>NC_058375.1:170979327-171311272 GCF_018350175.1 Felis catus | reverse complement strand
AGAATGGTCTAACAACATACAGTCTACACAGGATATATAAGATTCTCTCTGAAAGTGAAACAGGATGGTAAAACCATTGACAGAAGACAGCATAGCCTCTCAAGGGCAACCAAGGTGATCATCTGAGCACAAGAAAAGACAGTCATCCTCCAGAATGTCTCAAACTGAAGTGTAATAAAAGACCCCTACAATTGCTTATGGGGGAGGGGTGCTCTTTTACAGGCAGTTGAAAACCATACTCTCTCTCTAGGGATATCTGTCTTGTAATTGTGCACATAGGAGATACTTTGTATGGGGAGAGGACAGTGCCTTTCAATGTGTTCAGTAACACACACACACACACACACACACACACACACACACACACAATCAAACATAGGCTCAATGGAAAAGTGAAGTCTAAGTATATAACCAGTTAGAATGTAATATCATATTAGAACCAATTACCAGATAACCCCCTAAATAGTTGAAAAAATATGCTATAAAGATTTGTGACAAATTTGAAAATAATTACAGCATTGTATTTGTTATCAAAATTATATTGAATTAAAGCTCTAACATTAATGTCTTTATTATATTTATTAAAAAACATTTAACTCCAGGCAATTCAAGGTAGTATATCTCAGTATATTGACTTCATCCATGTAATAAAGCATTGCTTAGTCAATTGGAACAAATGTATAACCAATTCATTGAATGAGTTAGCTCCAATAGATAGGGAGTGAAGTAAATGTAACTTTTCTCTTTTACTTGTCTGATTTTCCTTGTGCTCCAATGAGACTCCTCTCTGTACCCTAACAGATCACAAGGTGATTTCATCACTATCTGGTATTGGCAAACCACCTCCATTTACATACCAACAAGTCCATTCAAGCTTAATATAAAGCTTTGATATGATCTAGTTCAGGGCTTCCCTTCTTCCCCAGCCCAGTGGGAAACCTGCACTGGTGAAGGAAAAAAAAAGCCTATCAATTATCATTGGGTTCAAATGTGCTTGAGCAAATCCCAGAATATTAAATAAGGCAGAAGTTTCTTTCTTTTCCATGTAAAGTCCAGAGGTGAGTAGTCCAAATCTGGTCCCATGGTAGCACGTAGCCAGCAAGGACCAGACTCTTTCTCCTAGCTTATCTGCCATTCTCAGCATGTGACTTCCACCTGAACTTCAAGATGCCTAAAAGGATTCAGATCAAATCCATATTCTCCCCAGAAGGAAGAAAAAGATAGAGAAAGATCCACCCCTTCTATTTATGCACACTTCTCAGAAGTCGCAGATGACTTTACTGCTTGCATCCTGTTGGCCAAAACTTGATCACCACGGCCTCTTTTTATTTCAGGAAGACCAAGAAATATTGGAGGGGCAGCCTTATTCCTCACTGAAAACTAATTTATCACTAAAAAAGGGGAGAGTTGATTTTGAGGAACAGCCAGTGTCACTGGACATAGGGCACAAAGCTGGCATCTTTCTCAGTTTCCACTATGTTCTTCTGTTTCCCCACTTTACCACATTGCCACTATTTCTTCCAGGTTATGGTGGGTAAAGAAAAAGAAGAGGAATAAATGCACAATTTATACAGTTGTAATCTCACTTTGGTGCCCTGATGCGGCAAATGACTATTGTTGACTTTCCCTCTTCAAGATGTTTTTTGTGGGTTCCACACTGATTTCCATGATAAGGTCTCTAATTTCAGTATGCTAGAATAGGCATTGCCTCCTTCATCTGGCTGTGAACATTCTTGCTTCATTTCTGAACTCATGGTAATCCACCCTACAGGAAACTATCTACTGGGATCATGTCATACTCCAGGTGATCTGTGTCATCAGAATTCTTTCCTGCACAACTCACCACCAGCTTTCTTTCTATGTAGCCCACATCTGGTCAAAACAAAATAGGTACCTCCCTGGTATTTTTGGTACTCAGCTCACATTCACTACGGCCTTCCTCCCTTGCTCTGCTGTCAGGCAACTGGCTGGACTCTCAGCTTCAGCCTTTTGTGATAAACAAATCAGGCACTTGTCTCTGCCTGCCCCCACTTCCAGAGCTCTTAGGCCAGGTCTTTAAGGGGTTTTCTAAAGGTCCTTATTTGCTCACTAGTTTACGGTAACCTTGAAGTATTTCCCCACCATATGGGATAGGAAACAAACAAACAAAAAATACTAGCAGAGCTAACAGCTCTCTCATTCTAAAGAATCCTTCACTCATCAATTTCTCATGATCAATCCTCAAGCCTCCTCTATACACTCTCAAAGTGACTAATGTAAAGTTTCCAGACAGGTTTAGGTCACAGCTAAAACAATTTGGTATAAATGGTCTGATACCTCTCTTGTAAATGTGGGGTAAGTTAACTTCCTAAGTCTTAATCCTTTGTGCCTCAACTAATACAAAAGCAGTGGCAGAATTCCCATTTCTAAATTTGTTAACAATATTTATGAGGTATAATAAACTGCACATAATGGAAGTGTAGGGCTAAGAGCCAACATATGCACACACCATGGGGCCATCACCACAGTCAAGTTCACAAACATTCATAACATCCCCAATGCTCCTTGGTCCCCTTGGTAATCCTCCTTCTCTTATGGTGCCAAGCCCTGCTCTTGTCTTCAGGCAACTACTGATCTGTTTTATCATTCTAGAGCCATTGACCTAGAACTTAATATAAATGGAATCATACAGTATCTTAAAATTTTAGTGGTTGATCGCCAGAGTGGCCAAAATGAACAAATCAGGAGACTATGATGCTGGAGAGGATGTGGAGAAATGGGAACCCTCTTGCACTGTTGGTGGGAATGCAAATTGGTGCAGCCACCCTGGAAAGCAGTGTGGAGGTTCCTCAGAAAATTAAAAATAGACCTACCCTATGACCCAGCAATAGAACTGCTAGGAATTTACCCAAGGGATACAGGAGTACTGCTGCATAAGGGCACTTGTACCCCAATGTTTATAGCAGCACTCTCAACAATAGCCAAATTATGGAAAGAGCCTAAATGTCCATCAACTGATGAATGGATAAAGAAATTGTGGTTTATATACACAATGGAATACTACATGGCAATGAGAAAAAATGAAATATGGCCTTTTGTAGCAACGTGGATGGAACTGGAGAGTGTGATGCTAAGTGAAATAAGCCATACAGAGAAAGACAGATACCATATGGTTCCACTCTTATGTGGATCTTGAGAAACTTAACAGAAACCCATGGGGGAGGGGAAGGAAAAAAAAAAGAGGTTAGAGTGGGAGAGAGCCAAAGCATAAGAGACTGTTAAAAACTGAGAACAAACTGAGGGTTGATGGGGGGTGGGAGGGAGGGGAGGGTGGGTGATGGGTATTGAGGAGGGCACCTTTTGGGATGAGCACTGGGTGTTGTATGGAAACCAATTTGACAATAAATTTCATATATTGAAAAAAAAATTTTTAGTGGTTGATCTATGTATACCATGTATTAATAGCTCATTTCTTTTCATTGCTGAGTAAGTTCACTGTAGAAATATTCCACATTTTGCATGAACATTCACCAGTGGATGGACAATTAGAATGTTTCCAGTTCTGGATGTGGAAAAAAAAAAACTACATAAGCATTTGCATACAAACATTTGTATAGAAATGTCATTTCAGAGCACCTACGTGGCTCAGTTGGCTAAGTGTCTGACTCTTGGTTTCAACTCAGGTCATGATCTCACGTTTCCTAAGTTCAAGCCCCACAATGGGCTCCACACTGCTAGTACAAAGCTGCTTGGGATTCCCTCCCTCCCTCTCTCTCAAAATAAATTAAAAAACTTAAAAGATATATAAAATGCTGTTATTTCACCTAAATACCCAGGAGTTGAATAGATACAGCATATGATAGACAGATCATTAAACTGTTAAAAAAACTGCCAAAGTGTTTTCCTAGTGGCTGTTCCATCATGCATCTCCAACAGCAGTGTCTGAGAGTCTCAGTTCCTCCACATCCTCACCAAAACCCAGTATGACCAGTATTTTTAATTTTAGCCATTCTAATATTTAGTACAATGGTATTTCATTGCGGTTTTAGTTTGCTTTTGCCTAATGCTAATGATGTTGAACAACTACCCATGTACTTATTTACTGTCTGTATTAATTTGTTCCAGAAGCAATAGGAAACTAGCACAAATTATTTAGTGGCTTTAAACAACACAAATTTATTATAGGAGGTCTGAAGGCTGAAATGGGTCTGACAGGCCTAAAATCAAGGCACTGGCCAAGCTGTATTCCTTTCTGGAGGCTCTAAAGAGTAAATCTCTTTTCTTGACTTTTTCAACATTTAGAGACTGCCCACATATGCCATAGCTCATGGCCCCTTCCTGCATCTTCAAAGCTGGTAATGGCCAGTAATGAATCTTTCTTACGTTGTATATTTCTGACCCAGACTCTTCAGCCTCTGATACACAGTCCTTAAAGGACTCCAATTATATCAGCTAATCTCCCTATTTTAACTTCAAATGCCTAGCAACCTTAATTACATCTGCCACCTTAATTCCCCTCTGCCAAAAGGTAGCCTATTCATATGTTCTGGGGATTATGACATAAATATCTTTGGGAAGCCATTATTCCGCCTACTACATATTTCATATATCATCTCTGATAAAATATTAGCTCAAATATTTTGCCCATTTTTTATTGAATTCATTATGAGCATGTTAATAGTTATTTTGTATGTTTGAGTAAAAGTTCTCTATCAAAATTTGATAAGTAGTCTGTGGCCTGTCTTTTCATTCTTTTATAAATGTCTTTCAAAGAGAGAAAATTTTAAGTAATAATGAAGCTTAATTTATCCTTTGCTCTTTCATGGATACTTTAGTGTTATATCTAAGAAATACTAGCTTAAATCAAGATTATAAAGGTTTCTCGTAGGTTTTATTCCAAAAGGTCTGTAGTTTTAGGGTTTACATTTAGGTGCATAAATGATTTGAGTTAATAGCATATATGGTAAGAAATACTGAAGTTCATGTTTCTGCATATAGATATGCAATTGTTTTGACACAAGTTACTAAAAGGACTATCCTTTATCCACTAATTACCTTGGCTTCTTTGTCAAAATTCAAGGTATAGTTCTAATTCTCTGCTCTCTCTTCTGTTTGATTGATCTATTTGTCTACCCTTAGACAAATAGCACACTATCTTGATTACTGTAGCTTTAAATAAGTCTTGAAATCAGGTAGTGTAAACCCTTCAAATTTCTTTTTGTCAAAGTTTGCTACCTTAGATATTTCAAGAAACAATTTGTCAATCTAAAAAGCTTTCATAGGATTTGAATTGGGATTATGTTGAAAATATACATACACACCAATTTATGGGGATAATTGACACCTTAGCAATATGAGGTATTTGAGTTCAGATCTCTGTTATTTAGACCTTTGATTTCTCTCAGCAATATTTTGAACTATTCATTGTACAGCTATTATGCATGTTTAAAAAAATTCTCCCTAAGCATTTTTTGTTCATTATGCTATGGTAAAATGGCATTTTTAAACATTTCAATTCCTGCTTATGTGTTGTTAATATATAGAAATGAAATTGTGTCCCATACTCATTGATGTGCTGTTCATTTTTTTTTCTTATTCTGTTTTTTTTTTTCATTTTTTGGATAGTTTCTATTGCTATATCTACAAATTCACTCATCTTTTCTTCTGCAGTATACCCTATTATTAATCCCATTCAGTGTATTTTTCATCTTAGACATTGTCAGTTTTATCCCTGGAAATTCAATTTTGGTCTTTTTAATATTCCATGTCTCTCCATAACCTTTATCTACATTCTTGAACATAGGGCACACAGCTAAATAACTGTTTTCATCATGTCATCTACTAATTGTATCATCTGTACCATTTCTAGGCCATGTTTGTATTGATTGACTTTGTCATAAGTCCTTTTCTCCTATTTCCTTCCATCCTTGCAAATTTTTATTGGATTATGAAATTTTACCTTGTTGGGTACTATATATTTTTAGACGCAAATATTCTTTATTTTTTTTTTTTTACCCCGGACTGCAGTTATTTGCTTGGAACAGTTTGATCCTTACACACTTTTAAGCTTTATTACATTGAGATGAGAACAGAATTTAGTCTAGAGCTAATATTAACCTACTATTGAGACAATGCACTTCAGAATATTCTGAGTAGTCCATCAATTATGACATTTCTCACTGTATCTGGAAGGAAGAAGAATAATTTCCAGTCTTGTCCTAGAGACCATTCCTTCAATCTGCTCAGTCCTCTGAGTGGTTTTCTCTCCAACCATGCTAACTCCCCACATGCATATGCAGATCAGTGTTCAACTGAAGACATGAAGGAAACCCTTTGAGATTTCTAGAGTTCTCATTATTTCTCTCTCTCTTCTCCAGAACTCTGCTCTTGGCCTAACAGGGGTTTAGTTCCATCTCCTTAGTTTAGAGAAACTGCTGGGCTCTTACTGGGTTTCTTCTCCCTGTGTGGTAGCTTGGAAACCCTCTCCCTGTAGGCACTGGTAGAATTTACCTCCTCCTTTTTTCCCCCATCTCTTAGCAACTACTATCTATCATTGCCTGACATCCCATGACATGAAAACCATTGTTTTATACATTTTGTCTATTTTTTTAATATTATTTTAAGCAAGGCACTATAGTGGGCAGAATTTTGACAGAGTCCCCATAAGATTCTTAGGCCGTGGGGTATGCATGGCTTTTCCAGTTAAGCAATCTAACACTTATCTAAAGTAGTACTATGAAGGGATTTTGCAGATATAATTAAAATCCCAAATCAGTTGATATTAACATAAGGAGATTGTTTGGGTGATTATCACATAAATCCTTTAAAAGAAAATCTTTTTCTTCAGCTAGTTGCAGAAAAGGAATTCAGAGATATTCAAAGCATGAGAAGGATTCATACCATTGACTTTAAACATAAAGGGGGCCATTAAGCAAGGTTTTTTAGGAGTCAAGAACTGTTCCCAAACCACAGCTAGCAAGAAAACAACTACTTCAGTACTACAGGAGCAAGAAAATTAATTTTGCCAACATGTGAGCTTGTAAGTGGGCCCTTCATGTCACCTCCTCTGAGGGTCTATGTCTTCTTATAAGGATGCCTGTCACTGGATTTAGAATCCACCTGGATAATCCAGGATTATCTGGTTATCTTAAAATCCTTTAATTACATCTGCAAAATCTTTTTTCTAAACAGGTAATATTCACAGGTTCTAGGAATTCGGACTTGCACATATCTTTCTGGGAGGCTATAATATAATCCAGTTCACCTTATGATAAAATTATCAAAATAAATGCATTCTCAATTAATACCCTACAGTACTTTAAAAAAAAAAAATGTTATTTGAAATTGTGAAATATTTTACATGTGAACACTAAGTGGTCACTGCTAACCAAAGATTGTATATTCATACTTCAAACTGTTTTGTGAAAAACAATTAGTGCAGACAAAACATGAGTGTATTAAACTATGTTTGAGACATTTTCTAGTGAAGCATAAAGGACAGAAAGGTCCCCCAGACAAGAGTATCTATTTTCTAATTAAGAGAATCAGAATTTATAGACTGACATATCTCAAACTTTCCCTACCTCTGATATCAGGTAAAGAAGTACCAAAAGCATCAACCTTCAATCAAGCATCAGGCTACGATAGTATGTCAAGTCAGTAGCACTATGGCTATGAGGGTCTTCTGATTTTTCCAAAGGCACTCTGCTATACAATAAACCCCTAAGATACATAACCTAGGTTACACCCTTTATGGCCTCATGGTTACATTTTGGTGAAAATAAGGGTTAGGGTGACTGGTGACACAGGTGACAAAGATTGGCACAGAATGAAGGAACAAGCAAGACAGAATTTACTCATTCTCCAAGGGAGGATAGGGGCCAGACATCAAGAGAAATGTCAGCCCCGAGTTTCTATTAGGTTGGGCCTTTTAAGGGGTTTTAAGGATGTGAGAGGGTTGCATCTGCACCCATGGTGGCAGCAGTGTGGAGAGGGGGCAATTCTTGGCCAGGTAGAGCAGGAGGCAACAGATTTCCCAAGGGGCTGTGTCGAGGGTTCATCCGGGATGTGGATTGTGGTCCAGCAACAGAAGAACATGTTGTGTAGTGGTGGTCTATTTTCTGAGAATATGGGAGCACCATGACCTAGAAAAATAAAGAGGGGCAAGTACAGACACCTGTGAGTTTTGTCTGTAAGCTTGGCTGGGGAAGGGGTTTTGAATACAACCCTTTCAGTAAGGAACTCAGGAAATGATGGAGCCCTGTGTATAGAAGTTCTCTGTTCCTAGAAATGATAGGTTGAAGGAAAGGAAAAAGAGATCCAAAATATTTCCTTGACCTATAAGCCTAAGATGTGAAATGTGATAATTTGATACAAGTATATATTGTGAAAAGCTTAGCATAGTAAGGCTAGTCAACCCATCCTTCATGCCTCACCCAATTACCACTTTGTTGTTATTCTTGTTATGGTGAGAATATTAAAGCTCTACTCTCATAGCACATGTTGACTACATGATACAGTATTGTCAACTATGGTTACTATACAGAACATTAGATCGCAGAACTGAAGTCATCTGATAACTGAAAGTTTGTACTGTTTTATCAATGCTTCTCCATTTCCTCTACCTCTAAACCCTGGCAACCACCATTCCTTTATTTCTCTGAATTCAGTGTTTTTACAGTTGGAATATAAGTGAGATCAAATAGTATGTGTCCTTCTCAGACTTATTTATCCAGTCCCACAGGGGCCTGGAACAACTACAGCAGCGGTGAAGAGAGAGAGAAGGACAGGATCTAATAGACAGAAATAACAGGATTTGGTGACCAACTGCAACTGAGTAATGAAAGAGAAGCTGGAGGGGCCACCCGCAGTGGGCACACTTAACTTCCAACTTCGGCTCAGGTTATGATCTCACCATTGGTGAGTTCGCGCCCTGCATTGGGCTCTGTGCTGACAGCTCAGAGCCCAGAGCCTTCTTCAGGTTCTGTGTCTCCCTCTCTCTCTGCCCCTCCCTTGCTCACACACTCTCTCTCTCAAAAACAAACATGAGGGAAGGAGGGAGGGAGGGAGGGAGGGAGGGAGGGAGGAGGGAAGGAAGGAGGGAAGGAAGGAAGGAAGGAAGGAAGGAAGGAAGGAAGGAAGGAAGGAAGGAAGGAAGGAAGGAAGGAAGGAAGGAAGGAAGGAAGGAAAGCAAAGCTGAAGATACTCAAGTGTGGGCATCAGAATACCTAGCGATATTATTAACACAAAAAAGATACCAAAGGAAGATGTATGGTTTTCAAAGTGATTATTAATTCTGCTCTGGATGTGTCTAGTTTTAGGTCCTTCAGGACCAACTTTTATTTGTTTATCATCACTGCACATTGACTGTTTTCACCGACAAGGCACCGTGATCAATGTCTTATGTGCCTGTGTTCTTTTAATCTTCACAATCATAATGGGAATTGAATAGTCTTAGTCTCATTATATATACAATGACTCCAAACACAGAGAGGCTAATTAGAGAAGGCAAGTCTCCTGGGAGCAGACCTACACTAACTCTGGGGTAAGACAATAGGAAACCCAATGGTTGCTGGGAGCAGAGGCAGTACAATGTGGGTTCTCTGTGAAGGAGGGACCCTGGGGTGACAATTTTTCTCAGCCATTTATTTTACTCCTTAAATATTTTAGGGAGGAAAAATGTGTCCATTATCTGAAATGTTGAATTCATAAAATAATAGTACCTATTATAAACTAGATGGGGAAAGGCTTTAATCTGTGAGGGAACCTTATAACATACTCAGATGAGCGACATGATAAGATTGCCATTATACAGAAAGAAAAATGACTTTACAACCAGAGCAGGGATTGGGACTGATGCACTGTCCCTGGAGTCTTAATCCTCCAACTTTTCTTACATTCATTATTAATCGAATACCCTTTTATCTTCAAAAGTTCCCAGTCTGGACAACTGTATGGTCATCCTATGATCACCAGAAAAACTGCATAGTGCATTACTTAGACTGAGGGCTATGCTACTGTCACCAAGACACTGAAATACACACTGGTCAAAGAAATATATACATGTACTTTTCTTCCTCACGTAATAAATAGTCCAGGGTAAATATATGGGCCCAGACTGGCAAACTCCTCCTAGAACCCAGGCTAGCAGAACAATTCTATGCTTAATATGCCGCTTCCAACATTTTCCCAATTGCTGTCACTTTCAATCAAACAGCAAGTCCCAGGTAGGCATCTTAATTAGTTGAACCAGAAGTTGGCTACGTCTCTCACATCCATAGGTGACACTTTAGTCACAGGACTACACCAGCAAAAATGGATATAGGATTTAGGGTTTAACCAGTCGATCTTGTCACAGTGAACTAACTTCACTTACTTTCGTTTCCTCTTTAGTCTTGTCCACCCTATGTTGTAACAAGGTGACTACACAACTTATATTTAATATTAACTAGTGGTGCCATTGTATAAGAGACTTTTATTTAGCTGATCAAAATTTAGATCAAATAACCATCATAAAACAAGTTCAAGAGTCATAAACTATGTATGTTACACCTTGTCTCCAGATTTGTAAATAAATACCAAATTCACATTTATATGCCTTTGCTTCAATATTCACTGTACTTATTTGAACATATGGAAGAGAGATATATTAAGTCAATGTAAGCTTCTATGTCTTTATTATAGACCTAACAGAATTTAATATAGACTCAGACTGTAAATGAGAATAAACCTTAAGAGTTATTGTAAAAAGTTATTGCAAAATAAGATACCAATATTTCAAAGCAAATATATGAAAAAGGTCAAATTTGACTTTTTTTAATGTTGCCAAAACAACAAATTCCAGGCATTAGAACTGATTCTAGATATAAAAAAAATTAATTGCAAGTCATTTATTGGAAAACTGAATTATCACTAAGATAAATCACGGATTTTGTAATTATAATTAAATATAAAATAACTATTACAGTAAAGGTGTATATGCATTGCATGATTATACAATTATAAATTAAGTGGGAAATGAGACTACATGTTCTAGCTATATCAATATCTGAAACTTCTAAAAAAGAAATGAAGCACATAGATTTGACAGATATCAGTGTATAGAAAGACCCGGAATGTGTGGATTCTGTATTGTTTTGAACATTGCCTGTTTGCCCTGCTAACTTATCAGAATAGTGTCTTGGCCTTCCTTCTCCCCCAGCTTTCCTGTGAACTAGGACACCCCTTCCTGGTTAGAACAGTGTAATAAGCCTTCTTATTTGGAAATTCTCAGAAGCAATAACCTATAAAATCAGATTTACACACTGGCACTTAATCAAAACTGCGTTCCTGACATAATCAGAGAAGTTAAAAGTGGTTTGAAGTTAAAAGAATTTGGGAAGGGATGTCCCATTTTACTCTTTCAGTAATAAACTGTAAGTTCATGGGATTTGATTTATTTGTCACGTAATTTGTATAAACCCTGAAAATAAATGTCACAGAAATAAGAATATATAGGGCCAGCATCTCGTTTTGGCTAATATATATTCAAAAAAAAAAAAACTATGTTATTTCTTCAGCATTTCTTGACTCCTTTCCCCCCTTCAGTTCATACGTGTGATTATGTTATCATATGACATAAAGAAACATGCTATATGCTTTTATAAGTTTTTGTTTGTTTTCTATTGCTTTGCTTTTCACCACACTGAAAGATACTTTGGCATCAAATTGACCCTCTTGGTCAAACTAACATTCCCTTAAATTCTGCACAATTTTTTTTGTATCCCAAGTACCCTTTCTAACTGACTCATTCTAAATGTTTATTTCCTGTTGGAACAAACTTGGTGTGTAACTGAGACAGTGTTTCTTTCTGAGTATCTTGCTAAAATGCCAACTCTGTTTCAGTAGGTTTGTAGTGAAGACTAAGATTCTGTATTTCTAGCAAGCTCCCAGGCAGTGGTAATGCTGTTGGTACTCAGACCATGGTTAGAATAGCTAGGACACGTTCATGCTCACCAACATAAACTTACACTGATAGCGTAAATGACAATAAAAGTTTAACTTTCAAAAACTGTTCAACTCTCCCATCACCCCTAGGAAAATCTCTAGGTGTGTCTTAATGGAGAAAAAAAGAAAGCATGTTAAGTGGAAGATATTTCCAACAACAATAAAGGAGAGATCTTAAATCAGAAGTTTTCAAAGGTAACACTGGATAAGAATTTTATGAAATAGGTAAAACCTGTTAAATTCTTTTGTTTCTTTAGATCTGAAATTGCTGTGGCCATGAATTCCCCTTCCTGCTTTATTCCCTTGAATGGTTATTTGATGGGCACTGAATGGTGCTGAGCTATTTAACTTGAAATTTACTCCTAACTTACTAATGAGAGCAATTACCACAAACTAGGGAAGATCATACTAATCCAAGATGAGTCCAAAAATGGAGAATGAAGTGGCTTCACCCTGCGGAGAGCTCTTTCACGTGGGTTTGGCCCTGAATTATTGTTAAAACTGCATGACTTTCATTTCATCAATTCACAGACAAATTACTCTCAGCAAGTATTTAAAGTTCTCCCAAGCCCAGGAATAGTACTTATTCCAAATGAATGAAAGGTGTTTTAAATAGATAAGAGTGTTTCATGTTGGAGTATAAAAATATATAATAGAACTACTTTACATGTTAAAAGACTTTTTTCACATTAATTTTTCTTGTCTTAGATATATTTATATTAAAAACCCATTAAATAAATACATAAAAGAGGGCGTATAGTATTTAAAATTATAGTTTCAGTCAAAGACCAAAACCAATTAGCCTATCACAAGTGTTTGGTTGGAGAATATCAAATGGGACATTTTTGCATCGTGCCTCATGTTTGAATGAAAACATGTTTCATAAATGTTTTCCAAGTCATCTTCTAGGACACTCCCATTGAAATTGTGCATGTGTCATTCAGTATTTCCATGTATTTCAACATAGTCTCCTATTTTGTACCCAGGTTGTTCTGAAGGTGGTTTCCTATCCTCTCTTTTTATAAGTAAATGTTAAAGTGCAAGATATCCATGACCACAAAATGGTTTAAGATTTGCTAAATAACTATTGAAATATAAAGAAAAAAAATAAACTTTCATTAAATTTTCTCAGTGGGCTATTTACTTATAAATTGGTTCTTATTTTTCTTATGTAAACTTTTTTTTATTTTTCAGTTGAGATATTTTTCTAGCTGTGAAAATTTTACTGATACCTCAGGTTGGGAAAAAATGCATATTTTTTCCATTAAAATTAATGAAAAATTTTTTTCTTCATTTCATGGCTTTTCACTTTAGTAGCAGGATAATTCAGAAATAAATGAAATTTTTAAGTGAGAGACAGTTAAATGAATATAAATAGAAATGCCATATAGATGTACTGCATGCATTTACCTAAAGGTATACATTCTACCTATAACACGTAAATACTAGTAGCATCAACTCTTTATTATCTTATTTTTCTGACATCTAAGGAAACAATGTTTGCCAACAAAAGTTTTCCCTCAAACTGTTAAATATCAAAATACTAATTCTCTACTTGAAAAAAAAGCATTACTTACATTAACTATTATTCTTATGATTAGAAACCAAATGTGTTTCAAGTATAATCAAAATAAATCTAAGACGATCAGACAAATGAAATGCTTTAGAATGGATATAGCACAGATTGTCAAAATCTAATTATAATGGGAATCTAAAATCAAAGTTATTATGACACAATCAAAACTATTTAAACAAGGTATGAAATAAGTAATCAAATGATGGTGACAATAATACTCTATGAAGAACTACATTAGGAAATATTAAGGTTACTACAATTGAGATATTATCCTGAAATAATGCAAAATATGGAAAGTGGGTTGTGAGAGTAGGGAACAAGACCATGAAGACAGATAATCAAAGCCATGCTGATAATGTGACTTAAGAAAATAATGTATAAATACAGATAAAGTTTTTCTATAATTTGATAGTCATTAATAGATTTTTGTCAGCTCTAGAATAAGATCATTTTCAAAATACAATTCCAGACACAAGATATACCAGTATGGTAATGAAATATATTGATCCTAGATAATATACATAATATCTGCAGAAATCAATAACCCATTGCTATCTTAAAACAGTACATTAATTCAATGCATTCTGCTATTTATTAATAAATGAATCCTTGAGTTTAGAAGTCTGAAAAATGTTTCAATCTAGATTCAAACGAGTAATTTATTCTCCAAAGAGCCAGGTTAAATGGACTTTCTTGTAACGATACATATTTCATAGAAATTATAAAAAGAGTAGTATTACAAAAGTTGGCTGAAGGATGATGATCAGCAGCATGTAGCATAGCGTGCAAGTTCTGAGCTAATCTTGGAAGCTATGTTTTCTTCAATATCTTTCTATATCCTTTTCTAACTCCTTTCCCACCTCCCGATAGCTTATTATCCATGCATTTGTTGCCATGTGGACGTTCAAAATCTTTGCATTCGAATCTAATAGTCCAAGAATATTTTTGCCCTTTCTATTCCTCAATAAAAATGTCCAATCTCACAATACAGGTCTTATTCAGGTGGAAATAAATTAACTGATACTAAATAAGCCCAATTAAGAAACCTCCTGTAATCCTCCTGTAAATATATGTGCTTCAAATAAACATGATTCAGACCAACCAATGTCTACAGCTTGTATTCTCCCTTGTTCTTTCACCAACAAGCTTCACCAACAAGCCAGGTAGCTTTGATCATTTATTTCAGCCCTAGTTACATGTTCCTTATCGGCGATCAATCAATAACAGATGATGTTTATCAAGGGTCATTATCCATCTTGCCCTTTGTTAAGCACTAACCCTACAATCTAATGAAGAACTATCAATTATCATTATCCTTATCTTTAAAAGGAGGAAGCAGAGCCTCAAAGAGGTTAAGTACCTGCCCAAGTACACTGCCCAAGTACAGACTAATAAGTGGGGAGATGTCACATTACCTCTGACAATGTCAGAGATGTCACATTACCTCTGACAATCTACTTAAAAATTATATGCCATAGACAGCATTGTGTATGTTAGCTTCTAGTCTATACCTTAGAAGTAGTTTAATATTTGAAGTACTTTCATTAGAATGCATACTCATGGGTAGTTTAAAGGACTCTCACCAGGATCACATGGTCTCAGCCTATTTCCACAACTTGGGACTATTTTCATCTCTAACCAGCACCACCACAGATCTTGCTAATTAGTGTTAAGTGGTGACTAAGAAGATTTTCATTGGTAAAATCAACATTGAAACAGATATGTGGACTGGCTAGAAATATTTACATATACACCTTCCTTTGCAAGAGGAGGATTTATTAATCTATGATAGCAGTCTAGACACCTTGGTGCAGTCTTGGAGCTGACTCAGGATTGAGGACTCTCTGAACAACATCGAAGAGAGTGCTTGACTGACAGCAGCAAGCTGTGTCAGATTTGCCTTCCACTGTCCAATCCTACTTGTCCCTCTTTACTTTCATATGAGTGACTTCCCAATAAAACTTCTGCACACCTAACCCTACATCAGTGCCTGCTTCCTACAGGGGCATGCTGGGCCTAGGACACGATTGGATCCTACCTTCACCCGTTTCAGCAGGATACTGCAGCTTGATTCTGATTAGAAGTTGAGCTGAATCCTGACTGCCTAGAAGACTGTCGCATCTGTTTTGAAGTAACTGTTTCATGCAAAGCCTGGATGAGATGCCTAGGGAAAAAAAACAAAACAAAACAGACCTTTCCAATAAAGTAACACATAATATAGATTTTATGACCCATGTTTGATTGTGTACCAAGAAATGTTTATATCTATGGAAGAATCCAGTCTCAACCTTCCTCTCATTGTAACTTAGGACATCTTGCATATGGGAGAAGGGCACGGGGATAGGGCAAAACCTATAGTCTTCACCAAAATAACCTACTAATTGGGAATGAGGTGGACTTAAATCAGTTCAAAGCATGAAGTTAGGTTTTGAACTCAAGCAACCTAAATCCAAAGGTCATTTCCTTAAGCCAGTATGCATGCCATAGTGTGCCTCCTGAATTTCACTGAAAAACTTTAAGTGTCCAGTGACATACTGACAAGATGTTCATAACAAAGGGCTTGGGAAATCTTGCTTACTATATTTCCCTTTTAGATATTTATAATATAAATCACTATATTGCAGGCTTTTAGAAATGCTAGTTAAAAAACGCATTTACTTAACAAGTTTTGAAAAAGAAATAGACCACTTGTTCCAATATCCCAAATTTATTTAACCATGGAACCATTTCTTTTTTCAATGAGGAACTAGCTTTCTGTGGACTTCTACTTAAAGCCAAAGGATAAATGTTTTTAGCTCTAAAATTCTGTAATTTTTTTAATAAATTTCTGAGAGCTTCAAAGAAATATTTTCTTAAGAATGATATTATTCTCATTATTTTTCATAAACAAGCTGCCCTCATCCTGATCATGCTGCTATGACAAGATTCAGTGATATACCCATCTCTAAGATTGTCAGCCTCTGCTCACCTACTCGAGATTGCACAAATTTTCTAAGTCCCTCATGATCTAGGCCTTCTGTGTTTATGCAGTTAGCAAACATTCTCACACAAACATTCTATTCAAAATGCCGTTCACCTTACTGTCCCCTTGACATTCATATCCACACTTTTGGGTATTTTATTTGACTTGGTATCTTTCCCCCAAACTTCAAAGTTTAGTACACAGTGCCTGTTCTACAAACTTGCCCTGGTAGTTCTTGTATGTACTGACGTAATTGTTTTCTAATTGTTTCCACATTAGAATAATCTGTGGAGCTTCTGCTCCAAATGCACAAACCTAGACCCACTCCTGTGGGATAGTGACTCAGCAAGTCTTGTCTGGAGCCCAAGTACTTATATGTTCACAAAGCTCTGATGATTCTGATACACATTACAGGAGCAAAACGTAGTTGGCATATAATGTGCCTCCTATGCAAAGCAATTAAACATGGTCTCTGCTTCCTACTGGCCAAGTGCTCTGTTTAGTTGGGATGCATAGAACACAGCACTCTCCTTACATTAGGTGTGGAGGCATTTCCTAAACTAAACATGATGACTACTACAAAAAAAAAAATAGGAGTTCAGTGCTTTGGGAGCACAGGGATCAGCCAATGGTTGCCAGAGAGACTGTGGAGGAAGCTGAGGTGGCCTTTGAAGGAGACTGGATTTTGCCTGAATAATCAGCTATTGTGGCTGTGGCCACATATGGAGTAAACACCTCCATATATTTATTCTATGCCAGAGTAGATAGAGTATATACAGGAAATGGCATGAAGTGAGAATGGAAATGTCAGAGATCAGAATAGGAAGAATTTCAAATACCATGCTAAAGATGTCACTGTTTCCCTCTGGAAAGAAAATAATTTAAGGAAGAGGCATCAAACGTTGTTGTTTTTATTTTCCAGCACTGATTCATATGGTAGAAGTCTCTGTCTTCCCATATTTTCTATTAATAGTGTGTTAAGACAATTCATTTTGGTAAGGAACTAAATCAAAGACTTTCTAAATACATAACAGTATATTCTCATGTACCTTTTCTGTAGTTAATAGTTCATAGTACCAAAGTCACATGACATAATGTTTGATGATTCTTAAAGCCTGATATTTGTTAACTCTATTTAGCTTCATGTATAATTGCTAATAAATTCAAGTCCACCATAATGAGGACTGTGTGAAAGCAATTTTATGTAGGGGCAAACAGGTGAAAATAATCTATTATGCTGTCAATTCATATGTGCTTCGTAAATAATTGGCCAGTTGCTAAACATCTTGAATAGGCCACAGCCCACAATTAGGCCTGGAGACCATACATAGCATTGACTAACTCTAAAGTGTGAAGTAAACTACTCTGCTTATCAGGGAAGGGGCATGTGTTTTACAAGAAGAACTTGGTCAATCCAGTAACATAAAGAATGTATGAGGGGCGCCTGGGTGGCGCAGTCGGTTAAGCGTCCAACTTCAGCCAGGTCACGATCTCGCGGTCCGGGAGTTTGAGCCCCGCGTCAGGCTCTGGGCTGATGGCTCAGAGCCTGGAGCCTGTTTCCGATTCTGTGTCTCCCTCTCTCTCTGCCCCTCCCCCGTTCATGCTCTGTCTCTCTCTGTCCCAAAAATAAATAAATGTTGAAAAAAAAATTTTTTTTTAAGAAGATAAAAGAGCCAAAGTAACCTAGTGAGTTTTTATCTCAGGCGTCTATTTGACCTAAAACTCATTCCTTCACCCATCAGGTAGCTACCAAATGGCGTTGGAACTGATGGAGTCACCTACTGACCGAAATCTGAACCTATCATTCACCATCACATTCTCTCTCATATCAGCACATAAGATATTTTGTCTCCTAGATGTCAAAATTTAATTCAGTCACATGTGTTAACTTTCTAATTTACATGTACCATATGTATAATGCATCCTCCTTGCTTTTCTACCCTAGTTCTTTCTGATCACAAAAACATTCATCCAGTCTTACCATGAGGAACACCACCTGCCCCATAAAGAACCTACCCCATAAAGAAAAAACAAACCACCAAGCAAGATAACTAAAGTAGTGCTTGGTATACACACCTAAACCAAGATGAAAGTACATTTGATGAAAATTCATCATCAATTCCATCAGTCACCTGTGTGCTTAATGGTACCCAAATCCCTTCAGAATGCAACTGCCTTATTTGCCATTAACCAAATTTCATATACCAATATTCACAATGAATATACATCAATATTTGATTCAGTCTTATTATCTTTGTAATTAAAGTACCAGATCATCATTCTATTTATCACTGTAAATATACAGTATATCAATTATATCATTAAATTGTCTTTTGTGGACAGATTTCCATCACATTATTTTCATGCAAAAAATGCACTCCAATTTTTAAATTCATATGATAATCTTTAGACTATAACATGTGAATGTTGCTCATTAAATGAAACTATCTCATGAAATAAATTCATTAACCTCAAATTAGGGTTATTTAATATTCCTAGATATTGGTTAGGAAGTTTTAAAGACCACGATTTTACAAACCAGTTAAGTGTGGCAAGGGCATGAAGAATGTAAAATTATGCTTTTTTTTTCTCCTACATAAAGGAGATTCTTGAGACACTGTTCACTGTGAAAGAAATCTGTGGGGGTGTGAATGAAAATTAAGAATAGATTGTACTTCCTGAAGTTTTATTATAATGTAATTAGTCTTTCTCTAAAGGTGACCCTTAGCCACATCTGACTTTTTAAAATCATATTTCCTTATATTCAGTCTTTCCACCCATGCTTGAGATGCATCTGTCCCTCAAAGAAATCTGAGAGGAGACAAAAATATTTGATATCCTTGGTGTCTCATGACCTTATCCAAAGCACAGAGTTAATTAAGAAGTGATTGAAAAAATTTACTGCCACACTGTCTGTTTTTAAATAGTTTGGCAGCTAACGGGGCAGATATTTTAGACTTTCCCAGTGTTCACTACCGTGTGGTACTATTCACTAAGGTAACAAAAGCCTCCACTAACAAAGATACTTTAGGATTTTAGCAAATGCAGAATGAACCACATAAGAAGCAAGGTCATGTCTGAATGCTTAAAATATCTCTTATTTCCAGGCACAAGTTTCTTGGTGGTTGTAAAGTGAATCCGAACCAGGCTTGCATATACCTAATCTAAAAGAAAAAGTGTTTTTAAAAGCTGCATACAGTCTTTGACACATTTTATACAGTTTGGGTGAGTGGGAAGCGGACTGCTGTTTTGATTAATATATATTAAAGGATCTCTGGTAATACAAGGATAAGAACTAAGCACACTGGCTCTCTTTCTCAATTCATACACATTCCCAGACGTGGGTGCACACATACATACACACACACACACTTAAATATGCTTAGCGTTGAAAAGGAGGGTAAAGCAGAAACAGTGCCAAATTACTCTAATACTGTAAAAGGGTGTTTTTGGTGAACGGTTTCATGATTTGTTTGATTTTCCAAGTGTTGGTTCCCTTAACAAGGGAAGGCATGGAAGATAGAGAAAAGGATATTGGGGTCCTGGGTTTTGGGAGAAAAAGGAGATAATATAAAAAAAAATAGAAGCCAAAGGAAAAAGGCACACTGGAATGCCAATGAATGGCACTAGAGTTGTCTAAATTGGGTGAAACTGTCTTTTTCAGAGTTGTGATGACTCTACATTACCCCAAATTACAGCAAGTCTCTTACAATCACCTTATTGGCACCTTAGGGAAGGACAAAAATGGAATCTTTGTCCACCCTTGGTGTAGGAGGAGGTAGGAAGACCATTTCTGCCTTCAGACAAGGGACAAGAGGGTGATGTCTAATGAGTTGAAACCAAGAGCAGTGATTCAGAGCAAGATTTTAAATGTTCTCTAAACATTTACATTCCTTTGAGAAACTTCAAAAACATTGGGAACAACCCTAGACTATTATTCCCCAAAGAATGGAGCCTCTAGTCACTTTATTTGAATATTAAAACATAGACTGCACTGAAAAGGCTTGAGAATGTGGGGACCCTATCATTACCCATGCATCACATTGCTACATCAGTATTAAAGAAATCAGATACAAACAGGCTTACTTACTACCATGTGTCTAACTCAGAGATTTTGGTGGCCAGGAGTAAGACAGAGTTGGCCACCAGCCAGGGAAGACAGCACTCTAGAGAAAGGGAGGAATCACAGGTGAATGTCCTGGAATTCTTTCCATGGGGTCATGGGAGAAAGTGCAGTTAGGAGGTTATGGTGGCCTTGAAATTGGAATTCCTATTCTTCTCTGTGAATAAATGATCAAATGGCCTCACCTAGGTGTCATTTGTGTACTTGAAGTACTCAAAATCCCCAAAACACACATGGACATAAAACCATTATGTACAAAGTCCCTTGGACGGAGTCGAACTTGTGTACCCTTAGAAAAAAAAAATATATGTCCACATTACTTTCCCCACTCTCCTTGAAAATCAAGGAGCTAATATATACACATGTGCATAGCATTTTAGTAAAATTGTGGGAACAAACTATGTAGTAGCATGGAAAAGATGGAGTTTGAAGAGGACAACAACGTTTCTAGTGAGAGCACAGGAACACAATCTCCAGACTCTTGTCAGCTTACTGGGACCACGCTAAAGTACTCAAAACTCAATAATTTCCAATTATTAGTTTTTGGTCTTTTACTATTATCTATACTTTTAATGCTATTTTACATCTACCACATCCATTTGCAGAAATACTATGTAATGAGATGCTGCTATGAAATTTCTTCCCAATTTTGCTCAGTGAAAACAGATTGGTTGCTTCTTTAATTGTAACTTCACACAATTTTTAATAATGTTTGTGTTTAGCAAATAACTAACAAATCTCCAAAGACATTTAATAATCAACACTGTGAGCTAGCACTAAGCTGGGTCCCATGTATCATTAGATGTGTACATTTAGCTATACTCTCATGACTCAAGACAGGCACTGCCAGAGAGTTGCCATGCCTGAGAAGGCTAAGGGGGAGACTTAAGTTCAGGCTGCAGCAGGACAAGGTGGGACAGCAGTGGCATCCAGTATCAGAGAATGGCTATGTAGAGCAGAGACTGTAATGCAACAAAAGAGCAGAGATAGCACCTGCTCTGCACAGGGTGGGACAAAAGAGCATGGATGCTATAGAAAAGGAGTTACTCTCAAGTAATGTGAGACACTTTCCTTGCTGTTGGTGGTTTTCCAATTTCCAAATTGCAGTTAGGGTACTGAGATTCTGGATTTTGCACTTCAGACAGAAGCTTCCTGGTTGGAGAAGCAGAGGCTTCCTAGGAGAGTTAGCTCTAAGTTACTGATATTAGAATTCCTCCTGAAGGTTCACCCTAAAGCCTGCTCTCCAGCCCTTTCAATAATTTTGTAAGCACATCCTTTCCTATATTAAATACTCTTTGCTTAAACTAGCTTCTATATTCTGCAACTAGAAGCTGGCTGACCCTCCTTCCATTGTGGTGAATTGTGAATCTAAGAAGGAAAAAAAAATCATACAACAAGCTTTAAAATATAAAAAACTAATAATTACAATATTAATAACTGAACCATTTTAAAATTGACTTTTTTACTCAAGATGGACTTTAATTAACCAGCTGAACAAGATTCTATGTTGAATTTATCATAAAAAAAGAAAAAACTTACTGATGTACAACAGAGTTGATGAAGAGAGTCCTGATTGTGCTGGACTGTCAGAGTGTGCTGATTGTTCAGAGATTACTACAAGTATCATTTGTCTTATCTTACAGAGTTTTCAATCTTAAATATACAAAAACAGTTTTTTATAGTGGAAAATCCAAGAGAAAGCCTATTATTTTCTCTTTATAAGGTGCTTACAAATATTACAAGTCAGAGGACTTATTGTTAAGTCATAGCATTAACTCAGTCAGAAATCTATCCACATCATTAAATATCCTCACCAGAAATCTGAGTGACAGAGAAAATTAAATTGGCTTACTGTAATCTGTAACATTTATAAGTACTGATTTACCAAGAATTCCTCAACAACTCTTAAAGTACTGTCATATACTAATCAACATCAGCCTTTTAAAGTTGGTAAGTTTTATTTCCTATTCTGTCTTTATCGGACATTATAAGTCTTAAAGGTGAATTATTCTGAGTTATGGAAGATACGGAATCATTTTATTTGTAATACCCACAAATGCCTTATACATCTTTACTCCATGCTGCAAACCACCAACTATATACCAATAGCTCAAAACAACGATCAAAAGGCCAACCTCTCTCTATACTCTGGTTCTCTCATAGCAATTGTCTAAAGTAAAACATAAGCAATAAGCATGTCTGCCTATATGAAACCAGAATTACATCCCCAGAGCCCAAGTACTGTAGGCTGAAAGCAAATGTCTGCCTTTTTCTTTTGGAAGATGAAAAGCTTCTACTAACATAGTGTGCCAAGAATTTAAAAATAGAAACATCTGGGTTTGATCGAAAACAGCTTTCTATTTTTAAAGAGTTACCCATCCATGGAGACTTGTAGACAGTAATTTGCAACGTTGTGGTTAGGTCCTGAGTTTACTTTAATTATTCATACAGTATTTCTTTTAAGTGATTTTTTTGCCTTTGAGTATTTAAACACAATATATTTTCATATGCTATTCAAATATTTGACAGAGTTTCCAGCAGGTTTAATAAAAGATCATGCCAATAGGTTTCAGAATAAAATGAACTGATGTGTAAGGTAACCCATCTCAGAGAAATTTCTCACCTGGATTCTTTCATAATACCAGATGAACAAGGATCTAAAGTTAGAAATGTATGGATTCTAAGCACCAACCATTCAGATGAAAAGGGTCTAGTTAAATCACTGTTTTTGGAAAAGAATATAAAGATCTCCATTTAATATTTACATCAGAGGGACTATAAACACTAGACTCTCAATAAAATTATATAATGAGTTAATGAAGTTTACACAACATAAAAACTCCTTTCTGAGGGGTGCAGACCTTACCATAAGTTCTGACCCGCAAATATATAGCACATAGATCATTAAACAGAGTTGCATGTATAAGTAAGAATAATCACCACTGTAGGGGAAGACTCTTTAGACAATAAGTAGCTTTTATTTTATGGTAGGAAGTAAACGTCTTCTGGTGGGCTTCTATATATTAAAAAAAACTGTCCTGTAGTATCTCTTTATTTGCAGATACTTGTTGAAATCAAGCCAGCACCTTTAATAATGGGCTATCATTCAGGAACTATAGGTTTATGTATGAAGAAGTAGTAATTCCATAAATAGGAGTTTAAAGGTAAGAGTGGGGAGTTAGAAGAATCAAAAAAGAAAACAGGAACAAAACGCATGGCAGCAAAAAAGGGACTTACATTGTGTGAGGCTATCCATTAAACATAGCTTCTTGGAATGGATAAAACACTGTCATGCAGATGAATATCAGAAAATTCTTGGCTATAAAATCAGTTTACTTAAAAAATGATTATGATCCACAAAGAAAATTCTCAAATGTGTTGAGAACAATTACACTAATATGGTAAGGGCCTAAAAACAGAGTTCAAAGTGAGAATATCAGCAATGCTTGAGGTATTACATTTGGTGCCATCACATAAATCTGTAGCCTTTAACTGAGGTTCAGAAAATTGAGAATAGTTGCTACAATAAGAGTTTCCAACAGATGTTCAGCGAGGGACAATATGGTCACAAAAATCCATTGCCTTGGCACTCAGGAATGATTCTGAATGACTCTGGATAGTTCATTCCGCACCTCTGAAGCTTGATCCTCCATTTATGGAATGAGAGTTGGACTCTACTTTCAAGGTTTCTTATAATTCTAAAATTCAATGATTCCACAGTTTTTTTTAACTGACATGCCCAGAAAACTTTTTTTTTCATATGTTTACGAATAACATATTGACAATAGTTTATCTTACATAGGTGAAATCTGATGAAATGGTAAAGCACTGACTGTCTCAAGAAACATTATGCCTACTTATTACTCTAGCTCTCTAGTTATTTCTAATTCCAGATATTTAATGAGCTCCAACTTTCATGAGGTAATGTGCTAGGACTGTTGGAAGTACAAAGAAAAATAAGACATTACTATATTTCTGTCATCAAGAAACTTAAGGGGCAAAAAAGTCATATACTTAAAATGAACTAAGATGAGTAAATATGGTAAATTGATGACCCCAGAGAAGTTAACCATCCCTTGGGTCAAATTCCTTACCCATAAAGTGAAACTAATATTAGTACCTATTGAATAAGGTCATTATATGGATTAAATAAGATTGTAAAGGGGGCCAAGATGGTGGAACAGCATGGATTTTTTTTTTTTTTTTTGCATCTCTCATCTGAGAAATGTGGCCAGATCAACACTAAACCATCTTGCACACCTAGAAAACTGATTTGAGGATTAACACAACAATCTACACAACCAGAACCACAGAACTCAGCAGGTACATAGCATGGAGAGGTGAACTGGGGGAGAGAGAAGCCGTGGAGGGCAGGGAACTGTTTTTGCTTGCGGGGAGAGGACAGAGATGGGGGGAGAGTATGGGAAAAGCAACCCTCCCCCCTCCCATCAAAAGCAGCTGGAGAGAAGGTGGACAAGTAGAAACAGCCACAGGGACTGAACGAAAAAGGGAGAAAGGAGAGATTTAAATTCCATTAAGACTCTATAAACAGGGGGAGCTCAGAGTCTGAAACTCCTCAGCTTGGTACCTGGTGGTGCTCTGGTGAGAAAGGCAAATTCCTGGGAGCAGAGAGCGAGGTCCAAGGGGGTCCATGGGCCACATGTGGAGAGGCAGTTCCCCTGCTGGGAGGACATTTGGTAGAGGCTGTGCAGCCACCCCACAGGCAAAGGTCCCAGCCACAACTCCAGAGAACAGCCACATTCACCGGTGTTGGAACAAGAATGTTAACAGTGAAACCTAGGGCCAGATATGTATTGTGATTTTTCTGTAAACACTTAAATGCTTTTCCTACAAGATCATGCAAACTTTTTCTGGGACTGGCTGGTACCAGGCCACAGTCTCTCAGCATCCGCAGCAGCGCAGTCTCCAGAAAGTTGCTGGGGGTGGGCCGGCACCTGGCCATTGGTCAACAAGACCCTCTTCCAGAAGGTCTGAGAAGGTCAAAGCCACTGTCCCTCAGAAGTGAGGGGTTAGGAAGCACAGCCTCATTTGAGATAAAACTCAGGAGGGAGGTGCTGCCTGGCAGCCTGATGGCTTGGTCACAGACAGTGTAGAAGTGGAGAGTGGACAGAGGCTAGAGACAGAGGAGGGGTGTTTGATTGCCAGTTGTGGAGAGCACAAAGCTCTGATACTAGAGACTGAGTAGCTGAGTGATGCCATTTTCATCCCTCCTGGGCATGTGCATACATGCCTACATATCACAGCAATCCACCCCAGTAAGCTAAGCAGCACCATCTATTGGAGAACAGAGTTGTTGCACTAACTCCTGCCCACATGGGCCAACAGAGCTCTTGACAAACACATGTGTCTCCACCTGCTTATCTATGGACTATAAAGTGCTTCACAACCTGACTTCTACAGGAAACCAGATGTAATTTCAATCATACTTCATTCTGTTCACTGGTCCTTTTATTCAAATATTTTTTCTTTTTATTTTCTTATTCTTGAGAAAAAAACTTTTTATTTTCCATTTACATTAAAAAGATTTTTTCTACTGTTTTTTTTTTTACTTTTTTGTAAATTTTTTAAAGTATATTTTACTTTTATCATTTCATTTTATTCTATTTTATTGTATTCATTTTTCCAAATTTTGAAATGATTTCTTTTTTCTTCATTTTTTTTTCTTTTCTTATATTTCCCTTTTTTCTGTTTTAAGCTTATTTCAACAAGACCAGAAGACATCTAGGATCTAGAAACCATTATTCGATTTCTTTGTGTTATATATATATATAAATATAAAGGTGTTAATAATTTAGTTAGTAAATATAACTAGTTATAACTAGTTAGTAAGTTAGTAAATATAAAGGTGTTAGTAAAGTAATATATTTATATATAATATTATATATATATTATATATATTATAATATATATATTATAATATATATATTATAATATATAACACCTTTTCTTCCTCCAAAATGACAAAATGAAGGAATTCACCCCAAAAGAAAGAATAGGAAGATATGACAGCCAGGGACTTACGGATAGAAGCAAGATGTCTGAACCAGAATTTAGAATCATGATAAAAAGAATACTAGCTGGGTTTGAAAATAGATTAGATTCCCTTTCTTCTGAGATGAAAGAAGTAAAAGCTAGTCAGGATGAAATAAAAAATGTTGTAACCGAGCTGCAATCTCGAAAGGATGCCATGGCAGCAAGGTTGGATGAGGCAAAGTAGTGAATCAGCGATACAAAGGACAAACTTAGGGAGAATAATGAGGCAGAAAAAAAGAGGGAGACTATGTCAAAGGAGCACAAAATAAAAAAATAGATAACTCAGTGACTCATTAAGAAAGGAGTAACATCAGAATCATAGAGGTCCCAGAAGATGAAGAGAGAGAAAAAGGGGTAGAAAATTTATGTGAGCAAATGATAGCAGAAAACTTTCCTAACCTGGGGGAAGATACAGATATCAAAATCCAGGAAGCACAGAGGACCCCCATTAGATTAAACAAAACCGACCATCAAATAGGGCATATCATTGTCAAATTCACAAAATACTCAGGCAAGGAAAACCTCATGAAATCAGCAAGGGAAAAAAAGTCCATAACCTACAAGGGAAGACAGATCAGGTTTGCAGCAGACCTATTTGGCAGGCCAGAAAGGAGGGCAGAATATAGTCAATGTATTAAATCAGAAAAATACACAACCAAGAATTCTTTATCCAGCAAGGCTGTCATTTAAAATAGAAAGATAAAAAGTTTCCCAAACAAAAATTAAAGGAGTTCATGACCACTAAACCAGCCCTGCAAGAAATTTTAAGGGGGACTTTCTGAGGGGAGAAAAGATGCAGGAGAGAAAAAAAAAAAGGCAACAAAGCCTGAGAACACTACCAGAAACTCCAACTCTACAAGAAACATAATATAAATAAATTCTTATATTTCAGTACTCACTCTAAACATTAATGGTCTAAACACTCCAATCAAAAGACATAGGGTAACAGAATGGATAAGGAAACAAGATCCATCTATATCCTGTTTACAAGAGACCCACTTTAGACGTAAAGGCACCTTCATATTGAAAATAAAGGGATTGAGGCACCTGGGTGGCGCAGTCGGTTAAGCGTCCGACTTCAGCCAGGTCACGATCTCGCGGTCCGTGAGTTCGAGCCCCACGTCAGGCTCTGGGCTGATGGCTCAGAGCCTGGAGCCTGTTTCCGATTCTGTGTCTCCCTCTCTCTCTGCCCCTCCCCCGTTCATGCTCTGTTTCTCTCTGTCCCAAAAATAAATAAACGTTAAAAAATAGAGAGAGAGAGAGAGAGAGAAAATAAAGGGATTGAGAACCATCTATAATTCTAATGATTGGCAAAAGAAAGCGGGAGTAGCCATACTTAAATCAGACAATCTAGATTTTAAAATGAAGACTGTAACAAGAGATGAAGAAGGGCATTATATCATAACTAAGGAGTCTATCCACCAAGAAGACCTAACAGTTGTAAACATTTATGCTCCAAACATGAAACACCCAAATATACAAATCAATTAATCACAAACACAAAAAAACTCATTAATAAAAATATAGTAGTAGGGGACTTTAACACCCCACTTATGACAATGGACAGATCCTCTAAACAGAAAACCAACAAGGAAACAATGGTTTTGAACAACACAGTGACCAGATGGACTTAACAGATATATTCAGAACATTTCATCATAAAGCAATGGAATACACATTCTTCTGGAGTGCACATGGAACATTCTCCAGAATAAATCACATACTGAAACACAAAGCATCCATCAAGTACAAAAAGATCAAGATCATACTGTGCATATTTTCAGACAATGCTATGAAACTCAAAATCAACCACAAGAAAAAATTTGGAAAGATAATAAATACTTGGAGATGAAAGAACATCCTACTAAAGAATGAATGGGCTAACCAAGAAGTTAAAGAGGAAATTAAGAAATACAAGGAAGCCAATGAAAATGATAACACCACAGCCCAAAACCTCTGGGATGCAGGCAAGGTGGTCATAAGAGGGAGTATATATCAATCCAGGTCTTCCTAAAGAAAGAAGAAAGGTCTCAGATACACAATCTAACCTTACACCTTAACGAGGTGGAAAAAGAACAGCAAATAAACCCCCAAACAGCAGAAGACAGGACCTAATAAAAATTAGAGCAATGCTATCAAAACCAAACCAAACCAAACAAACAAAACACACAGGAGAACAGATTAACAAAACCAGGAGTTGATCCTTTGCAAGAATTAACAAAACTGATAAACCCCTAGCCGTTTGATCAAAAAGGAAAAGATAAGGACCTAAATAAAATAATGAAAGAGGAGGATCACAACTAACACTGGAGAAATACAAACAATAAGAAAATGTTATGAGCAATTATATGCCAATAAAATGGGCAATCTGGAAGAAATGGACAAATACCTAGAAACATATAAACTATCAAAACTGAAACAGGAAGAAATGGAAAATTTGAACAGACCCATAACCAGTAAAGAAATAGAATTAGTAATCAAAAATCTCCCAAAAAACAAGAGCCTCGGGCCAGACGGCTTTACAGGGGAATTCTACCAAACATTTAAAGAAGAGTTAACACCTATTCTCTTGAAGCTGTTCCAAAAAATAGAAACAGAAGGAAAACTTCCAAACTCTGTCTATAAAGCCAGCATTATCTTAATTCCAAAACCAGACAAAGACCCCACTAAAAAGGAGAACTATAGAGCAATTTCTCTGATGAACATGGATGCAAAAATCCTGAACAAGATACTAGCCAACTGCATCCAACAATACATTAAAGGAATTACTCACCATGACTAAGTGGGATTTATACCTGGGATGCAGGGCTAGTTCAATATCCACAAAACTGTCAATGTGATAAATGACATCAATAAAAGAAAGGACAAGAACCACATGATCCTCTCAATAGATGCAGAAAAAAGCATTTGACAAAATACAGCATCCTTTCTTGATAAAAACCCTCAAGAAAGTAGGGATAAAAGGATCATACCTCAAGATCATAAAAGCCATATATGAAAGACCCAATGCTAATACCATGCTCAATGGGTAAAAACTGAGAGCTTTCTCCATAAGGTCAGGAACATGACAAGGATGTCCACTCTCACCACTGTAATTCAACACAGTATTGGAAGTCTTAGCCTCAGTGATCAGACAACACAGCCTCAGCCATGAGGGAGTCAAACATTCACTCTCTGCAAATGACATGATACTCTATATGGAAAACCCAAAAGATTTCACAAAACAACTGCTAAAACTGATCCATGAATTCAGCAAAGTGACAGATATAAAATCAATTCACAGAAATCGGTTTCATTCCTATACACTAATAATGAAGCAACAGAAAGAGAAATCAAGGAATTGATACCATTTACAATTGCATCAAAAACCATAAAATACCTAGGAATAAACATAACCAAAGAAGTGAAAAAAAAATCTATATACTGAAAACTATAGAAACCTTATGAAAGAAATCGAAGACACAAAAAAATGGAAAAATATCCCATGCTCCTGGACTGGAAGAACAAACATTGTTAAAATGTCATTACCCAAAGCAATCTACATATTCAATGCAATTCCTATCAAGATAACACCAGCATTCTTCACAGAGCTAGAACCAGCAATCCTAAAATTTGTACAGAACAAGAAAAGACCCCAAATAGCCAAAGCAATCTTGAAAAAGAAAACAGAAGGTGAGGCGTCACACTCCTGAACTTCAAGACATATTACAAAGCTGTAATCATCAAGACAGTATGGTACTGGCACAAAAACAGACCCTCAGATCAATGGAACAGAATAGAGAACCCAGAAGTGTATGGCCACTAATCTTTCACAAAGCAGGAAAGAATATCCAATAGAATAAAGACCGTCTCCTCAGCAAATGGTGCTGGGAAAACTGGACAGTGACATGCAGAAAAATGAACCTAGACCACTCTTACACCTTACACAAAAATAAACTCAAAATGGATGAAAGACCTAAATGTACAACAGGAACCATCAAAATCCTTGAGGAGAAAGCAGGCAAAACCTCTTTGATCTTGGCTAGAGCAACTTCTTACTCAACACATCTCCAGAGGCAAGGGAAACAAAAGCAAAAATTGAACTATTGGGACCTCATCAAAATAGAAACCTTCTGCACAGCGAAGGAAACAATCAGCAAAACTAAAAGGCAACTGACAGAATGGGAGAAGATATTTGCAAACAACGTATCAAGTAAAGAGTTAGTATCCAAAATCTATAAAGAACTTATCAAACTCAACACCCAAAAAAACAAATAATCCAGTGAAGAAATGGGCAAAAAGACATGAATAGACACTTCTCCAAAGAAGACATCCAGATGGCCAGCAGACACATGAAAAAATGCTCAACATCATTCATCATTAGGGAAATACAAATCAAAGCCACAATGAGATACCACCTCACACCTGTCAGAATGGCTAACATTAACAACTCAGGCAACAACAGTTGGCAAAGATGTGGAGAAAGTGGATCTCTTCTGCACTTTCTGCATTCTGTTGGTGGGAATGCAAACTGGTGCAGCCACTGTGGAAAACAGTATGGATTTTCCTCAAAAAATTAAAAATAGAACTACCCTACGACCCAGCAATTGCACTACTAGGTATTTATCCAAGGGATAAAAGTATACTGTTTTGAAGGGGCACATGCACCCCAATGTTTATAGTAACCCTGTTGACAATAGCTAAAGTATGGAAAGAGCCCAAATGTCCATCGATGGATGAACATCATATATATGGCATATGTATACATACACACACACACACACATACAATGGAGTATTACTCAGCAATCAAAAAGAATTAAATCTTGACATTTGCAACTACGTGGATGGAACTGGAGGGTATTATGCTAAGCAAAATTAGAGAAAGACAAATATCATATGACTTCACTCATATGAGGAATTTAAAATACAAAACATGAACATAGGGAAGGGAAACAAAAATAATATAAATATAGGGAGTGGGACAAAGCATAAAAGACTCTTACATATAGAGAAGAGAGGGTTGCTGGAGGGGTTGAGGAGGGGGGATGGTGTAAATGGGTTAAGGAGCATTAAGGAATCTATTCCTGAAATCATTGTTGAACCATATGTTAACTAACTTGGATGTAAATTAAACAACAAATAAATTTTTAAAATATTATGAAAAAAATTATAAAGCTTAGAACTGTTCCCAGAACTTGGTAAATTCTATATATAGATGGGTGGGGAGCAATAGAAAGAGCAAGCATGCTCAAATGAAAGGCAGCAAGAAGAGAGTGAGAAGGGAAGAAGGGGAGGGAGAGAAACAGGAAAAGAAAAAGAGAGAGAAGGCAAGAGAGAAGAGGGAGGAGGACCAAGAGAAAGAGGGGAGAGGAAGAAAAAGACTTAGGAGGTCTAACATCAAACCCTGGTTTCTCACAGCAAATGCACATTTGAAATTAACCAGATCAACATGGACTTGAGACATTCCATAGCAGTACTCTACATAAAAATGTTGTTAATAAGTTAATATTATAGAATAAAACCTAGTAATTTCTCAAAATATATTACTCAATTATATCAAAGTTCAATATATATTTTTACCAAATGTGGTATATTAATAAGTAACTTATTTTCTATTGTTTTATTTTAATCTATAATTAAACACAATATACACATGTATATTCTTCTTGTAAAAAAATATTAAAGAAATTCTCTCTTATACCAACTTTTTTTTTAATACTGCCCATCTCAAACTCTGTCTTTACTGTTATGGTCAATAAGGGAAAAACAGTTTCATAGTAGTTATGATTTGGAATTGATTTGGGGTAGAAAAATTACTTTTTCCAACTTTTGTCATTCTAAAAAAAAAAAAAGAAATTTTAGGTCAGGTTTCTGGCCACTGTTACACAAAAGTAATGTTATTTTTTATTAGTGCTATGTACACATAGAGAAAGTTCCCAGGAATGAAGGATAGCTAGATAGAATTTTTATAAACAAGGAGAAGAACAGCAATCTCACTCCTAGGTATTTACCAAAATGAATTGGAAACATTTATTTAAAAATCTATTCATGAATATTTCTAACAGTTCTACTCATACATGCCAAAAACTCAGAATAACCCAGATATCCTTGAACAGGAAAATGGATAAGCTGGCCCATCAATATAACAGAATACTGCACAGCAATAAAAATGAACAAACTAGATGACTCATGGGTGAGATGGATAAATCTTAAATTTCTAATTAAAAGAAGTCATACCCCAAAATCATATATTTTATCATTCCACATATATCATATTTTGAAAAAGACCAAATTATAAAGAAAAAGTAGATCAGTGGTTATCAGAAAGTTGGGGGGAGGCATTGAGCACAAAGGAGCAAAAAAAGAAATTTGGGGTCTATGGACTTACTCTGATTGATTCTATGGTGAATATATTACTACACATTTGTCCATAGAACAATACACCACAAAGAGTGACTTTTATTATGGGAAAATAATGTTATGTGGTGACCCTAGATGCAATTCAAACTGTCATAATTGAATCTAATTATAAATATGATACTTAACTGCACTAAAGTGGAAAAAGGAGGAAAAGAACTAATATAAGTAAGTCCCAAAGAATATTTTGATAAATTTGCTCAATGACAATATATACCAACACTATAACTAGTAGGTTAATTTGTTTCTCACTGGGTTGAACAGTTTCCCCCCAAAATTTGTGTCTACTTGGAACTTGCAAATGTGACCTTATTTGGAAATAGGGCTTTCACAGATGTAATCAAGCAAAGGTGAGGTAGTACTGAATTAGAAAAGACCCTAAATCCAATGATTCATGTCCTTGATGAGAAGGATAACATTTGGACAGAAACATACAAAAATACCATGTGAGGTGAAGGCAAAGATTGGAATGATGGATCTGTAAGTCCAGAGACACCAAGGAAGGTCAGCAAACACCAAAAGCATGGAACAGATTCTCCCTTGGAGCCTCCAGAAGAGGCCACCCTCACTTTTGAACTTTTAACCTCCCATACTAGGAGAGAGGAAATTTCTGATGTCTTAAGCCACCATGATTATACTTACTTGGTTACAGAAGCTCTCAGAAACTAATATGTGGGAGTACAAACAAGTAAGCAATTCTGAAACTACATGTGTACCAGGGTTGAAAAGCAACCACCAGTCAGGTTTCCTACTGTTCCAGAAACTAGTTACAAGTAAGTAAAAGGAGAAGTCTGCATGTGAACTAGCGGTACTAAATTGCAGTCAGAAGTATCATAGTAACTCATGTTTATTCAAATATATAAACCCACACAGATTTGTATATCTGGATGAACATACATACATGCATGTCCTATCTCTGTCTGCTGAGGGAATCTAGAGGTAAAATCCTAATAGGAACAAGCACAATTAGCACACAGACCATGATCACTAGATACTGTTCTCCAGTAAAAGGGTTGTTCAGAGAAACAGCTGATTCCAAGTCTGAGACAGAGAAAATATGAGAAGTCTGCAGTATTCTGTGGTGCCCGAAAATTAAAATGTACCAAAAAAATGTTTAAAGGACAGAGACATGTCAAAAGGACACAGGACCAAACTGAAAGAACACCACCCAATGACCAATGCTGGGGCAATCTGAGCAATAAAATATTGGCAGTATTGGTTATGATTTTAAAAAGTCTAATTCTATACTGAAATGACTGAATATTTGAATAAACAAGGGAGAGGGGATAACTCTTCCTTGAAGACATCTAATTAGTGCACACAGAATGGATGAGGAAAATAGAAAATCACTGCTAGAGTATCACAATAATAATTGCTATGGGAACTACCTACCAAGAAATGCTATACTTACTAAAAGCTTAAATAGAAACAAAATAGTTGCATAGCTATGTAATATCTAGCCAAGAAATATATTCATCGCTGCGATTTTTATTTTTTTAATGTTTATTTTTGAGAGAGAGACAGAGACAGAGCATGAGCGGAGGAGGGCAGAGAGAGAGGGAGACACAGAATCTGAAGCAGGCTCCAGGCTCTGAACTGTCAGCACAGAGCCCAACGTGGGGCTTGAACTCACAAATCATAAGATCATGACCTGTGCCAGAGTTGGATGCTTAACTGACTGAGCCACCCGGGCACCCTGTTGTGATGGTTTTAAATGTCCACAAATACTTGGATATTTCTCCCTCCAGCAGTGAATATTAATTCTTTTCACCTGGAGAATGAGCTCAAGGTAGTATTTTACTTCTAATAGAGTATGGAAACAAAGAAAAGAATAACTATGGCACAGAAAGTTTAAGTGTATTGGTTTTGTAGGACTGCTTTCACAAAATATCACAAACTGATAGCTTCAGCAACAGAAATTTGTTGCCTCATAGTTCTGGAGGCCAGAAGTCCAAAATTAAGGTGTCAGCTTGGTTGATTTTTCTGAGGGTTATGATGAGGAATCTGTTCCATGGCTCTCTTCAAGCTTCTGGTGGCTTACTGGCAATCTTTGGCATCCTTTGGCTTATAGATGCATCACCCTAATCTCTTTCTACATCTTCATATGGCATTCTACCTGATGCATGTTTAGGTCCAAAATTCCCATTTTTATAAGGACATCAGTCATATAGGATTGGGGATTCTACCAATCCAGTACAACCCCTCTTAACTAATTTCTTCAACTCTATTTCCAAGTAAGATCCTGTCTTGAGGCACTGGGGTTTAGAATAGGAACATGAATTCGGGGTACATTATGCAACCCATAGTGCTAAGTGATCAAGGTTAACATCACCAATGATAAATCACACTGATATCACGTACTCAGATGTTATGCAATAAGAAGGGTACATCACCTTGTGGTATTCTTCCTCAAAATTCATAACCAAAGACAAATCATGAGGAAGCAATGGTCAAACCCTATTGTGGGACATTCTACAAAATACCTGACCAGTACTTTTCAGTAGTGTTAAGACACTGAAAGACAAGAATATACTAAGGAATTCTCATAGATTGTAGGACACAAAAGATATTAGAAGTAAATGCAATGTGGGTATCCTGATTTGGATCTTGGAAGAGAAAAAGAACATTAATGGGAGAACTAGGAATACTAAAACTTGTAATATAATTAATAGCATTGCACCAATATTAATATCTTAGTTTTAGTCACAACTATGGCTATTTATGATGTTACAATTGGAGACAGTTGGGTAATAGGTATACAGGAAACCTCTGAACAATCTTTGCAACTCTTCTGTAAAACAATTTTTTAAGGATAAGAAGTTCTTAAAGGTAGGGGGCAGGCAGACTTAGCATGGTGAAGAGTCCTTTACTTAAATGACCATATCAATTCCTGATTGGGGTGACAGGTAAGTGCTATTAAACAGTACTTTCAAACAGTTAATTGTCCCAACTGTGGACATAAGATCACTAACCTCCATATAAAGATTTCGTGGGCATAATTATTGGATGTCATTTGAACCATTAACATATGACACAAAAACATATGTTCCTCCAGGAGGATCCACGAGTTTCAAAACAAGTAAAATTCTTATTTAGCATAATTATAGGTACCAACTAGAAGTTCTTATAATCACGATATTATTACTTGAAAATATATGCATATAAAGTATTGTGTTTAAGTATTATTGTTAATATAGGAGGTTGTCTTGGAAAACATTAACATTATCTTTTCCAGTAATGTTCCAATGAACATTAACATGATCAATTTCCAACAATTTTTACCTGTCAGTTATAATACAACTAGCTTCCTCACTTGGAGGGAGGGAAGAAAGGGAGAGGAAGCAGGGAGGGAGGAGGAGGAAGGAAGGAAGTGAAAGGAAAAAATCACTACTAAGTTAAAAAAATGAAGATACTTATCAATACAAGTGAGCAAGTATTTTAATAACTCCCAACATTGGCATAAACAGATACACACATGTATTACTAATACAAATGTACATTGATTTTTTTTTTTTGCTAATTCTTACTTCAAGTTTAAAAATATTCAAATCCTACTCAGTGATTGCACTTCCAGCAATTAAACTGAAGAAATAAGGTCTCAGGGTTACTTAAAAACTAGGGGCGCCTGGGTGGCTCAGTTGGTTAAGCGTCTAACTTCAGCTCAGGTCATGATCTCAGGGTTTGTGGGTTCAAGTCCCGCATTGGGGTCTGAGCTGACAGTTTGGAGCCTGGAGCCTGTTTCAGATTCTGTGTCTCCCTCTCTCTGACCCTTCCCTGTTCATGCTCTGTCTCTGTCTGTCTCAAAAATAAATAAAGGTTAAAAAATTTCTTTTTAATAAAAAAAAATAAACATTAAAAAAGCAGCCTAAATGTATAATGATAGAAATATAACTTTAAATATTTAATTCTATGGATTTCAATAGTTTAAACATTTAAGATTAGTCTACAGATGTCTGTGTTCATATATACGTGTGCATATATGCATGTGTATATACAGCCACAGAAAATTTTCAGTGACATCTTAATGATGCTGTTAATTAAAACAGGTTAAAAAATCAGAATACCACATAAAAAATACTTGTACTTGTGTACATGTTTGTGCACCTTGAAAAGGAAGGAAGAATTAGGGGGATGGGGAGAAAATGAGAATAGAGTAAAATCTCTTCCAAAAGACCAAAATTACTATCTCTGAGCAGTTGTGAACGTCCATTGGTAGAGCCACTGGATGGAAGGATACTGTGACCAGAGCCCCTGGCTCCAGTGACCACACTACCTGACAAGAGAGCAAAAAAAAAAATGAGCCTTTATTGTGTTAAGCCACTGAGATTGGAACTTTTTGTAACAACACTAAGCCTGTTATGGCTTTATAATGTGGAAACTTGTCAAGGCTAAGCTATATTTCCCAGTGGTTCTGTCTCTGGCTAGATGCTCTCTAATACAGAATCGTGGTGGTAGGGAGCCTCCAAGATGGGCTAATGATCCATGCCTTCTGGTGTTAAATGCGTGATGTAATCAATTCCTTTGAGTAACTAGAATACATCATTGTTGAGTGGATGTAACTTAGGTTACAAAGGGTTGTGACTTCCATTTAGTTGGTAAATTCTACTTTCTTAACTACCTTAACTTGCACTCTTTGATGAAGCACTTGGCTATGTAAGACACATTTTTTCAAGGAAATGAGGGCAGCCTCCTTCTTATAGCCTAACATTCAGTTAGAAACTTCTGTTCCTACACCTTCAGTTAAGAACAAAGACCTGGATGGATACCTTGACTGCAGTCTTGTGACAAACAAAGCAGAGAACACAGCTAAGCCATGGACAGATTCCTGACCCACAGAAATACTGAGGTTATTAATGTGTTGTTTTAAGCTAATTTTAAGGTAATTTGTTATCCAAAACAGGTAGCTAATAAAGTTTCTTTTGACAAATATCATTTGAATTATCTGGCTTTGATTTGATGTATCTATTTTCTAAAGTTTATTCATTAGGCATGACTTTCAAAATAATTGCTTTAATCAATGAAGGTTTCCCTTGTAGCTATAATGCCCTAAAACTCCCGGGGGACATCCTTATAAATGATGTAATATGGTGCTGTCATTAAGCATGCAAGAGACACTTGGGGGGGGGGTTGTTACAGTCTCTGGATTATGATCCACACAAATGCTATGTATGTTTTTAGCTGACTTTTTCCATTTCCATACGAATATTTAGCATACAGAAATTCTGTATCTATACTCTTACTCTTAACTCCACTATCTATACCACAAAGTAATGTGTCTGTTTATAGACACATGAGATCTCTTTCTTTTAGAACTGATTACATTCATTTCTTTGTACTAAAGAGTCACTTGCAAAATGTTTTCATTAGGGCACTCTGACTCTTACAGAAACGTCCTGCTTCTATTTGGAGACTGCAACCACTGAGTATAACAAAAACAACTGTTGCATCTCTCTTCTCTAACGCTATTGATGATCATTTTCTCCATTCATGCAGAACTCGCTAGAATTATAGATACTTCTTGTTTGAGTTATAAAATGTTTCAGATAGAATTTTCAATACTTCACAACTGTAGTCAATGGATTTCATCATTTTGGCTTCTCTTATGTAGAATAAATAATATAAATAGTAAGTAAAATTGCATCTTTCTCTTCTTGTCTGGACAAATATTACTGTATACACCTGCTTGCCTTGTACACCGAGACATAACTATGAGTGTATTTGAAAAGTAGAGGAAAATGTGTCAAAATTCAAGGTACTATCTTTTAACTCCTTTTCACATTAATTTCCTTGCCAGAAAATCAGTCACATCTACAACTAAATGCAGTGGCTTTGTACTGTGTCAACTTAGCTAAGCCAGAAGTTTTGTTTCTCAGATTTCCTGTCCCTGGGTGCCTCTGGGTCAGGACAGGCCGCTGGAAAATTTTTCATGAGGACTGGAAGGCAGAAGTGAAATACGGCAGCCATGTTTTCTCTGAGAGGTCCAGTACAGTCTTGCTTTGCTCCGGCTCACATGAGTCATCACTGACCTGATCACTCACCTCACCTCGCCGGCTGAGTCACAGCTGGGCCAAGAATTCCTCCAGCCCCCTGGAGAGCTTGTCTTTCAGCTTCACCCAGTCCTGGTCCACATGCATGTGCAACTTCAGGACCAAGTGTGCCACCTTCACAAGATCACTGGCCTCACTGAAACTGGAGGCTTGGAAGTAGTAAGATAGAGACGCAGGTACCAGTTTACCGTAATACAATCCAGCTCACCCTCAGAAGTTCCAGTTAATTCCTGCTCAGCCATACTTCACACCACCCATCTTCATTCCCAACTGCCTAACTGCTGACTTCAGGTCCAACACCAGACAAAGAAGTGGCAGCCTTCCACTGAGTGTTTGACCAGTTCCCACAGTTATGGAACATCAAATCCCTGTAATAAATCCCATTCCTATGACATGCATAATGACTTTGCTTTTCTGTGCAAACCCAGTGGTTTTTGGTCCATAACTAACAGTACAGTGCAAAGAGTAAAGGTTTTGGGCCTCTGAGACGCAGCTCTTCCACAATTTCCCTTATCAACTACAGAATTGTCTCTAAACTAGGAATAAGACTATCCTGCAATGTTATTGTGAGAATTTGAAATTAAATATATAAAGTGCCTGCACATAAGTTCCAAATAAGTAATAGTTATCATTCCTAGGATAAATACTTAACACCATTTTTGAATGAGTACCTAAAATAGCATGTCATAAGAAATGGAATGCAATATATACTATATAGATGAATAGTTACCGAAAAGTTAAAATGTTTATTAAAATATGATTAATTAAAAATGAATAGTGAAATATTAAATACTCAGATTCTATGAAAACTCTATAGTAGAAAAATTAAGCAAATGAATATAAGCTCTTAAGACAGGTTAGAGTTACTAAGGACTGGAAAAAATCCTACAGACTCAAATATTTCTGCATTCCTGAAACAAACCAAAGAAAGAAACTACTGACCATATAAGGATCTTGTTAATTATTTTAAGTGAACAATAAGGTAGATGCACACTTAATTTCTTGAGCATAACTTGTCACTGGAAACTTATCAATGGGCCCCTTTGCCCCAAATTTCAGGAACCATCAGCTTATACAATCATACCACATTGCTGTAAGTAACAGGTATAATTAATAAGCATTCATGCTCTGCCTAAATGCTCAGGTCTTTGAGTTTATGAGGTGAGAATTTCACCCTCTGCAGGTTCTTGTTCCATCAATACGATATGTATCCAGCCCATGTCATCTCTGGGATGCAATAGGAGTGTGGTTCTCAAACAATAGTTTAATTTTCTTCATATTCTATTGCTTCTCAAGGCCTGTGACAAGTCCTCTATGTCTCTGATTTCTGTTTAGTTCAAGTTAATTTCCAGTTATTTTTCTTATCCCCAACAGGATGTACTTATAATTTGTTTCATGTAATACACGTATACATAGGAACCAAATTATTGCAGTTGCTCAGACATTTATTCCTCATACTTGAAAATTGTATCTGTTGTTGTTTCTAAGAATTCAATGATGTGTACTTATCCAGTCATGCAATATAGAATGCAAAGGGTTTTAGAGCATGATGTATTATACTACCTGTAGATTCAAACTCACTATAAACAGAAAATATGCTTTCCTCCAAATTTTGTCCAATTGCAAAAATATGGGCATCCTCTACTCTAGGTAACCATGTGCCTAAGAAGCAAACAAAAAGAACCAAGCAAAAAATTTGTCTACTGTTGAACATATAGTTTACCGTTATTTTAAAAGGGTACACTGGTTATTCTGGTCCCAGTGTCATGGAGTTGAAGCAAGACACTCTGTTATGTGCACTGTCTGATACATGGAAGACATTTAGTATTCTTGGTCCACAAAGTATGTAGCATCCCCCTTCCTCACTGTAATAACTAAAAGGCACTGTCCCCCCTTCATACTAAATTCTTTCCCCTTCATACTAAATTCTTCCCTCCTTTCAAATATTGTAAGTGAACACCTAGGTAAACAAATCACACAAATTAATTTAAATATTATTGTGTTTAGACAATGAACTGTCTAGTTTTGTTGTTTTATAGTATTTATTACTCATAGCACTGAATCTTTTTCTTGAATAAATAAAACTTGTAATTGTCTCACATATACACATATACTCTTTGGTAGAGGCTGTACATTATTCTACCATAGTTAACACATGTTAACAAATGTTCCACCCCACTCCTAAAGCCTAATGTTTCCTCTGTATTAGGGATCCCAGTTCTACTCCACACCCTCACTTTGCCTTTTTCCCATGTGTTTCTGTCTCTGAGGAGTCCTTTAAGTCCTACTTGGCAATGAGAAAGAATGAAATCTGGCCTTTTGTAGCAATGTGGGTGGAACTGGAGAGTGTTATGCTAAGTGAAATAAGTCATACAGAGAAAGACAGATACCGTATGTTTTCACTCTTATGTGGATCCTGAGAAACTTAACAGAAGACCATGGGGGAGGGGAATAAAAAAAAGTTAGAGAGGGAGGGAGCCAAACCATAACAGACTCAAAAACTGAGAATAAACTGAGGGTTGATGGGGGGTGGGAGGGAGGGGAAAGTGGGTGATGAGCATTGAGGAGGGCACCTGTTGGGATGATCACTGGGTGTTGTATGGAAACCAATTTGACAATAAATTTCACATTAAAAAAAAAAAGTCCTGTCCCAATCTTCATTCGTCCTCATTGCTTAAAAGCTGTAACAGAAAGTTGGATTTCCTAACAATGGATCCTTTAAAGAGATCAATATATGGAATTCCCTTCTTACTAGAACATATCTATTTGGACAATACTTTTCAATAAAGTTCACAATGCTTCATATTATTCCCTAAGAACTTTACTATCTAGCTCTCTGGATACTTCTCTATCTAGTCCTATAATAACATGGACAGTGATAATATGAGAATCTTTACTGCCTGGTTGAAAAGGATGTAGATTTAAATAAAGGTTTTACAACACGCTGAAGTGTCTCAGAGAACATTATGTGACGAGGATAAATGGCTATCGGTTATGTGATCTTTCACAGTGGTTAAAATGTCCATTTATTTTTTAGGTGAATTTAAAAAGACTTGAAGCAATTCTCTCAAGACTCCTGCTCGAGAATTCATGTAAACAAACATGAATTCCAAACTGTTTCATGCTCATCTATTTCTATTAAGAGTAATTTTAATGGCTCTGTCATTCAGCTCTACCATTTATAATACCCTGGAGACTATGGTCATTCAAAAGCATGATTAACAGTATTCTCAGATAACACTGTCATTCAAGTGTGCTACTTACAATGTTCCTGAGATCACTATTATGTGATTATGCTTTTATAAGGCTCTTGAAACTATTTACTTGAACTCCAATTTGCCCAGTATCATTGTGACACTACTGTTTTTGCTAACAGAGTTAATAACAAAATAATAATAGCACCATTAGTTTCTTACTTGTCAGCGCTGGTTTCTAGACCTATTGCCAATATTTTATAGGTAGTAGACTCTTAATGAATTCTCAACATCATTCACCTAGTCAGACTAAAAATGCCACTCAATGATTAAAAAAAAAATTATTAGAAAGATGATGTTTAAAATTCACTCATTCTTCACTCCCCACCCGTTTGTTCACTATATTGTCAGAGAATTACAAAAGCCATAAAGAAGTTCCTGAAATTAACCTAGTCTACTATTTTTCAAACTGGCGATGCAGGCATATTATTAAAGGTCAATGGAGTCTATGACTTGTGTGTGTGTGTGTGTGTGTGTGTGTGTGTGTGTGTTTTCAATCTAATAATAATCTTTTTAAATTATTTTACCAGTATAAAGGCTAAAACTTTACATCTAGATTTATAGTTTGCAACCAAAAGGCATTTTTGTATATGACAGTTTCTAAAGTAGTTCTCAAACAATGATACTTGAAGATACATAAAAGTTATTCTTAAAAAAGTCTAGCAATTACCCAAATTTCTTAAGACAATCATTGTTCATTCTGATCAGAGCCAATCTGAAGTCACTCTAGAATAATGAATAGCTGGTTTCAAAATGTTCAAGAGTCTCTTTGTTTGATCTTTGTGCTCTCCAAAGGCTTATATACAATAGCCATTCTGGAACTATGTGAATAGATGGATAGGTTAATGGATGGATGAATTAATAAATTAACAGTCCTCTTTGTTAACATATTCAGGATCTTACAGCATGAGACAACACCAGGGCTTTTGGATTCTACTCAGGTGTAGAATGCTCAAAAGTGCATTATTCCCATCCTTATAATGATAACAACAGCAAACAGAAAATCTGATGATTCACAATTTTCTTGAACCCATCAGAGAGTTGATGGCTCAGAATTATTGGTTAGGTAAATACAAAACAATAAACCTAAAAAAAGACAGGTGCCCCCATGGAGAAGTGGGATGAGAGTAATACTTAGGCAGATGTCCCCAGACACCAATAAGAAGAATTCAACTAAAGCTTGTAATGAATTGCTAACAGTTGAGTATCCAGCAATGACTATATAGATCCCTTTATGACCAGAAGCACCAGGAAAATGTATGTACATCCACTTGCAGGATCTTCTTCCTAGACTTTTTAGGTACTCACAAAAAGATTAATCACAGTTCTAGGAGAGACTATGCAGCACATGGTGTACACGCCTGAGGTAAAGGTAATGCAGGCACTGTGGGAAAGGCATAAAACTCCATTTAGATCCTTCCATGTTATATCCTAAGATCAAAAGTCTAAACAACTAGGGTGGGTATAGGCAGGGGAAGAACCTTAGTAAAGACTAAGTGCAGTTGGTAGAAATAGGCAGATTTTTTTTTGAACTGTCTTGAGCAAGGATCAGGATCACTAGAAGGACCTTCCTTCAAGACCCAGAAAGACACCTAAGATTGAGTCTTAATCCAAACACTGGAAAATTTATGGTGCTCCCGTCACTATACTAGCAAGGGTCAAATAACAGGAAACCACTGCTTACATTCAGGAAAATATTTAGAGAAACTCAAGCACAGCACCAATGGACAACCTAATACCAAGTATTTAGCAGATACAGGGAATACCCACAGGCAAAAGCCCTATCCTAAACAAAAGTTAACACTAGAAGAATTTAGAATTGTGGTAAACTAAGGATATCAAGAGCAGCAATTAAAGCCAAACCTATTTCAACTTGTTACATTTTGACTCAACCTCCATAGTTAAGACAAGCAGAAAGAAAGGTGGCCATTTCTAGGTATAAAAAGCATTCACCTCGGGCACCACTTGAATTCAACAAGTAGAAAGGACGAAACACATATGTGTAAGATCGGAAGGAAAGAACAAATGAGCAAATAGACTGAGCATCCAAAAGCTGTGGGACAAAAAAATCACATGACCCAACATACATGTAATTGGAACTTCAGAGGAGAAACAGACAAAAGAAATATTTAAATAAGTGATGGTCAGGAATTTTCCAAAATTAATGACAGAAATCAAACCATAGATTCAAGAGTTCAGAAAATCAACAGCAGGACAGAACACATGTAGATGCATTGTTTTTAAACTGCTAAAGAACAAAGAGGAAAAGAAATCTACATTAAACAAATATATAGATTAAAATTAAAACAACGAAAAACATGCAAGTAAAAAGGTGGGAAACATACAAAGACAAACCACAAGTTGGCATAGCTATGTTAATATCAGGAAACCTAGAGTTCTGAATAAACAAGATGATGAAGGATAAAGAGGAATATTCCACAACAACGAAATGATCAATTATCCGAGAGACATAACAATGCTAAAAGTGTATGCATCTAACAACAGGGCTTCAAGATGCACTCAGCAAAAATGGATAAAGCTGAATGGAGAAATGAACAAATTCACGCTTACATTTGGACACTTCACTCCTTTCAATAATTGAACAAGCAGACAAACCATATATAAATTTTATATTTATTGCTAGAAAATCAGTAAGATTATAGAAGATCTGAGCAACACAATCCATCAACTTCATCTAACTGAAATTTAGAGAACTGTCCAACAACAGAACACATTTTTTATAGTGTACTTTCACCATGATAGGCTAGGTTCTGTGTCATGAAAAGTTTTTGATATTTTTAAAAGAATTTAGATTATACAAAATATGTTCTCTGACCATAATAGAATTAAGCTAGAAATCATAACAGAAAGATAACTGGGAAGTGGCCAGATATTTGAAAATTAGGCCATTCTACTTGAAAAAAAATCCATGAATCTAATAGGAAACTATAAAGGAAATTAAAAGGTTTTGAGCTGAAGTAAAATGAAACATAATATATCAATGTTGGCAAGATGCAATTAAAGATAAATTACTAGGTTGAAAAAATGATGATACTGGAAAAACATAAGTTTCACATCAATAATCAGTTTCTACCTTAATAAACTAGAAAACAGCAAATTGAACTTAACATACGCAGAAAGAAATAAAAATTAGAAATTCATGGAAATGAGAACAGAGAAACAGTAGAGAAAATCAAGGAGCTCAAAAGCTAGTCCTTTGGTAAGATCAGTGTAACTGACAGATCTCTCACCGTAATGATCAAGGGAAAACAAAGAGGATATACACCATGCCAATATTAGGTATAAAGGAGACATGACATCTGTAGGGACTCTACAGATATTAAAAGAATGAGAATATTTTCATTATTTTTGGTCAATAAATTGGACAAATTTTATAAAATGACAAAAATCAATGAAAGACAAAAACTACCAAAAGTTACTTATAAAGAAATAGAGACAAGCTAAATAGCCAGCCCTATATTTATTAAGGAAATTGAATTTGTAGTTAAGAAACTTACCTTCAGGAGAAGCGGCAAGATGGCGGCTTAGGAGGACGCTGGGCTCACCGCGCGTCCTGCTGATCACTTAGATTCCACCTACACCTGCCTAAATAACCCAGAAAACCGCCAGAGGATTAGCAGAACGGAGTCGCCGGAGCCAAACGCAGACGAGAGGCCCACGGAAGAGGGTAGGAAGGGCTACGAGGCGGTGCGCGCTCCACGGACTGGCGGGAGGGAGCCGGGGCGGAGGGGCGGCTCGCCGGCCAAGCAGAGCCCCCGAGTCTGGCTGGCAAAAGCGGAGGGGCCTGATGGACTGTGTTCCCACAACAAGCGCGACTTAGCGTCTGGGAGGTCATAAGTTAACAGCTCTGCTCGGAAAGCGGGAAGGCTGGAGGACAAAGGGAGGGAGAGCTGCTGAGCCCCCTGACCACAGAGCTAAGCTTGGTGGGGAACAAAGGCGCTCGCCAGCGCCATCTCCCCCGCCCATCCCCCAGCCAAAATCCCAAAGAGAACCAGTTCCTGCCAGGGAACTTGCTCGCTCCGCGCAAACACCCAACTCTGTGCTTCTGCGGAGCCAAACCTCCAGCAGCAGATCTGACTCCCTCCCGCTGCCACAGGGCCCCTCCTGAAGAGGATCACCTAAGGAGAAGCGATCTAAGCCTGCCCCTCCTGCCCCCGTGCACCTTGCCTACCCACCCCAGCTAATACGGCAGATCCCCAGCATCACAAGCCTGGCAGTGTGCAAGTAGCCCAGACGGGCCACACCACCCCACAGTGAATCCCGCCCCTAGGAGAGGGGAAGAGAAGGCACACACCAGTCTGACTGTGGCCCCAGCGGTGGGCTGGGGGCAGACATCAGGTCTGACTGCGGCCCCGCCCACCAACTCCAGTTATACACCACAACACAGGGGAAGTGCCCTGCAGGTCCTCACCACGACAGGGACTATCCAAAATGACCAAGCGGAAGAATTCCCCTCAGAAGAATCTCCAGGAAATAACAACAGCTAATGAGCTGATCAAAAAGGATTTAAATAATATAACAGAAAGTGAATTTAGAATAATAGTCATAAAATTAATCGCTGGGCTTGAAAACAGTATACAGGACAGCAGAGAATCTCTTGCTACAGAGATCAAGGGACTAAGGAACAGTCACGAGGAGCTGAAAAACGCTTTAAACGAAATGCATAACAAAATGGAAACCACCACAGCTCGGCTTGAAGAGGCAGAGGAGAGAATAGGTGAACTAGAGGATAAAGTTATGGAAAAAGAGGAAGCTGAGAAAAAGAGAGATAAAAAAATCCAGGAGTATGAGGGGAAAATTAGAGAACTAAGTGATACACTAAAAAGAAATAATATACGCATAATTGGTATCCCAGAGGAGGAAGAGAGAGGGAAAGGTGCTGAAGGGGTACTTGAAGAAATAATATCTGAGAACTTCCCTGAACTGGGGAAGGAAAAAGGCATTGAAATCCAAGAGGCACAGAGAACTCCCTTCAGACGTAACTTGAATCGATCTTCTGCACGACATATCATAGTGAAACTGGCAAAATACAAGGATAAAGAGAAAATTCTGAAAGCAGCAAGGGGTAAACGTGCCCTCACATATAAAGGGAGACCTATAAGACTCGTGACTGATCTCTCTTTTGAAACTCGGCAGGCCAGAAAGAATTGGCACGAGATTTTCAGGGTGCTAGACAGAAAAAATATGCAGCCGAGAATCCTTTACCCAGCAAGTCTGTCATTTAGAATAGAAGGAGAGATAAAGGTCTTCCCAAACAAACAAAAACTGAAGGAATTTGTCACCACTAAACCAGCCCTACAAGAGATCCTAAGGGGGACCCTGTGAGACAAAGTCCCAGAGACATCACTACAAGCATAAAACATACAGACATCACAATGACGCTAAACCCGTATCTTTCTATAATAACACTGAATGTAAATGGATTAAATGCGCCAACCAAAAGACATAGGGTATCAGAATGGATAAAAAAACAAGACCCATCTATTTGCTGTCTAGAAGAGACTCATTTTAGACCTGAGGACAACTTCAGATTGAGAGTGAGGGGATGGAGAACTATTTATCATGCTACTGGAAGCCAAAAGAAAGCTGGAGTAGCCATACTTATATCAGACAAACTAGACTTTAAATTAAAGGCTGTAACAAGAGATGAAGAAGGACATTATATAATAGTTACAGGGTCTATCCATCAGGAAGAGCTAACAATTATAAATGTCTATGCGCCGAATACCGGAGCCCCCAAATATATAAAACAATTACTCATAAACATAAGCAACCTTATTGATAAGAATGTGGTAATTGCAGGGGACTTTAACACCCCACTTACAGAAATGGACAGATCATCTAGACACACGGTCAATAAAGAAACAAGGGCCCTGAATGAGACATTGGATCAGATGGACTTGACAGATATATTTAGAACGCTGCATCCCAAAGCAACAGAATATACTTTCTTCTCGAGTGCACATGGAACATTCTCCAAGATAGATCATATACTAGGTCACAAAACAGCCCTTCATAAGTTTACAAGAATTGAAATTATACCATGCATACTTTCAGACCACAATGCTATGAAGCTTGAAATCAACCACAGGAAAAAGTCTGGAAAACCTCCAAAGGCATGGAGGTTAAAGAACACCCTACTAACGAATGAGTGGGTCAACCAGGCAATTAGAGAAGAAATTAAAAAATATATGGAAACAAACGAAAATGAAAATACAACAATCCAAACGCTTTGGGACGCAGCGAAGGCAGTCCTGAGAGGAAAATACATTGCAATCCAGGCCTATCTCAAGAAACAAGAAAAATCCCAAATACAAAATCTAACAGCACACCTAAAGGAACTAGAAGCAGAACAGCAAAGGCAGCCTAAACCCAGCAGAAGAAGAGAAATCATAAAGATCAGAGCAGAAATAAACAATATAGAATCTAAAAAAACTGTAGAGCAGATCAACGAAACCAAGAGTTGGTTTTTTGAAAAAATAAACAAAATTGACAAACCTCTAGCCAGGCTTCTCAAAAAGAAAAGGGAAATGACCCAAATAGATAAAATCATGAATGAAAATGGAATTATTACAACCAATCCCTCAGAGATACAAACAATTATCAGGGAATACTATGAAAAATTATATGCCAACAAATTGGACAACCTGGAAGAAATGGACAAATTCCTGAACACCCACACTCTTCCAAAACTCAATCAGGAGGAAATAGAAAGCTTGAACAGACCCATAACCAGCGAAGAAATTGAATCGGTTATCAAAAATCTCCCAACAAATAAGAGTCCAGGACCAGATGGCTTCCCAGGGGAGTTCTACCAGACGTTTAAAGCAGAGATAATACCTATCCTTCTCAAGCTATTCCAAGAAATAGAAAGGGAAGGAAAACTTCCAGACTCATTCTATGAAGCCAGTATCACTTTGATTCCTAAACCAGACAGAGACCCAGTAAAAAAAGAGAACTACAGGCCAATATCCCTGATGAATATGGATGCAAAAATTCTCAATAAGATACTAGCAAATCGAATTCAACGGCATATAAAAAGAATTATTCACCATGATCAAGTGGGATTCATTCCTGGGATGCAGGGCTGGTTCAACATTCGCAAATCAATCAATGTGATACATCACATTAACAAAAAAAAAGAGAAGAACCATATGATCCTGTCAATCGATGCAGAAAAGGCCTTTGACAAAATCCAGCACCCTTTCTTAATAAAAACCCTTGAGAAAGTCGGGATAGAAGGAACATACTTAAAGATCATAAAAGCCATTTATGAAAAGCCCACAGCTAACATCATCCTCAACGGGGAAAAACTGAGAGCTTTTTCCCTGAGATCAGGAACACGACAAGGATGCCCACTCTCACCGCTGCTGTTTAACATAGTGCTGGAAGTTCTAGCATCAGCAATCAGACAACAAAAGGAAATCAAAGGCATCAAAATTGGCAAAGACGAAGTCAAGCTTTCGCTTTTTGCAGATGACATGATATTATACATGGAAAATCCGATAGACTCCACCAAAAGTCTACTAGAACTGATACATGAATTCAGCAAAGTTGCAGGATACAAAATCAATGTACAGAAATCAGTTGCATTCTTATACACTAACAATGAAGCAACAGAAAGACAAATAAAGAAACTGATCCCATTCACAATTGCACCAAGAAGCATAAAATACCTAGGAATAAATCTAACCAAAGATGTAAAGGATCTGTATGCTGAAAACTATAGAAAGCTTATGAAGGAAATTGAAGAAGATTTAAAGAAATGGAAAGACATTCCCTGCTCATGGATTGGAAAAATAAATATTGTCAAAATGTCAATACTACCCAAAGCTATCTACACATTCAATGCAATCCCAATCAAAATTGCACCAGCATTCTTCTCGAAACTAGAACAAGCAATCCTAAAATTCATATGGAACCACAAAAGGCCCCGAATAGCCAAAGGAATTTTGAAGAAGACGACCAAAGCAGGAGGCATCACAATCCCAGACTTTAGCCTCTACTACAAAGCTGTCATCATCAAGACAGCATGGTATTGGCACAGAAACAGACACATAGACCAATGGAATAGAATAGAAACCCCAGAACTAGACCCACAAACGTATGGCCAACTCATCTTTGACAAAGCAGGAAAGAACATCCAATGGAAAAAAGACAGCCTCTTTAACAAATGGTGCTGGGAGAACTGGACAGCAACATGCAGAAGGTTGAAACTAGACCACTTTCTCACACCATTCACAAAAATAAACTCCAAATGGATAAAGGACCTAAATGTGAGACAGGAAACCATCAAAACCTTAGAGGAGAAAGCAGGAAAAGACCTCTCTGACCTCAGCCGTAGCAATCTCTTACTCGACATATCCCCAAAGGCAAGGGAATTAAAAGCAAAAGTGAATTACTGGGACCTTATGAAGATAAAAAGCTTCTGCACAGCAAAGGAAACAACCAACAAAACTAAAAGGCAACCAACGGAATGGGAAAAGATATTCGCAAATGACATATCGGACAAAGGGCTAGTATCCAAAATCTATAAAGAGCTCACCAAACTCCACACCCGAAAAACAAATAACCCAGTGAAGAAATGGGCAGAAAACATGAATAGACACTTCTCTAAAGAAGACATCCGGATGGCCAACAGGCACATGAAAAGATGTTCAGCGTCGCTCCTTATCAGGGAAATACAAATCAAAACCACACTCAGGTATCACCTCACGCCAGTCAGAGTGGCCAAAATGAACAAATCAGGAGACTCTAGATGCTGGAGAGGATGTGGAGAAACGGGAACCCTCTTGCACTGTTGGTGGGAATGCAAATTGGTGCAGCCGCTCTGGAAAGCAGTGTGGAGGTTCCTCAGAAAATTAAAAATAGACCTACCCTATGACCCAGCAATAGCACTGCTAGGAATTTATCCAAGGGATACAGGAGTACTGATGCATAGGGCCACTTGTACCCCAATGTTCATAGCAGCACTCTCAACAATAGCCAAATTATGGAAAGAGCCTAAATGTCCATCAACTGATGAATGGATAAAGAAATTGTGGTTTATATACACAATGGAATATTACGTGGCAATGAGAAAAAATGAAATATGGCCTTTTGTAGCAACGTGGATGGAACTGGAGAGTGTGATGCTAAGTGAAATAAGCCATACAGAGAAAGACAGATACCATATGGTTTCACTCTTATGTGGACCCTGAGAAATTAACAGGAACCCATGGGGGAGGGGAAGGAAAAAACAAAAAAACAGGTTAGAGTGGGAGAGAGCCAAAGCATAAGAGACTCTTAAAAACTGAGAACAAACTGAGGGTTGATGGGGGGGTGGGAGGGAGGAGAGGGTGGGTGATGGGTATTGAGGAGGGCACCTTTTGGGATGAGCACTGGGTGTTGTATGGAAACTAATTTGTCAATAAATTTCATAAAAAAAAAAAAAAAAAAAGAAACTTACCTTCAAAGAATACTCCAGAGCAAGATGACTCAGTTTATGGAATCTATGAAACTTTTAACAAAGAAGTAATACTAATTCTACAAAAACTCTCCCGGAAAATGGAAGGAGAGGGAGTATTTCCCAAATCATTCTATATCAATGCCAAAAACAGATCGACATTATAATATGTATGTGTGTGTGTATATATATATATACACATATATATATAGCTCATGAATATTGCTCATGAACAAGAATACACACAAAAAAAATCCTCATCAAAACAGAAGACTGAAATCATCATTAAAAGGAAAATGCATAAACCAAGTGCAGTTTATCCCAGGAATGTAAGGTTGGTTCAGCATTGAAACGTCAATCAACGTAATTCACCACATGAACAGAGTAATGAAGCGAAACCATATGAACAGTACAGAAAATGTCTTTCACAAAATTCAACATTCATTCACAATTTTTTAGAAAAAGAAATCTCTGAAAACTTGGAAAGAAGGCATTTGTCCAACTCTATAAAGAGAATCTGCATCCATACATAACCATAGATAATATCATTCTTTATTTTATTTTTTTTTTAACTAAGTAGGCTCCAAGCCCACCATGGAGCTTGAACTTACAACCCTGAGATCAAAAGTCTCATGCTCTATGACTGAGCCAGCCAGGCAACCCGATATCATTATGTTTTCTCAAGATCAAGAAAAGAGAAGGCAAAAGTCAGTTTCCAAAACTCTTAATGTTGCCAAGAACAATGACAGAAACTCAGAAAAAATTCTTTGATTTAAATCCCATGATCTAAGACTAATAAACTCAGCTGGGTTAAATTTCCCTGAAAGAACTTGATTTGGGCATTATGCATTAACAATTTCTGCCTAACCTCTTTGCGTCCCCGCCTCCTCAGAGTCCTGTGTTTCCTGCCGTTGAATTATGACACGACTGTAAGCTCCACACAGTGACTCATATGCTCTCCTGAGCTGACCTTCAGTTCTGAGCCACAATAGCCATTTTACCACTTCTTGCTACACAGTAGCGTAGGTATAAGAATTTTGCCTCCTAGGGCAAATTTTCTCCACATACATAATTAATCTAATGCCCAACTTGAGACCACATGGTGGGGGAAAAACACGAACACTTACATACAAACCACGTAACTCCGAGTTTAGTCCCAGTTTAGCTGCTGTACAGACACCTTCTGGGCTCTGAATGCAGAATGGAATTTAGGAGAGTGGAGCCTGACAAAAACAACTGTAACCGATAATCTTCCTAATACTTTGTGTCAGACTGCCAATTCAATTTTTTGCTGTTTGAAAAGGAAAAACTTTTTTCGGTTCACCATTGCCTCAAAGGCCTATAAAAATCACCTTTCCCTACAATCGAATCATTGCTCTGGCAAAACTGCTGCAGTGCAGGCAGCCTTAGCAGTGCTCACCCCAAGGTGGTCTGCTGCTTGTCATTTAAATCTTTGCTCACTACCTTCTGTCTTAGACCTCTGAGCCTCCCTTTGCGTTACCTCACAGCCTCTCATTTTTCTGTGATGAGGCCATTCACTCAGCTCCCTCAGTGCCTTCACATTGCCTGCCTAACAATATAAAAATAGCCCATCAGTCACAGACCACACCACCAGAAGCTGTAGTTAACCCACGCAGGACAAGCTGTCATTGCAGTTGGATTAAAGGCTTTGCGGTAGCACAGCAGAGAAAAGTCAGTGGATGATTTCTACCCGATGACCCAATAGAAGCTTCTACAAACGACCAATGTAAAAGTGCCTTGTCCCCACAATGAAGCCCAAAGCCTCAACCCTCAAGCCAAGAGTCTCCGTCTGCTTATTTGGCTCAAGAAACTCCACCCATTGGGGATTTTTCTTCCCTATACTCCCGGTCCACACACCAAATGTGAGCCTTCACTCGAAGGCCAAGCAAAGAGCATGCCACACAGGTTCTGAACAAATTGGGGGTGGGGTGGGCAACTTGGCCTCAATCTGCACTTGTTTTTGTTTTGTTTTGTTTTTTACTGATAGACGATGTGACGCCAGGCCTGTTATCCCCTGATCCCCTGATATGGGAAGATTTATACCCCATTTGCCATCATTGCTTTGCTGGCCATCAGGCACGCCAGCGGTGCTATTGCTGGAGGAGAAAATCTACATCCCATAAAGAAGGACCTTACTCCTAAGAGGAAGAACAGGAGAGCTAGGCTATGCACACCCAGGTTATTCTTCCTAACTTTACCAGTCAGATAAGTGACTCTCCCTTCCCAGGACAGGGTGATCACATGAGGGAGAAGAGTGTGGTGAGATTAGGATTACTACATCAACAGAGCTACCTCCACCTGGAAGGAAACCTCAAAATGAACACAAGCTTCTTTCTTTAAAACACTAAACCTTAAGTAGGAACAAACAGATAAAGAATAAGCTTCTGTTTTGACATGGTGAACAAAAGCTACTCTTTGGTTGCTGCATTGTTGACCGAGTTTTTATAAAAAATCAAATTCAAAACAAATGAAAATTTTAACACATTTGTTCAGAAGGAAATAAGAACTTTTTAATAATAAAGTTTCATATTTTAATAACATGGTCATAAAATATCTGAGGCAAATAGTTAACAGCAGCAAAGCAATTACTCTATTTCTTCTTTGTGAAATAAAAGCTCGAAGTGTTTAATGTCCTTGAGCTTTGTCCTTTAGAACCATTTCTAATAATCAGTCTGCAGATATTTGGCTCCCCCCCCAAAAAATATTCCTTTTATAGCAGAATTTTACCTATAATTTGTAGTTTATTTTTCAAGCCCCAACTAAGAGTTTTATGCCATTACTATTATTACTACTACTATTATTGTCAGCTTTCTTTAGTTCTTAGTTTTCCCATCAAATAAGGCCATACACTTTTATTCTGCTTAGAAGGACAATCTTTTACATCCTGAATGCAGTTTTATTGCAAGACTTTGACTACACACTGAAATGATAAAGACATCTTCCAATAGCTTTCCCACAAAGATTACCATGGGTAGATTCTGAACCAAACAAATAAGACCTAAATTTACAAGACACTTAACAAATGATGTGAGTACTATTCCACTTTTGTGGAATATGGAAGGCAGAATTTACTAACATACTTTGTTCTTCATGCCTGAAGGGAAACCTACTTTTAATCTAATCCCTGGGCAAATTTCAAATTTAATGACATGAGAAGGGGGGGTAAAGAAAATCACTGTCAGAGAAAAAGACTATTAACTTCCAAAGGATGCTGATAAATATCCAGAGAGATGGCTAACCTGAAGTAGAATAAAGAAAATAGCACTTGGGCTGTTTTATGCCTCAATCATCATGACTTCCCTGGCCTGAGGATCCTATCCCAGGATTCCTGCACAAAAGGTATTATCATTTCGTGAAAAAGCTGAAAGTGTTTAGGTTAAGAGATCTTTATTTTTCAATTCAAGAAACCAGTCCTTTGGCAGGCAACTATCTTTGTAAAGGTAAGTAATAATAATAATTTTTAAAAAAAGATGTAGGGGTCCACAGTTACAGATGTCAAGTATGATTATATACATTCCCAAATCAATAACGAGTACAGACAGTAAATTTCCATGCCAACTCAGGTTTGGATTTATCTTTAGTTTATATAAATTGTAACATCTAGTGTAGAGTGAAATTTCCAAAAGAAACCCTAACTCTTTCTCTCCTAATGTGCACATTACTGAAATCTAGTCTAAAGAGGTCATTTTATTAAAATACTGTAATTATTATTTTGGAGTTGTGTTAATAGAGCAACCTATATCCCTTTTATAGCAGTTATAATTCATTAGCAAAAAGGTATAAATGGATCTTATATACAGAAGAGCCTTTTCCCCAGGAAACCCACCTTTTTGAATACAAAAATGCCTTGAAATTTTTCTCCTCAAGCTTCTCTTCAAGGTTTTAAGGTTTTTCTTTAAGCTTCACGAGTTATAACAAAATTTTAAGTAGTGTTTGGAGTCAAAATGAGGTCAAAGTGTCAATTCTTTCCTATCCATAGTAAGGTAGAGCCAGCCTCCATAAGGTAGGAAGTTGGGAATGAGACACGGGATATCGATTCTCTACCCCTTCCAGAGAAAAATTCCAAGGTCACTGTTGCTTTCTCTTCATGCTAGGCAATTTTTTTTTAGCACTAACCATATTTCAGACACAAGATCATAAAAGTCACAGTCCCTGTCCTCTAACTGGCTATTACAATCTGTACCACAAGTTCTCTGATAAAAGTTTTCACAAGACACTACAGACATGCAGAGAGGAGAAACTGAAAATCATATAGGAGATTTTAAAAGGCTTCCCAGAGAGATCAGTGCTTGAACTGAGCTTTAAAGGAAAGTAGATGGTAGTTAGGCAGGGAAAAATGAAACCTAACACTACATGTTCAAAGATCTTCCAGGCCACCCTGTGGCTGCTCCACAGGCAATGACAAGAGAAGAGACACCAAATAAAAGACTAGGTGTCTATTCAGAGTTTGAATCTAATCCTGAACTCTGTGTCTAGCCATTTCAGATTTAGTGTGACAATACTTTGGAGGTATTGTGAAGGATTCAGAGAGGTTCAGACTAGAGCCAGGCCTGGACATTAGACCTTCAGATGGAACCAAGGCAATGGCTTTGGGAAAGAATTGGCAAAAGATTTAAAAAGACTCCTAGAAGAGTCTTCTTGTTTGGGAACTAGCTGGTAATTGGAAAAGAAGATACAAGATTATGTCTGGGTTTCTAGTTTGTCAACAAACCAGGAGTAGATCATGTTTTGAGGGAAGAGGGAAAAATGAGGAAAAGATTAGGAGAGGAAAGAATATGTATAATTTTAGACACACTAGATTTGTAAAACCTACAGAGCATTAAAGTTGCAGTTACATACACAGATCTGAAAGAATATGGGATTAGAAGAATAACAACAGTAATGTCATTGTAATAGAAATATAACATTTGAGTGTTTTACCATATTACAGTTACTGTTCAAAGTACTTACATGGATTACTGTACTTAAATCTTGCAACATATGAGGACAGTATTATTCTCACCTTACAAATAAGGAAGGATTAGAGAAATTAATAATTTGTCTAATGTCACTAGTTGGCAGTTGAAAGAAACCAAGGTTTGAACCCACATGATTTGACTTCAGAGCCTTCATTACTGAAGCCCATCTTAAAGTTATAATTGAAATCACAGTCATGTTTATACTCTTGACATGGAACTTGATGATACTAAATCAATAGTATTTGTGTATTTTATTATACTGACGATATTTCAACCAAATAATTGAATTTCTTCTCACTCTATCTGCTGTCTTGTACTCCCTTCCTGTCATATTAGGAATTTGAGTAATTTGCACATGTGCTTTATTTAATTGTGCTTTGCCATTCTGCAGGAAGAAAACTAAACGCAGTAAAACTGAGTTTTTCTAACCAGCAACATTTTTTATACTGTTTATGATGGTGGGGTTAATCAACACAAAAATAATGGGCTCATTTCATGACATAAGAAAGCAAATTCAATTTGATAAAATACATTTCATAGTTTAGGTACAGAAACATGGGTTCTTATTTAAAATTCAATTTATAACATGGTGGGGCGGGGTGGGGGGGGAACCAACAAACAGACTCAACTATAGACAACAAACTAAAGGTTACCAGAAGTGAGGTGGTGAGGGGAATGGGCTAAACAGGTGATGAGGATTAAGGAGGGGACTTGTTGTGATGAGCTCTGTGTGATATAAGGGTTGAATCACTAAATTCTATGCCTGAGACTTAATATTACACCGCATATTAACTGAAATTTCAATAAAAATTGGTGGGGGAAATGCAGTTTACAAGTTTAGTTATTAAACTACAACACTTCCAAGCCTTGTTTCTTCTGCTTACCTGTCAGTAAACATAGGGTAAGGATCTTATAAATGACAATGATAACAATCGTGATAATAACAGCTAGCATATATTATATGCCTAGAAAAAGCCAAGCAATGTTCTAAGAACTACATGAATTATCTATTTAATCCTCACATTTTACAGATGAGTAAACTGAAGAATAAAGAGACCAAGTAATTCATGCACATCGCACAGTAAATTAGTGGGGTCAAGATTTAAAGAGTAAGCCTAGTATGATGGTTAATTTTATTTGGCATCTTGGTGTCCAGATATTTGGTTAAAAATCACTCTGGGTGCATCTGTGTGGGTCTTTCTGGATGAAATTAACATTTGGATCAGCAGACTGAGTAAAGCTGATTGCTTCCCTGATATAGAGGCCTTAATAAAGTGGCTGATTAGGAAACACTTGGCTAGCTCTGCCTATCTCCATGTTTGGACTTCAATCTCCTCCTACCCTTGAATTCAGACTGGAACTTACAACATTAGCACTGCTGAGTCCCCAGCTTGCTGACTGCAGATCTTGGGATTTAACCTCCATATGTACCTATGTGAGCCAATTCCTTATAATGACTCCATATATATAAATGTAATCTATTGATTCTGTTTCTCTGAGAACCCAGACTAATACACCTGGTTGAGTCTTAAAAGACCTAGGTGATAACAGCTCTTTGAACATACTTCCATGATCACCAGAATACAAATATCTTCCAATCTTCCTTTCTTTATATTTTTATCTTAAACAAAATTGATGGCAAACCTAGTGTTTTGGATTTTGTAATCTTTCTATTAAATAAACTTTCTAAAAAAATTTTTTTGTATTTTTTAATTTACAACCAATTTAGCACATAGTGCAACAATGACTTTAGGAGTAGATTCCTTAATGCCCCTTACCCATTTAGCCCATCCCCCCTCCCTCAACCCTTCCAGCAATCCTCTGTTCTCTGTAGTTAAGAGTCTCTCATGTTTTGTCCCCCTTCCTGTTTTTATTTTTGTATTATTTTTGCTTTCCTTCCCTTATGTTCATCTGTTTTGTACCTTAAATTCCTCATATGAGTGACGTCATATGATATTTGTCTCTGACTCATTTCACTTAGCGTAATACCCTCCAGTTTCATCCACGTAGTTGCAAATGGCAAGATTTCGTTCTTTTTCATTGCCAAGTAATACTCCATCATATAGATATATCACATCTCCTTTATCCAGTCATCCGTCGATGGATATCTAGGTTCTTTCCATACTTTGGCTATTGTCGATAGTGCTGCTATATACATTGGGGTGCATGTGCTCCTTTGTAACAGCATATCCCTATCCCTTGGATAAATACCTAGTAGTGCAATTGCTGGGTCATAGGGTAACTTAAATAAACTTGTAATCTGTATCTCTATGACTAATATCAGGGAAAGAACTCAAAGTCCATAATTTCTGATTTTCACAGTATCACGTAGACAAAGCTAAAGTTCCGATTACTTTTAGAAATAATAAAGTCCACGTCTACTTAAAATAAGCACTTTTCTCACTTTTTTCTTTTTAAACTATCATTTTATTTCTTTGATAAGTGTGCATGAAGAGCCCTTGAGTATAAAGATAAAATCACCATCATTTAAAAATGTGGTGTAAGTAGTAAAAGTAAAAAATAAAAAAGCACTTCTGTGGGTATTATACATTGACTTTCTATGACCAATTAAAGTATGATAAACACTGTTCACAAAACTAAACAGATTATTCTTTCCTTTTTTCACACAGTGAAAATAGGGTTGTTTATATAAATAACTCATGCTGACTGTAAATAATTCAAATAGTACATACAAACATAAAAAAGAAATCAAAAGTCACTTGGTCTCCCACCAGTCTGAGAAAGGCTGGTTACTTACACATGTTGGTGATCATTCTGTCATACGTATTTGTACAGATACATATGCATGTGCATTTACACGAACACTAATATTTTATGTAAGACAAATTACTTTATGTGTCCAGTTTTTAACAACTACTTCTCTTAACCTCACAAGACCACCTCATCCCACATGCTTGCTCATTCCAAGGGGAACCATGTTAAAGATCTAATTCTTCCATATTTTTCTCCATAGTCATGATCCTATGTAGAGTACAAATCATGGAATGGCTGGTACAATTCAAGTGTATTCTTTTCAATATTTTCTTGTATGGCTATTGAAGATACATTCAGCCTTTCCCCACTGGATAGCATTGTGCTTTCAATTCAATGCTAGAGTAACATACTACTGCATAGGTCCTTAAAATATAGTGTGTATTTTTACATGCTAGATTTCCAGCTGTGGAAATGCCGGTTTGGATTACATGGATTTTTAAATTTTAATATATATAGCCCAACTGTCTTCCAAAAATATGGAAACACCTCATCTGTCCAAGAGCATTTTAAGAGGATACCGATTTCCCATACTCCCTCTATAATATTTGAAATTTGGGGCCATTTGATGGATATAAATAATAGCTCTTTGTAATCCTAACCTGTATTTTACTATTAAAGAATTTGAGATTCTTCATAGTTTCTTTGGCCATTTGGACTTGCTGTCCTTTGCATCACTTATTCATACTCTTAGCCACTTACATGGGTTGTCTTTTTCTTGTCAACTTGTAAGAACTACCTGTATATTAAATAATAACGCTTCATCTGTCATCAGCATTACAAACAACTCTTATCTAGATCTATTAAGTTTCCTTAGTGTATAATTTTTCAAATATTTTTTATAAAATCATAGTTTTATTTGATTATCTTTACCTTTATAGCACCTAGTCCCCCCCCCCTTTATATTGGCAGGGTTCTAACATTTTATTGTACAAGTTTTTTAAAAATTCCTATATTCCATCTTTATCTCATCTGGATTTATCTTTGTATACATTGTGAAATGGAGTTCATTTTAATTTCTTCTGGTTAGAGGCCTGCGTTTCCATACCACTGATTAAATATCCTGTCCTTTTCTCACTGGATTAAAGTTGTTTGTTTTTTTTAAACGAGGATATTTACTTTCCTTTTTATGTTAAGTTTTCCCTATCAGATAATCTTATGTGACTGAGAAATAGAAAAATTTCTAGTACTTTGGTAGAAATTGAGAATTTCCCAATATTTCTTGACTTTTAAATTGATTTATTATTGGGCAATATAACCAAGACCCTCCAGATTTCACCTTTAGATACAAGTCACACTGACAGTTCTGCCTGAATTTTTGCAATAAGAAAATATTTCTAGTAAGAAATTTTTATAACTCCAAAGATTTAGTTATCTGAGACCTCAATCTAATGCCCTGAGCCTCCATACTCAAATACGAAGGAAGCCCTATTCTTTGTGGAGTCTCTCTCTTCCAAGAATTAAGGGAAATAACCAAAGGGAATTTCATATAAATGTCTATAATGTGTACTTCTTATAGACTGTTAATTTGGCATCCAAACCTACAGTCTAACTCTCTTTCCACTTCAGTGCTCCTTAGTCCAGAACTCTGCTTCCACTGTCCAGGCCACCAACACTACCTTGAAACCAAATTAAGTGTAAAACTGCTGATCCCTCCTTTTTATTTTCCTTAACTTCATGGTCTGCGGGCATATCTGTTTATGAAAGACAAGGCGGGGAAAGAAGGAGAATGAGATAACCCAAAATGCAACAGGCCCTAAAGTGCTAGAAAATTTAGAGAGACAGCTCTTTAATTCATATATGCCATACTTTCAAGAAGACTTACTAGCAAGCAAGATGTCTAGGTAAGCATAGGCTTCAACATTAGCTGCCATGTTAGATACCAAAATTGTTATGAACTTGAGCCCTGCAGCTGAGTCTAGCACCCCAGCCAGATTCCTTCTTGTAATAGGGCAAACTTGTCCTTAGTGGTATCACAGTAATCTGGTTTCTGTCATTTTGTAACTAACCCCACATATCCATCAAGTTTGTCTAATACATCTGAATTCTAAAAGTACTATGTTAGCATAATATTTTTTTTTCTTCTCAGTGGTTCCATGAGGCAAGTTTAAAACAGCAGAAGGACAAGGAGTGTATGAGGAATGGAAAAGCCCCGCCAAAGGAATGCATTTTTATTGTGCCTTAGTAGGCACACCCTATAACTCATGTATCACAAGTCTTAGGTTTAAAATGTTTACCTTGAACTGATTTGCCAGCATTAGAAATTCCCATTTAAGTTACCAGCATAGGGTTATCAGTAATATACTGTATATATTATGGTCCTGGACAAAAGACTGATAAAGAGACTTCAGATAGTCTTTGAGTATTATTTACCAACTATGGAGGAGGTCTTCCTGTTCCAAAGAACGTCTGTGTATCTTTGATTGGTTCAAATAATGTCACATGGATTCTTCTTTCTTGAACATATTTCCTTTAAAGGAAAGTATTTTTGTAATTGAGCCACAATTTCCTTGCAATTTAGAAGTGATCTTATTAGTACCAAGCAAGTCAGAGGAACAGATGTCCCTTATATCGATACAGGATACTCCCTTGAAATTCACTGTTGCTTTGGAATACTTTTTTTTTTTTCGACGTTTATTTATTTTTGAGACAGAGAGAGACAGAGCATGAACGGGGGAGGGGCAGAGAGAGAGGGAGACACAGAATCGGAAACAGGCTCCAGGCTCTGAGCCATCAGCCCAGAGCCCGACGCGGGGCTCGAACTCACGGACCGCGAGATCGTGACCTGGCTGAAGCCGGACGCTTAACCGACTGCGCCACCCAGGCGCCCCTGGAATACTTTTTTTTAAGACTATTTATTTTGAGACAGAGAGAGAAAGAGCAAATTGGGGAGGGGAAGAGAGAGAGAGAGGAAGAAAGAGAATACCAAGCCAGCTCTGCACTGTCAGCGCAGAGCCGACACGAGGCTCAAACCCATGAATTGTGAGATCATTACCTGAGCCAAAGTTGGACACTTATCAGACTGAACCCACCCAGGCGCCCCTGGAATATTTTTGAAATGGAAAAAAATCTAACATTCCAAGGCTAAAATTAAGTTGCTTGTTTGTAATGACAAAGTTCATAAATCAAGATACAAGGTCCATACTTACACTAGCATTGCTTTGCCCATAGTCCAAGATGATTAGAATTTGACCACGTTCTCAAAGAGTTACTATGGTTCTGTTGCTGAACATGGCTTATAATCATTTTACCATCTTAAAACATACATTTTCTTCAAACACCAAGTACATTTGAGTAGCATTTTTAGGCTTCTTTTGATGCATTTTGACTGATTTATTCCTTAATTAACCTCATAAGACTTTGCTTTTGAAAGTCTGTATGGTAGGCATAATGGGAAAATGCAAAGCAGGATTGATGTATACCACTTAGGCAAAACCAAAGCAAGTAGCAAAAGAAAAGAAATGATGATATCAGCTCCTAGTATCTGAAATAGACTAGTTATTTCCCTTTTCCTCATCTTTGTTTTATTTTCATCAGCATCTACAAGCTGTTTGCAATTGCTGCGAAACACATTCAGAAGTAATGTCAAAGAAATCTTTTCAATAGGAAGAAAACTTGCTTAAACTAAGTATGTTTGTTTCACTTTTTTGGAAGGCTTCATTCCCACTTGGCTTTTAAGAAATCCTTTTCCACCATTCAGAAAATTTAATAGGTATTTAATTTAATGGATGTCATGTTGTCCTCCAATAACCTCACGCCTTCATTTTTGTTGCTAACCTTACCAATAAAACCACCTGAGCACCTCAGCTAAACATTCATTTAGCACATCACAAATCCAGCAGACCTTGACTACCTTCACAGAAAGGCAAATAAATATGTTAAAGGACCATCCTAATGTTCTCATTTTGAAAGTCAAGAAACATTTAGTTTAATAGCTAACAAATTTATCACACTGAAAGGGCAAATGCCCTCCAGAACCCCAAACTAACTTGGTCCTGCTTGCCCTCCAGACAAGAGATGAAAATGGAGGCCTGCACAAAAGTAGCCCAGTTATAAGAAATTAGCTCATAATATTACACCAGGTATATGTCAAGAACAGAGTTCTTTTATCCTAATTCTTCCTACAATTCTGAGTCCATCAGTGAAAGATTCAACTCTTTCCTGAGGGGAAGGTCCAGGGTTTCAGGTCCTCAGTGGTAAAAGTAGCTCAGCTTTATGAGGGAGCCTACTATAGCAGTAGGTAACACTGGGACATGCCAAGGATAGAGCCTATATCATTCAAGGTTTCATCATGATATAAAAAACACACCAGTAATTTCAACAAGTAAAGCTTAAAAAAAATTAATTAGGTAAAAATTATTGACTACTAAGGGTAAAAGAAGTCTATACTGTTTTAAAAGCAACCTCAAGATGTAGCTACTACCCTTTGGAGAAACTCTATGCCACCCCGTGGCTAACACCACTGAATAATCTCTTCTTGAGTGTAGGTAAAGGCTGTGATTTGCTTGTAAACAACATCACATGGAAAACATGATGGGATATCACTCTTGATTAAATTATAATACATAAGATTTCATTTTAGCAGACATGACTCTGGCCCCTTCCCTCTCCCTGACTTACAGACTGCACTTAAGTATCCAACAATTCAAAGTTGCAAAGTAAGCACATGATGCCTAGAGCACCTATAAATATGACCAGTGTCTCATGATAGTACATGGTTAGTTTCTTCTGTCCTACTATTTAGTTCATTACTTGACTTTTGTTTTTGGTTTCAGACTTTTTCAACATGAAAATTCCACTATAATCCAGTTTTAAAAATAGCATCCATATTATTAGCATTTTATTTCCCTCATGTAACATTTTCATTGCTATTCCAACATCATTTCAAGTATTCACTAAAATATGACCAAAGCCTCTGACCTTAGCCAACAAAAAGAAACATTAGCAAATTCATAGCTCTTTGCCAATGTTCTGGCCTGTTTAGCTCCTATTATCATGTCAAGAAGCCTCTGGCATTTTCAAACTTTTACCCGTTTGCGGTTCAAGTCAGTAACTACTTACAGAGACTAATATTTTTAAGCAATTATTATAAGGTGAAAGAGTTCCCATAATTCAGTTTAGAATATAAAGTTTAGAAAGATTAGTGTTCCCTTTCTAATTTGTCAGAGATATTAAGCTTTTACTGGACTTACACATGAAAAAAATGTATTCACACAAGCACAGAGCCACACTCACTCCGATGCTGATGCCTCGAAGTTTGTTATAGTCCAATACTTATCTATTCAAATACTGAACTCACAAATGCACTTTATTAGAGAAGACAGAAACCCAAGGCACAGCAACTTTTTAAAAACTCATGTATTATTCATGTATGTATTAGCACTCGTAATTATGAAGCACACATGTATGCTGACCCTGCTGTCAGCTCTGTTATTCTATGGATGCTCGCTTCATTCTCTTGCAGACCAACTTTCTCCATTTAGTGGTAGTAAAGTTAACAGGGAGGGCCAGAAATGTGAAATGTAGAAGTATGGCTACCACGAGCTTCAAAATTATACTGGTCTCAGTAACTCCAAAGTAGAGAGAATGTTTCATCTGGCATCTATATATAGAAAACATCACATAATGACTCTGGCCCAGTTTAAACATGCCTAGCATCGGGCAAATTGCTTTGTCTAGGACAATGAGATACTACAATGGGCCCAGTCTTGAGTACATCCCAATCCCTGGCCAGGACAATGGAGAACTGATTTGTCCTCCCCACCCGAACCAGCAGAGAAAGGAAGAAACGAGATATTTTATCAGAAAAAGGGATGAAGGAATGCCAGTCCAAAGGAAATAATTAATGTTCACTGTAGGTGCCCTCATCCCTCCCTGGCCATGGTAAAACCACTTAATCCAGTCAGCTATCATGAAATAGCCTTCTGCAAATTGTTTGGTTGGAAAGAATCATAGCATTTAATGAAATTAAAAGCTTGGTTCCACAGCATTCTGGTGGGTCTTCTTATTTGTATGACGCCTAACAAAGAGTCAACTAAGTTAAAGAATGAGTAGGTCCCAAGAAACAAAGATACAAGAGCTTTGGTAGATTCAACTCCAAAAGTACAAATCTATCCAATAAGCATACCGACCCCCCACCCCCCACCCTTCTGCCACTTCACTTACTATATTCCTCGCCTAATGATTTCCTTACACTAAGAAAGCACCATTATAATCAAAACTCCATCCACTGGAGGTAATAGGACATCAAGTCAAGCCAACCTAAGTAAAAAATATAAATTTTGGAAGTATATATAGAACCAGGCACTCAAATGACATTTTAACTCCTTGTTCTCTCTGATCATGTTTGGCTCTGCTTTGGCTTCACTTTCAGACCAGCTTTCTCCTCATGCTGGGCAGATGGGCACTGGAGGCTCCCAGGTAGTTTGTTTATTGCTGTGTTTTAATTTATTAACATAAACAACCGTTGTAAAAGGCATTTGCAGGAGATTGATTTGAGATAGATATTACCATGCTGTAAGCCTTAATGTACAACATCAGAAACAATGAACATAGGAAGTCAACATTACTTATAGACTTACCGGCTACCTATAGGTGTAGAATCTGAGTCAGGGGTATGATAAAATATGTAGACCCATGTCCCACATTTATATTTAACCTCTGGCTGTCCGGTATCGAAGTGACATTACCTTGTTTCCTTTTATGTCATAGGCACTGTTTGTTTTTTTACATCAGTGACCAGGTTTTATTTTGGGGTTTTTTTGTTGCTGTTGTTTTGTTTGTTTTTACATCATTGGTAAGGTTTTACTTTAATTTTTTTTAATGTTTATTTATTTTTGAGAGAGAATGAGCACAAGCAGCGGAGGTAGAGAGAGTAAGGGAGACACAGAATTTGAAGCAGGCTCCAGGCTCTGAGTTGTCAACACAGAGCAGGATGCAGGCCTCAAACCCACAGAATGAGAGATCATGACCTGACCTGAAGTAGGCCGCTGAAGAAACTGAGCCACCCAGGTGCCCCAGTAAGTTTTTTTTAATATTGGTTTATATGTAGAAATAACAAGGAGGCTCCCAGTTTATATGGCCTTAAAGTATACAATCATTAAAGAAAAGAGAGCAAATTTCTCAGGAAATTCTCCTTAGGAGAATTCTAATTTTCCCAGATTGAGTCGCACGTTGCTATCACGAACAAGTCACACGAACCAAGGACAAGTTTGGACATTTTCAGCTTGGGCCCATGTGAGTCCACATGGAGTAGGTTCCTCATTGGTAAAAGGGGTTCTGTTATGGAAAGAAAGGATACAATGGACTACTGCAGTCCAGTACAAAAGAAGGCCAAGTTGTACTGTATTCTTGTAAGTACAGTGTTGTAGGAACAATACCTGTAAAGTTCCAAAAAAAAAAAAAAATGTCTTTTCTCGACTAATTTAAATGAGATATTTTGATATAGTTATTCTGACATAGGTTCCATTTTAGGATAAGTGAATTTCAGAATAAAGCAGGCAGTTTGCTTCATATACAATTTGGTAATAATTTAAAAGCCGAAATTGTCATTTTTAGGCCACGTTCAGATGTGTCTGTTACATAAATGGATAGATTTAAAAAGATACATGCAAAAATAATGTAACAGTTAAATACTAGAGCTGTGATGTTCCTTTATGGCATCTGCTCCAGGAGTTGCTTTTTAACATCTATCTGAACAAGGCTAGAACAGAACTCAAATCTTCCCCAAGCAGGAACAACTTAATGGCTATTAGACAAAATCAAATATATTCACCATGGTACTGTATCTGAGTGGCTCTTTGACAACCGCTGTTTAATTTTCATACTGATAAGGGTATGGACACAGTACTTTTCCCAGTGCTTATCATCTAAGAATGCATCATCAGACACAAGCGGTATTTTAAGTGTCTCAAGATCTCTAGCTTATTTTAAGGGATCCCAGGTGGCTCAGTTGGTTAAATGTTCAGCTCTTGATTTCAGCTCCAGTCATGATCTCACAGTTTCATGAGTGTGAGCCCCACATCAGGCTCCGTACTGAGGAGCCTGGTCGAGATTCTCCCTCTCTCTGTGCCTCCCTCCCACCCCCCACCCTTCTCTCAAAATAAATAAACTTAAAAAAAAAAATCTCTGGCTTATTTTAGATATTATATTTATTCTTCTGCCTATAACATGTAATGGAATAAATATACTATTTATAGATATATAAAGATTTTATATGTATATTTAGTGATATCAATAATGTCTGAAACATTCATAATATACAAAGAGGAAGGCTTACACTAGATCTGTGCAAAATGAGGATTTATTTTAGTTCTGTTAACAAAGACTCGGAATATTAGTAGTTTAATACAGAAGCTTAATTCTCTGTCTAGTAATAATCCTAATTGTAGACAGAACAAGATTTATGTGGCAGTGACATGGTAGGATAGATTTAAGCTTTCGGTTTGGTTTTTGCTGTACTGCATACAATTCCTGTTCTCAAGCTCAGAACCAAAATGGCTAGACTGTTGCTCACATTCATCTTAACCAGGTGAATGGAAGAAAAGACATAAAAAGGTATTCCCCTGCTTTTTAGAGAGACTTGTTAGAAGACACAAATACAGACACAAACACACTTCTTAAATCTCATTTGCCAACTCTAAGCCCCATGACCACACCTAATTACAAAGAAGAATGGTGAATATTCTCTTTTGGATGGTCAGAAGGTGACCAGGCCAATCTGAATTTTTCAGTAAAGAAAAGATATTGAAGCAACTATAATCTGCGCCATGACTATAAACAATTTTAGGGGAAATAGGAATTAAGCGTTAAGTATTTCTAAATGTAAATGCTATAATTCTGAATATAAGGACCATCAGAATAAGAGAACCGTCAAAGAAATTATTGCCTATTTTCTATACTTGTTATACTATATTTTTTATACCTAGTATACTATACTTGTTTCTAAACTTGTTAATTCACATTTTCACATTAAATTCCAAATTCTAACATTGAGGTCAACAAACTCATTTGAAATTGTTAAATAAACACCAAATACCATCCAAAAAAATTAAGGTTACTTTTTCAAGAGCAATTTGCTCTGTATTTTGACAAATATAATCTAATGGTAGCTATTTCTGATACAACTTCACCATATAGTTGCAAAACGTTTGAACGTACCACAATAAAGTGGCACTAAATTCCCTAAATCTGTAAGGAGAAAATCACATCTAATTAAACCATTTGAAATAACCGCAAGGTTTATTCAGTTGTGTGACCTTTCTAAGTATAAATTTCCTTGCTAGCAATTTTGTTAGCTACAGGCTTCCAGAGAAACACAAGACTGTACCAGATTTTTTTTTTTTACCCCCCAAAGGCGTAACTAGCATTTCTAAGCCAATAAAGAATGGCATCATTATGGATATGACAAAGCTGACTCTCCATCAGTGACACACACAAATTTGTGCCTTCCACAACCACTGCTTGTCCAAATGACCAAGCTAGAGTGTGGTCAGGGACTTAATTATAGCTATATGTTTTAATGACTTTCTCCCTTAAAACTACACTCTACCATCCTGGGTGGGGGGTTGGGAGTCACAGCTCCTTCACAAAACGTTAGGAGTAATTTAAATAATCCAAGACAATGTTTTACCCACATTTCTAATCTTGACAGTATTGTTTAAAATACAGCAACACAAACAAAATGAAGTTTTTGAATGACAATACTAGAGAATTTATAAAATACTATAATAGGCTATCTCTAAAATAGTACAATAGGATGTAATACAATCACAAAGTCATGTTTTCAGTGATTTTAATGACACAAGGAAATTATTATATAGTTCTATAATCTTTGTTATTTTTCTGCTTATTAAAAGTTGCATATAGGGGCGCCTGGGTGGCGCAGTCGGTTAAGCGTCCGACTTCAGCCAGGTCACGATCTTGCGGTCCGTGAGTTCGAGCCCCGCATCAGGCTCTGGGCTGATGGCTCGGAGCCTGGAGCCTGTTTCCGATTCTGTGTCTCCCTCTCTCTCTGCCCCTCCCCCGTTCATGCTCTGTCTCTCTCTGTCCCAAAAAATAAATAAAAAACGTTGAAAAAAAATTTTTTTTAAATAAAAAAAAAAATAAATAAAAGTTGCATATAGAAAATTTGGAAGGAGGTGCCTGGGTGGCTCAGTCAGTTAAGCATGTGACTTTGACTCAGGTCATGATCTCACAGGTTGTGAGTTCAAGCCCCACGTGGGCTCTGTGCTGACAGCTCAGAGCCTGGAGCCTGCTTCGGATTCTGTGTCTCCCTTTCTCTCTGCCCCTCCCCCCTCACACTCCGTGTGTCTCTCACGCACGTGCGCGCACGCTATTTTTTAATGTTTATTTATACTTGAAAATTTGGAAGATAAAAAAAGTGAAGAAGTATCACCTGTATTTCCTATACTTACAAAGTTATAAAATACCATGATAGAGACAGGCTAGCCAGCTAGAACTCTGTCTCTCTCATGCAACATTGCGGAAGGTAGACAGAGCAGGTTGTGTGTGGTAGTATCAATGCTTTTAGGAAAACATGCTCTTATTATGTTGCTCTACTATGTTCAGTTTCAATTCTGAAAGCCAAGATTATGCAGATTATAAGATTACCAGGATTATACAGATACATACACAAGTACACACTGATCATATTGTGCATACATTTAAATTATATCTTGTTTCATTAATATGCAAGATTTGTATTTGTTAATAAATTAATTATACTGATATGTTTATACTAATATTTTCTTAGAGTATTAACTTTTTAAAAAACGAATTTCTGTAATTTCATGGTGGTCTCTTGGATTACTAAAATAATTGATTATCGAATACCTTATTAGTGTTAGTTTTGTTTTTCACTTATATGTTTTATAATGCTGTGATGAACAACTCAATACTTATGAGCATCATTAGTTTTAGATGAATAAATTCTTACGAATAGACAAATGTTAATATATTAAAGCTCCTAACATATACACAAAATTGCCTTCCAAAGAAAGTGTGCCAATTTATATTTCCCAGAGAAGTAGGTTTTTACTTGATATAATATCAAATGAAAAGGATAGTGTGCAAATGTATATAAATAGAATGAAACTAATATAAATACATGTTTAATGTGTACATATTAGTATTCATATATATCATGAGCAGGGAAAAAACTAGAAGGAAATACATAAAAATGTTACAGTGGTTAACCTAAAATAGTGGAACTGTGGGAAGTATTTATGTGCTTTTGTATTTTTTCAAGTTCTCTAAATTGGTATTTTATAAGATAAAAAGTGTTAGTTTAAAAGTCCATTGTAATTTGACATTAGATACAATATTTCATTTTTGGCAACTTCTATTACATTTTTAACTTTCCATTTACTTAATGATGCCTTAATTTATGTAAAATCAGTACAGTAGAATTTAGAAAACCTATTGACAATTCATAATATCTCTATAGCACAGAGATGGCTAATTCAATATACATTGAAAACTTTGCAGAACTCATGCAAATATTGGGGGAAAAAATCATTGCATTTATAGCGTCTTCTCTTTCTACTTTCTTTACGGCTTTTAAGGAATATTTTGTAATTACAGTGATCATCAATGTAGTAGGGAGGTCCCTGACATACACAAGAAAAATTTAAAAATAGAAAAACCTACAAATTCAGCCTAGAGAAGGGCAATTAGGAAGGACTTGAAAAAAAAAAAACGAATATTAAGAAACACAATTGCTTTTTGCATTTATCACCAGTGACATTGTCATTGTCATCATTAATCTGTCTCTGTACATTACAAGCACTCTGTTATAGTTAATGACCCATTTCTCATTCAACTCCACTCTGCCTGTGTCTTCCTTATTAAGCTAGTACTAAGCGAACTCTTTATGAAACTGAATTCATATCATAAATATCTGTATTTTCTCCTGCATTTTCCTATTTGTACTGATGAATCTAATCTCTATTTAATAATAAATTAGTTACAAAGCAGGTTTATCTACCACTTCTTTGATTAACCATGTAATTACTTTTTCTTTCAAGTTATAAGTTACAATTTATCTCTCTTCTCTCCTTTGTGTTTGCTTGCTCTTGATTACTAAGAACATAGACATTATTTTCCCACTATGGGTTATTCTTTATCTCTTTATTATCTGTGATGAGTTAGATCCACTCTGATGAATATGAAGAAAATACATGTTTTGTTATTGTTGTTTAGTGATGCATTCTTCTAGATGATTCTAAGGGATAATTAACAAAGACTGGAGCTTTTTTTGCAAGCTGTGTCACAGTTCTAGTAATGTTAATAATATATAATAATATGCGAATATTTAAAGTGTAAAATTTAAGTTGAGACATAAAAATATACTAATGAAGTTACTGTCAGTCAAAATAATGAGGATATCCATCATTCTCCTAAGTCCCTCATGCCCTTTGCCCTTTGTCCCCAGGCAGCCACTGATAGTCCTTCTTCCATTATAGATAAGCATGTATTTTCTGGAATTTTGCATAAATGGAAACATAATATCCTTTTTCATCTGGCTTCTTTCAGCATTATTATTCTGAGATCTATACATATTGTAGTATCCACCAGTAGTAATTTCCTTTTAATTGCTGAATAGTATTCAATCGTATGGACATACTAAAATTTATCCATTTACTGGCTGATGGACATGTGAGGTATTTACAGTTTTAATTTACAAATAAATTTGCTATTAAATTCATGTAGAAGTCTTTAAATGAACATATACTTTCAGTTCTCTTGGACAAATAACCTAGCACTAGCATTGGCTGTATCATATAATATGTGTACATTTAACCTAGATAGGACAGTAAAAGCATGATCCATTAAATGCCCAAAATAATAAAGTCTACTTCATCAAAACTTAAAATTTCTTCTCTTCAAAAGAGCTAGTTAAGGGAATTTAAAGAGAAGCCAGAATTGGGGAAAATATTTTCAAACCATCTATCTGTGAAAGACATATCAGAAATATATGAAGAAATTTAAAATCAAAATTTTAGGGGCACCTGGGTGGCTCAGTTGGTTAAGTGTCACATTCTTGATTTTGGCTCAGGTCATAATCCCGCAGTTCACGAGAGAGAGTTCTTGAGTCAGGCTCCACTGAGAGTGTAAAGCTTGCTTGGGATTCTCCCTCTCTGTCCTTCCCCCACCTCTCAAAAATAAATAAAGTTTAAAAAAAAAAAATCAAGGGGCGCCTGGGTAGGTCAGTTGGTTAAGCATACAATTTCCGCTCAGGTCATGATCTCGTGGTTCTTGGGTTCAAGTCCTGCATCAGGCTCAGTGCTGACAGCTCAGAGCCTGGAGCCTGCTTCAGATTCTCTGTCTCCCTCTTTCTCTCAAAAATAAACAAACATTGAAAGATATTTTTTAAAAAAATCAAATTTTTCAAAAATACCAATTTTCAAAAAATGCACATAAGTTTTGAACAGATACTTCAAAGAAGAGATGTAGATGGCAAATGAGCAATGAATAGATGCTTAACCTCACTGACCACAGCTCTCTAGTATGATGATTAAAATTTTAAAACATCAAAGCTGATCATACCAAGTGTGGGTGAGAACGTGTAGCAACTGGAATTCTCACACTGCTAGTAGTAATATAAATTTGTGAATATATATATGTTTTTGGTTTTAAAATACACTTTAATCAGATTTTAAAACACTTTTTAAAGAGGATACCTGCATTTCCACAAATAAGCATTTTAAACATCATCATTTTTATGAAGTAAATACATCCTGGCTCTTGTTTAGACTTGCTCATTGAGTCTAAGCTAGCTCTTGCTTCTCACTTTGAGACTTAAACTAGGCATGTTTTTTTTTGGGGGGGGGGGGTTGGGAGGGGTGGGGAGGATAGATTTTGCATATGTGTTTCTGTTTATGAAATTCCTACCCCTGTCAGGTACTACACTTTACTTCAAATGGCTACTTCTTTGTCTCTACTCCTAAAACTTAAAAGCCAAAGCTCACATTAAGTAAAAGCGCTAAATAAGCCGAGCAAAATTCTAAATGTAGCCAATAAATCTTGACCAAGGAAGACTTTTCATCTATTGTTTACTCCTTCATATTAAGAACTCAACATTATTTCCCTATTCTTAAATCTAACACATTATTTTCTGTGGAATGAACAATAAAATTACAATTCTGGTTCTAGTTTCAAACCAAACAAAGTCACTTTAAATCTCTCTTTTTTTTTTTTAAGCATCAACTAAGTGACAGGTCCTGTGATAGTCTCTTGATACATAGATGAATAAGATGGTACTTCTGCCCTTGAGCTGCTCAAAGTCAGCAGGTTTATGATTTTGTCTTGGCTTGTGATGATTTACCCAAGGAGATCCTCTCATTAGGAAGCTTTATGTCTCCTAAAGCTTGATTGCGTGGCAACTGAAGCTGCCAAGTTCCTGTCGCCAATTATCTATTACCTATTATCAGACTGTTTAAAGGGGTTCACAAATATTCTTTTCCCCAAACCATCACATAGGCTTCAAACCAACCTCTTGTCTCTCCTACATATAGTGTCTTCATGATTTCTCTGAAATAGAAACTTTAAGAAAACTTAATGTGAATTTTTCCGTTTCTCTTCCCTTTTTTTCTACAATTGCAAGATGGATCCAGGCTTGCTAACCTTCCCAATGACCTTCAAATTGACAAATTAGTCTTTACACTTTTGACTCCTTCAAAGCATTTCCCAGCCTGACCATATTTTCCTTAAAACTTTGGCTTCCATGACCTAGCCCTATTCTTATTCTCCCACTAACTCTGACCATTTCTTTCTCCTCTCTCTCACCAGTTCCTTACTTCCTATTCTAACATGCCAGATTTTCCCAGATTTATACCCTTCTCTTTCTTTTTTCATACACCCTTCCTGGACAATTTCATCCATATTCATGTTTGTAACTACAGCCTTTTAAGTTAATGATTTCTAAATCTCTGTCCTATCGCTACTATTTATGGAATGCCTACTACGTGCCCATCATGCTAGGGACTTTGCATAAATTATCTCATTTAATTCTCAACACCCCAGCTTATTCTACAATCCATATGGCCAGGAAATAAGCTCATGCCAATACATTTCAGTACCCAACACAACCTGTTTTCACTTAAACTAAGGTTTAAAAAAATCTTCTATTCCATTCTTCAAAAGTCACTTTAAAAACCATTATCTTTAAAAAGAGTTTAAACAAATTTAAATAAGTTAGGAAGACCAAAGTACTCACCTCTAATATACAATGCATGAAAACTCCTTTCTCCTAAAGAGAATTTAAATAGTCCAATTCCGCTCTAATTTTCCTTTTGACTAATGGAAAGAATGTAAACCTGGAAGCAGATGAAGGCCCTGGACCCTACACAACTATTGTAAACTTTAAAAACAGATATCAAGTATGCAGCTTTTTCCTATTTTCTTCAGAAAATTCCATTTTTATGGATGATTTTGAGGCACCACTATTGCTCAAAATAGATTCTGAAAAATAGTAATGTCAGTTATTTGAAAACAACAGTTAACATTTGTTTCATAGCATACTACCATCCCTCCTGAAATCATTTTACCACATAAGCTCCACATATTTCCAATATGATCTCTGTTCTCATTGCCCAGAGAAGAGCTTAGTTTCTCATTTTCTCTCACTTGAACAATTACTATGACTTCTAGTCTCACTCTGTTGCAATCTTGTCTCCCAATTTTGCCAACAAGATTTTTCTATGATGCACATTTGACCATTTGCAACCAAACTGATTCATCCCCCTAACCAATCCCAGCCATGCCATATTTCTCTGCCACTTATCAAGCTTCTGTGCCTTTTTCAAGTGCCTCTTTCAATCCATAGCTTCTGTTTTTGGTGGGTGTTTTAAAAACTCCTATACAATAGTGGTCATGAACTAAATTTGACTGTATTTTTCAATTTATTTGTACTTTTAAAATGCTATCAAAGATATAAAGAAATGAAATCACAATGTACACATCTATCACTTGATGACCTATCACTTAGAGTTTATCTCCAACAAGGACTACTACTAGGTCACTGCAGCCTTGGGTCTCCAAAACTCAACTTGTTTGCTATCTGAAAGATCATCTCACATGAATAAGCTCATAATCTGAGACAAAAACATCAACTCATATGCCAATTTCTTAAGTTATAGGAAGTCATCATATTCTCAAGAAATAATGCCAGTTAACTCATTTTATCCATGTATGACCTGAACCGAAGTTGTACGCTTAACCAGCTGAGCCACCCAGGCACCGCAAAGATCAAACTTTTATTCAGAAAATAACTTGCTTAGTACATGCAAAGGAGATTCACATAAAACAGTGCATATGCAAGTAAAAATAAAATATTTAACATTACTAAAAACCAATGTACACTGGGAAACAATTCTCAACTCAATATTCAAGCTCCCATAACACCCTATTATTCACCAAGAAGGATATAAAATGAAAAAATCATCCTTTAAGTTTTTATTTGAATTCCACTATAGTTAACATACAGTATTATATTAGTTTTAGGTGTACAATATAGTGATTCAACAAATCCATACATCACCCTGTGCTCATCAAGACAAGTGCACTTCTTAATCCCCATCACCTATTTCACGCATCCTACCCACAATTGCTCCACTTTGATAGCCATCAGTTTGTTCTCTACAGTTAAGAGTTTGTTTGAAAACATAATACAGGATACCTGGGTGGCTCAGTTGGTTGAGTGTCAGATTTTTGGCTCAGGTCACGATCACACAGTCTGTGAGTTCAAGCCCCGCATTGGGCTCATTGCTGTCAATGCAGAGCCTGCTTTGGATCCTTTGGTCCCTCCCTCCCTCCCTCTCTGCCCCTCCCCCACTCAAGCTAACTCTCAAAAATAAACATTTAAAAAATAAAAGGAAATATAATCCTTAACATAACATTAACAAAAGAATTTATCAATGCATAAAAAATGATAATACATCATGACCTGAGATTTATCCCAGGAATGCAAGTTTGGCAAATATTTGAAAAGTAGTTAATGTAAATTACCATACAAACAAAAAACAAAATTACATCTTCTCAGTAAATGCACAAAAAGCATTCAACAAAATTTATTACCTACACTTTTGTGATTAAAAAGTAAAAATGAGGCAAACTATAGTAGAAACAAATTGTCTCTATCTGATAAAGACATTTACAAAAATACTCCTGTTGACATTATAGTGATACATTTAGCATGAACACTGTCTTCTAAAAACAGGCATAATGCAAACATATCAACTGTCACCACTTCTATTTAACATTTTATTGAAGTCGTAGCCAATGCAAAACATCAAAAAAATGATTAGCAGGTATACAGATTTGAAAAGAATAAATAAAAGTGCCTTTATTTACAGACATTATTTTTGTGTTTATCCAAAGCTCTAATGAATCTACCAAAAAAAAAGCTACTAACTCTAATAAATGAATGTATCAGGGACTCAGAATATAAGATCAACACACACACACACACACACACACACACACACACACACACACCAACAACTGAATTTCTATATACAAACAATAAATTACTGGAAAATAATTTTTAAATGATACATTTAATGGAATAATAGGTCAATAGACAAACTGAACCAAAAACATACTAGACTTCCACATTCAACACTATGAGATATTTCTGAGAAGAAGTAAACCAGTCCCAAAAGATGAAATTCACCATACTAGTGGGTAGGAAGACAGTACTGTAAATAAATTAATTCTTGCAAGTTGATCAATAGTTTCAATGTTTATTAAATAGTTCAATAGTTTATGCCAATCAAAATCCCAGAAATCTTCCTTGTAAAAACTGAAAGCTAATGATTAAATGTATAGAAAATATAGAAACAACTTCCAAAACAAATTTGTTTAAAATTTACAAAACTGAATGATTTATACTATGTGATTATAAGACTAATTACAAAATTATAGTAATGAAGATAGCATTCTATTAGCACAAAGCCAGACAAATCAATTAGACAATAGTCTAAAAATAAGCCCACATTATTTTTCACAAATTCACAGAGATACAAAATGGGCACTGGAGAATGTTTCCATTAAATAATTCATTATTAACTAAATATTCATGTGGAAAAACTGAAGCTTGACCAACACTTCAAGCCATACACAAAAATTAAGAGGATTTCAGTTAAACATAAAAGCTATAACTATAAAGCTCTGAAAACACAGAAAAACAGAGCAACAAATCAATTTGTGGTTAAACATAGTTTACTGAGAAAGCAAAAACATTTACCATTAAAGAAAACAATTTAAAAAAACAGATCTCAAAATCAAGAAATTTTTGCTTATCAAAATATACCACAAGAAAATGAATAGTCAAAAAATGATTGCAGAGTATCTGTGTATCTGAAGACAGAAAGTAAAAGAGGGAGGGATTGAAAAGAGAGTGAGGGGGGAAAAAGAGGAAGAGAAGAGAGAGAAAGAAAAGTGGTGAAAAGGAAGAGATGTAGACACGTTAAAGTACTAATATTCATGGGGTATCTGGGTGGCTCAGTCATTTGGGTGTCCAACTCTTGATTTCAGCTCAGATCCTAATCTCACAGTTGTTGAGATTGAGCCCCACATCAGGTTCTGAACTAATAACACTGACCCTGCTTGGGATTCTCTCTCTCTCTCTCTCTCTCTCTCTCTCTCTCTCTCTCTCTCTTTCTCTCTCTCTCCCTTCCCTTCCCTTGAGAAACAGACATACACATTTTGAGAACCCAAATTTATACAACTCCTAGGAGATACAGTGAATTAGGCCTTACCTAGTGAAATTAGTATGTATGTGCTCTTTGATTCAGAATTTTTCCTTCTAGAGTTTATACCAAAGATGTGAAAATATTTGCTTTTAAGGCTACTTACTGAAGCATTATTTGTATAACAGAACAAAAATACCAAAATATCTACTAACAGGAGATTGGTTTAATAAATCAGGTTACAACCAAGCAGTGGAGCTCTCCAGCTATAAACAGTGAAGACAGTTATCTTTACATATAGTTATGAAGCTATATGGTTAAGAGTAAAAAAGTTAGAAAAAAGTACATATACAGAAGGCTACCATTTAAGAAGAGGAAATGATTATGGATGGATCAGTAGATCAGTCAATAGATAGGACAGGAAGTTTACATAAAAGAACAATTGAAAGATGGAACTTTTTTTTAAATGATTACTTATAAAGGAAGACTGGGAACATTGTATTATAGATGGGTATAAAGTAATATTTCCCGCAATGCATTTAAGTCTGTAAGATTTAGAAACATGGTAAAGAATCCTAGCAATCATAAAATGTATTTTTTTAAAAAAATCGCAAAGACCAATGATGAAACGAATAAGTCTAACTGAAACTACTTGATGGCATAGTTAATATTATCAACTAACATCAAACACAGTAGTTTGACTCAACATCTCCAGTGAGATATGGCCTTAGGACAAAAAGGACTGCAAAAATACATAAGCAGCTTCTAAGAAATCATATTATTGGTGGTGATATTAGTATTTTATGAAGCAGTTGTTATAATGTATTTCAAAATAAAATAAATGAGTAATTATGTTGGTATTATTGACTACTGGTTTTTTCCTTTTAACCACAGAAGAAAAGAGATATGGATGGCAAGCTTGATGAATTTAAGTTGAAACCCTGTTATACTGCATTTGAACCAAAAATATCAGAAAGAGCATCTAATAAATTACTTCATGAAAAGAGAATTCGTATTTACTAATTTGGTCTACCCTTAAAACTTAGGAACAATCATCAACCCAGTAACAGTAAGGATCCCTAGAAACCATATTGCAGTTTCTAAATAATATGGCTCTTCAAAGAGTCATGGCTACTTGGGAAAATGACTGGAGCATAAAATGTGTTAAGATGATCCTGAAACAACTTTCATTATAAAATTTAAGGAAAAGGCCTCTGTCAACTTAAAGGGACTTTTCAACAGCCCAGAAGGGACAATTACACGCTTCTATGCATAAGTTTATTATAACAATAAAAGTTACTCCTTGCTCACTAGTGGAGAATGCTAGTGAACTTAGAAAATTACTACAAAGATAATGCTAGTAAAGCATTATTTTGAAAAGTGGAATGCAAAGGGAAAAGAAGCACACATTTGCTTTCCTGTGCAAACTGATCCCAAAGCTTATCAATTACTTCATGAGGTTAACATTTCTCTTAAGAGAAACATCCTAGCTAAATACTGAAGAATGATAGAAATTCAAAAATTACTATTTTGCTTTTCTGAAGTAACTAACCAATGTAGGCAAAGATCATCAGTGACTGCTAAAATCACACACATGCAAAACAAACAAACAAAAAACAAACAAAATAACAAAAAAACAAACAAAAAAAGAAAAACACCAGAATCTGAATCTGATCACCCTTCTAAAACAACAGGCATTGGGGAGGCAGAAGGGGGAGCAGAGGAGCACACTGAAGGACTACAAAAATTCTACAAGTCAAATGACCCAGTTACTTCCACAAATAAATTGCATTAGGAAGAAAGAGATGGAGATCACTTATAAAACTAAAGGACAAATCAGCCAATTACAATATACAGACCTTATTGCATCCCGATTTGAACTACCAATTTAGAAAGAAAAAAAAATAAGAAAAACTATCATTTAAATTTTATTATAATAAAGAACCACAGAATTGCAGTTATGTTAAAAATAGCCCTCATCTTTTTAGAAATATGCACTAAAATGTTTATAGATGGACTTAAATGATGCCTGGGATTTTCTTCAAAATAATCTGAGCAGGACAATAGGAGTATACAGAAAAGAGGATTGGAAATGAGTTGATAATTAGTGAAATGGGGTGATGGCTACTAAGGACTCATTTTGTTATTTTCTCCCCTCTATTTCCTTCTAGAATTTATACCAAAGGTGCACAGATAAAGATATGAAAATATCTGCTTCCAAGGCTACTTATTGAAGCATTTGTATGGCAGAAGAACAAAAATACCAAAATATCTATTAGCAGGAGACTGCTTTTGTAAATTAGGTTACAACCAAGCAGTGGAGCTCTCTGCAGCTGTAAAAAGTGATCAGAGTACCAGAAATCTCTAATACTTTTTACTCATTGAATCTGTTAACTCTTTGAAAAGCCAACCCAAAAAGACAGGAATGTGCAAGGAAGACCTGGGAATTCCCAAAATCGGGAACAACATGTCCAAAGGACTACAGTTCTGAAAGAGGGTGATGTGGAAGGGGACTAGCTCATATCTGGCTGGTTGGAGGAGACACAAACAACAGGGACAGAAGTTTGGCAAAGTAACAGGTGACCTCACCATGAGTCACTGTGAGAATACGACAGCATTTTATTCTATGGATATAAGTACGATCCAACAGAAATAAAAATTATACATGTGGCTTCTCTTTTAAGTTTTATAGTAACTGTACTAAACAGTGAATTTTAATCCATTTTGCTTAATCAAGTCAAAATATCAAATACGTAATATAAAAAATGAGAAATTGTGCTTGTTTCTGTAAATTTTCATAATGTGCCTTTTATGTTTACAGCACTTTCTTCATTTATACTATTTCAAATGCTCTATAGCTCCATGAAGCCTGTAGCTATTACATTGGACAACAGAGCTGTAGATCCTTAGGATATGAAAATTTTAGGATTTATCTGCTTTTTCATTCTCTTAGTCAGCAAATCTACTCCATGTTGACTTTTACTACCATGATTCCCAATCCAGATCTATCCCTAACATATTTCCTCAACTCCAAGACTGTATTTCCAACTATCTACTGTACCTTGCTATCTAAGTTTATCTCACAATTCTGTCCCAAACTGAGTACATTATCTGCCTCCTTCACTTCTATATCTCACCATAATTACTATTTCCTTGCTCCTCTTCCCTCTACTCAGTCCTTCTTTGTCACTTAATCAGATAAAAGATTTTAATAATTCTACTTCAAAACCTCTCAGATATTCTACAACTTCTGTGGTTCAAATGTACGTCAAATCGTGATTGACCTCATTCTAACTAATTCTTCATGTCCCTCCCAGCCATCATTTGGTCCCCTCCCAATACATCCATTATCCATTATCTCAGAGGAATGTCTGCATGAAAAAAAATTAATAATATGTAATGAAAACTAAACATCTCCCTGTGGCCTACAGGTAAAACTGAAAAATACACTATCTTGTGAAGTTCTCAATGCTTAAATTATATTAAATTATATAAATGCTCCTTTATTAAGTGTGTTTTATTAAGAAGGAAGGAAATAATTTTTATCTATAATGCCAACTAAAGCATATTTCTACAAGTAATGTGATAAAAAAAAGTTGACAGTATTGTTAACAAAAGCTGAAATGTAAGTGTAAATTGACCAGCTCCTTCAAAATAAACCATCTAGTTCCCTGATAAGAGGAAATTATTTCCAGAAAATTGATTAGAATAAAACAATATAGTGTATCAGCAAATAAAGAACCTGTATCTGTCCCAGTGACAAGACTGGCTGCTGATGGTGAATGCAATCGTTAGGTAAAGGTACTTGAATGGGCAGCTCTGGGTGAATTACTGTAACAAGGAGAGGAAGGGCAGGATTTATGCCTAGCATGCACAGCTGGAAGTCAGGTAGGCACAAGGACTAATACATAACTGAAAACCGACTGCCTTATTCTGTTTCACTGAGACTGCCAACTGAGATACATTATATGACACCACTACGCAGAGCCAAATCATTCATCAAGCTGTTTAAAGCTCAGCATACCACCTGTCCACGGACCAGATTCATTTAAAAAAATAAAATAAAAGTTTCCCTAGGCCCATAACAAAAGTGAAGATACTTCCTTCAGAGAGAACAAAAGTTATGACATCCTTAGCCAACAAAACATACCACAATCCCTGCAAGAATACGTGACAAAAAAGAGAAATTAAAAAAGTGTGTCATTTAGCTTGTCTGGATGGTGATGCAAGACAACTAAAAAGGGGTCACCTAGCACATCACAAAGTAAGAAAGTGTAGTTTTTAGCAATGTCAAATTTTAGAATACGTTATAAAGATCTACAATTTCAGTGAAACACTTTATCCCTTCATTATAAATCTCCACATTCTTGTTTCATATGCTTATTAGATCACAGGAGAAATAAAACAATTCATCTTCAAAATATTTTATGTCTATATATCTAAAACCTTTTGTAGCAGTATTAATATTATCTTTCAACATTTTTATTCTTTTGAACATTCTTAACCATTATGAAATTCTGGGGAAAGGGTTATTTTTACTTCTAGTGATAGACTCCACCATCCAACTGAACTCAAGAGAGAGAAAAAAAAAAAAAAAAACGTGAACAGTTTTGTAAAAGTCTGTCAAACAGGATTGAAAAAAATGGGGCTAATTTGGTTCACTCGAGCCTATTTTTCTTTTCTTGAAGCTCCTCACTAAATATCTTTCACAGCAATCACTGAAGGCTATCGTTCTTGTGACAGTTGACAACTGATTGGGTAAGAGGATTATTGGGAATCCTCAGATTGTGGGAGAAGGCTGGACTATATGCAGTCACTAAGGAAGAAGGCTTGGACTTTAATATTAAAGAGGGAGTAAAATTAAAGACATTTGGATTATAAACCTATGTTAACCTTTACTATGGAAGATGAGTTAAAATAATGAAATCTAATGTTATCAACCTAGATAAACAACAGAAGCATGTTTAGTGAAAAAAATCAAGATATATACTGATATGTGAAAGCATGGTTACATTTATATGAATGTTTAAAGACACAGAGCAACACATCCTATTTCTATAGATTCAGTATATATAGTAAAAATGCAAATACTCAGATGAAACAGAATGATATGCAACTCTCAGAAAAGTGTTTCACTTGGTGAGGCTAGGAAAATTAAAATTCTAATTAATATTTCCATGGGGCTATGAAGGGAGGAGAAGCAAGTGATAAAGGAAGAGGGAGGGAAAAAGTGAGAGAAATTCAGGGGGTGGGTCCTGAGGGTCAAAATAAGGGTTAGCTAATAAACCACAACCCAATAGAAGATCTTGTTTCTCCCTCAATCTTAAGTATGCAAAGTAGTTGGAAACATAACCACTGAACTCAAGGTAGTGATGAATATTCATACTCCTTAGGTATACTAGACTGTATTATTCCATTGTTCATGTTGACAGACACAGGTCTATGAGTACTCGGATTCCCTAAACTTTGTAGTAGTAATGTCTATTTATCATTCCTTTTTAGAAAATATATGACTATCCTTCAGACATCGCTTATATATGACCTCAGAAAAGGAAATACTCTACTAAAATGGTTACAGGTAGGCAACACTGTGAACAGGCAGTGTTCATCCTTATAAATGGGGATCCAGTTAAGTGGTGAATCAACTATTTTAAATATCAACTGTACACCCAGCAGGATAGGTGTTGTAGGACCATAAGGATAAATATTTTTTTTAAGTTTTCTGCTAATAAACAATTTCACATAATATCAACATCCGATGAAGATTCTCCTTGATCATAATGGGACAAGACAAAAATAATAATGTTCTGACATCATGCCTCAAGAGATAAAACAAGACATTGTGCAACCACAGAAAACATTAAGCATGCTCCTCTCCTTTCTTAAGTGTGACTACTATTTCTCCAGTAATAATTGTAACCCTGCTTCTTTCCTCTGGTCTCCTAAGGATTTTTTATGTAAAATATAATCAGTTTTAAAAAATCACTAAAGCATTAAAATCAATCACTGAATTTTTCCTTCTTCCTAATAGTATCCAAATTTTTCCTGCAATTTCCTTGAAACTTTCCTCCAAATTATCATTTGTTACCATGGTATGTGGTCTCTCTTGCTTCATCAAACTAATTTTGTTGGATAAAAAAAAAGTCTTTTCTTTGCTGGAGCAAATAATCTAACAATACACAAACACACAGAGAGACAGACATACACACATAGAGACCGAAAGAGAAAGCAAACATACTAAGCAGAATAATGGAATATCTTTACATCATGAAAAATTGTACCTAATTATGTATCATACATCTGCGTACAGAAAAAAGTTAACATAGCAAGCCTGAGGCTGTCATCTTTAGAAAAGCCTGCTTGCAAGGTTGGCTCTTGACTGGTGTCCAGGAACTTAGATTTTGTAACAGCTCCTAATAAGATGGGTTTTATGTGCCTAGACCATTTGTACACACTGTGATGGATGGTGAACAACTACTTTCTTTCTGGGATTCTAGAATGTTGTCACATTCTAGGACTTTATCGATCTCCAATAAAAATCTGTCTCTAAGTATCAAATGGGCTTCTGTGGGAAGAAACATCTAACACAAATGGCAGCGTTCTTTGTTAGAGAGGGTGTGCTGTGTGACTCCTGATAGGAGACAGAGAACATAGGCAGTAAGAATAAGGATTCACCCAGATGAACTGATTTCTCATGCTGATCTGGGTATATATTTTTAATGTATCACTGTGATAAATCTTAATCATGAGTACAACAATATGCTGAATCCTGTTAAGTCCTTCCAGAGAATCACCAAATATGGGAATGGGCTTGGGAACTCAAGCAACAACTTGGATAATAATCTTGAGTAAAAAGCTATGGTGATAAATAATCCAATTTACTACTCTCATAAATAGTAGTGCAACTTTAAGTCTACCAATAAAACAAAATCACAGACATTTTCAAGAGTTATAAAGGAAATTATGAGTAAGTTAAAGCTTTGCTAGTTTCTTCTGTATCTTTCATTTGTTTATCTGAAGACAGGGATTCAAGTAAAAATGACTACTGTGTAGTTGTGACAATAGTCAAGCATGGAAAAGCCACTGAAGTTAATTCTTTCCTATAAGCAGATGTAGCAAAACATATTGAACAATAATCTATAACTTCTGGTAGTTTTGGAAGCAAAGGAAAAAACATGAGTGAAAAATTGAAATATGTCATGAGGTGTAAGGAAACATATTTAAAAAGAATACTGAATTAAGTGGTCTTTTCTCTCTTCCAGGTAGTATGGGCTTGGAAAAAGTCTTTTTTTTTTTTTTTAATTCAGGAAGACTCATAGGTGAATGGTTAGGGAGAAGAAGAAAGTATATTAAAGAACAAATCATATCATTTGAGAAGTAATACAGGAAATCTAATAGACCTGAGGTGGAACTCAAGGGTGACATATACACACTTCCCAAACCCAGTTTAGAAACCCTATTCCTACACTATTTAAAATGCCTTCTTGAGTTTCTTAGCATACTGCTGACAATTCAGCTAATTACCATTTTTAACCAACATCCTCTGAACATTATTAAAAGGTCTGTCCTTGAAGTTGTACCAAAAAAAATTATTTGAGTTAAAAAATTTAAAACCCTGTTTTGAAGACACAATTAACGATTTGTTTGGAAACACATTTAGATATTGCATACTGGTTTATGGTAATGAGAAATGCATGAGAAGCTGGATTTTAGCTGTAAGTCACCCTATCACAGTCTCTCCTTACCAGAGAGAAGGATCTCTGCTGCTCTGATACATTTCCCAAGTACTTTCCATAAAAACATTAGTTATATAAGAAAACATTATAACTAGTTTGGGGATTGTTTTCCTGGAAAGAGACATCATACCACAGTGCATCTTGATAAATGGATATTTTCAGCAAAATATAACCATACTTTATGCTATAATGAGTGGAAAAGCAGCAATTTCCACTCTGTTGGTCAGAGAGAGAGTGGCTGTCTTTTAAAATTTGTTTAAGTATTAGATCTGCAAGCTGAGATAATACGAGCCCGCTTCACCATGGTGATACCATCATCAACACATTAAGTGATGATTACCTCTCAGACATTTTTATCTGTGAATTGGTATCTACTTCTTCAGAGACTACCCTTGAACATTCAATACTGAATATTATAGCCAACAAGACACAAAAGTTCTTTTCTTCTACAAGAATGACAACTCATTTAAACTTGAGGCAAGAATTAGGATTGAACAGCATGTCAACATGTTTCTCAGAACCAGAATGAATTCATGGTAATAGTTACAGCTCTTCTTTTGTTATTCCTTGGTAATCATCATGGATTTCTAGTTTCAATCATCATCTTTACAAGAAACAATTCTTTAAATATCACTTAATGTAATATAGACGCAGACTCAATAAATACAAATTGGGATAAAAACCCATAAATGTTAGTGCTTGTAAGTATGATGAAGTGGGATAATAGCTTTCTTAGTAGACTCTTAAAAGCAGCTCAAATGACTCATACTGAAACTACTGATTTGTCACGCCCCACAGAATACAGTATCCTAATTCTTCTCGCATGCCGATAAGGGGATAACAAAACGGTCTAAATAGAAATGTAAAAATAAATTTTTCAGATGTAATGTTTATCATCATCACTATTATTTGTTTGGTTGCCAATCTCATTTACCGATCTATGTAGTTACTAATGTAAGAGGGTAAAAAAGCAAGTAGGACAATGTGGCTGCATGTGAAGTCACTGCTCTTACACCACCCTACCATAAGAATTATCTGACGCACATGGTGGTTTCATATTAAAGGATTTTTGGAGCAAGGCAAGTTATAAGTTCATTAACAAATTACAGCTATCAAGTTCTCAGAGATATGCCATATGATAAATGGATTCACTGTGGATGGATTAAGTGAACTTTTAAATGGATTAAATGGAAATGGATTGAAGGAACTTTTAATCTAAGGAATAAAAATCGTTCACCAATAGCAATACAACGTAAAATAAAAATATAGAAAAGGCATTTTTGCTTGAGGGGTTCAAAAAAAATGTAAGAATAAAGTGATAAAATAGAAATTCAAAACATACCAAAGTTGTCATGTCGCAGCAGCATCAGGCAAAGGGAACAATGTGCAAACAAGTGAGAAAATATTGATCAACCTTAGGGAATACTTATTAACATTGTTGAACTTAAGTACAGCGTTCATGGAAAGGATCACAAGGAGATGCTTGAAAAACTAACCCTTGTTTTCCAGAAGAAAGGATTTGGACATGTTTTTGTAGGTAAGGGGGATTCATCAGAAGTAAGACATAATTTGGGTATTTGGGGATATACGGAGTTTGAGGTAATTAATGATGGGCTGTCCAGAGAAATATGCTCTGTGTTACAAGAAAAGCCACTCAGAACAACAAATAGACTGAATGGAGGGTAAAGATAACTATTTGAGAATCACCTATAAAAGGGCCATGTGCTACTATTTTGGATTTATACTTTCAAAGAACTTCAGAAATGTATGAACTCATCAAAGAGTAGAAATACAGAAATTAAGATATCAAATTGTTTAGAGACGACACTTATTCAAATAAAGAAGAGAGGTTAGAATTTAGTGTTTTCCCAGAGCTACATTTTGGACCATATGCTACCTCTTCAGGCACTTGTCTGCTATAAGATCTATGCTCCCAAATTAATTTACATGAAAATGCTTTATTGAATTTGATTTGGGGGAGAAATGTGTGTTTTACAATTTATGTCAAACATCTGGCTTAAATTTTCAGGAATTCCCTTAATTGTAGCACATTATAAGGTACTTTACCCTGAAATTAATAGCTATTTCATGCCTTTGGAGATTTGCTAAATTTTTCCCAAAATAGTTTTTGCTAAACACTCCTTATTGCTCAATTACTCTTGACTCCACAGATTACTCTTCACATATGTCTTCTATTTTGTGCTCATTTTATGGGATGAGAATGTGGCTCTTGCCTTTTAGTGTGGCAGTGATATAAGGAATACTTTTTTTTCCTATTGTTGTTCTTCCCACAATATTGGTTAAGTTTTATTCTCTTGTCATCACTGATCTATTGATCAGCACTTGTCTTTGTTGTTGTTATTGTTAATATTCTCATCTCCATTGTGCCTACAGAGAGAGTTTAAGTATCCAGGGTAACACTGCTTGGTAAGAAGGTAACCCTGTATTTTTCAAATGAACATTAGTAACACAATTTCTTAATCCAAGTCCTCTATGAAACAGAGCCAGTATGCACCAATCCTGTGTGATGCAAACTCAAGGCAACAAAAATAACTTAAATTGAGAAGTGAGGGAGGACAGGAGGGGGAAAGCACATGTAAAGTGGCATAATCTCAAAGTTGGCAACAGTTTCCCAAGAAAACACAGGAAGCTGTCTGATCTAGAAAGTATCCAGAGATGCATTTGGAATTACTGTTGGTCACGTCTTCTATGCACGCATTTTTTTGTTTGTTTTTCCAATTATTTTAAGGAAAGATGTGCTAAAATTTCCCACAATAAATATGTATTGGTGCACTTATTTTAGTTGTCAGTTTTGTCTCTACTGTATTTGAAGCCATATTATTGTTGCATATGAAGTTAAAATTGTTAAACATTCCTAGAGAATTGAGTCTTTTCTCACTAGGAAATATCCACCCTAATCTAGTTATCCTTGGGGTCTGAAAGCAGCCTCAAGTGCTGACCTTTTCTTTCTGGGCTGGTCTTCTTTCTCTCCTGAAACTTGGCCCTACAACAGTAGCTCTCAATGCCCTTAAGAATTTGGTTGGGGGGGGGGGGGGCGGGGACATGGAGAAAATCTGAATGGCCCAGTCAGTTAAGTGGCCGACTCTTGATTCCAGCTCAGGTCATGATCTTATGGTTTGTGAGATTCAGCCCTATGTGGGGCTCCATGCTGATGGTGCGGAGCCTGCTTGGAATTTTCTCTCTCCCTCTCTCTCTCTCTCTGCCCGAACCCTGTTCATGCTCACTCTCACATGTGCTCTCTCTCAAAATAAAGAAATAAACATTTTTTTAAAAAGAGAATTTTGTTTACTATTTTGTCCAGAAGCTCTACATGTCCTTCGGAGCAGCTTTGGTTGACAACAACTCAGTCCACCATTTCTAGAAATGGAAATTGTTAAATATACTCAATTCCTATTCTACCAAAAGTTAAGAGACCAACTTTAAAAATCATTCAATTTTAGGGTTTTGAGAAGAATAGAGCATTTAGACCTCTTAGAGCTATAGAACAAACCAAAGAGTACAAAATAGTTTTTTTTTTTAAATCTAAGCACCACAATTTAATTAATTTCTTGAAATTTTATATTTGAGTATTACATGCCTAAAAATATTTTAAAACTATCAAAGATGTCAATTTCTTAGATTTTGATTCTATGGCATATTTTTAAATGTATTATCACTCTAAAAGAGAAAATGAGTCCTAGAAAACCAATATACAAGGTTAAAACGGTCTAATCGATGCTTTCTGATTTATCCTACTTCCTTAGAAGAGAAGGGAGTGAATCATTTCTTAAATGAATGTTATCATCTCATTGAAAATCTCTAGATTTTTATTTTATCAGGTACCTGTGAAAATAAACATAACTTCCCTTAATGCATGTATTAAATATTAAAGTGGAGAAAAGTAACAGACTGCCACATACACTTGAAAAAACAATTCTCAGCCATCTCAGGAGTTAGCTTATGTTCCTACAAATTTTATTAAGTACTTACATGAATGCACAAGGTCAGAGAGGTAAAATGTAAGTTTCTGGGCCATTAAACCCTATACCTCCTCACTAGATCACAATTAGAGAAACACCTGTGCTAAACAGTGGGGCTGTACCACTGTGAAATTGTGTATTCAAATGTTTCATCATTTTATAGGACTCCAGTCTAGCCATAGAAGTCGAGCTTTTGACACAAACACTTCCCATCACCTGGAATATTACTATAATTGTTGGCCTTCCATTAATTTGAACAACTAAGACTGCCAATAGATTACAGTTATCAGCATGAAGAATTTGGAAGTTTCATTATAGAACACAAAAATAGAATTAAATTACTTTTTAAAAATATCAAACCTATTGTGTAGTAATAAGGTATAAAACATAAAAAGATTCTGTTACCTAAGAAATGTGCATAGCAATGATTTTATTTTTATAAGCACACAGTGTCACAGACACGAAAGGCTAATAAGACACTATCTAATAAAACCAATGTACAGGCTAATAAAAGACAACTATTTTCTCCCCTTAGTTCTTCTATAAAGAAAAATTTATCAATACTTCTCTATACTTACATCTTCCAAGTGAAGAAAATTTTTAAGTGATTTAAAAAATCAAATAAATATTAAAAAATAAAAATTGAGAAATATGTTCAGTCTAACACAGAGGTCTAACACAGAGCTCTAACTACAACAGTAAATTAGATAAAACAGCAAAGGGATCACTATTTTCATAATACATTAATCCTAGCAATTTTACGTGCTCTATCAAGACCACTAGCAATAGGCAAATATCTACAAATCCAGAGCATTAGGACTCCACAAAGTCACAGGGAGGCAGTGAAATTCAAACATAGATATGCATGCACACATACACATACAGACAAACATTAAGAACATAACTTCCAATGTTGGGGATCCAAAAACTGGTATAGCAGTAATATTGTCTTTGATGAATAAAAATGGAGAAATATTAAACATAATTTCTCCATCAGAGGATACAATGACAAACTATGGTTATAGACTTCAAGCATGTAGCTTGCTTAAAATAAAACCCACATAATTTTGAAACCGAAAGCTTAATTGTTAAAAATGCAATGATCATTAAACACTGATGGGGGAGTGACATCACCTTGACAACACATTCCTGACTTTGCTCCCCTCACAAGAACTACTCAAGAACGAAACTCCAAGAGAATTCTACAGCATGGGGTGAGACTGAAGTACCCCTTGCAACACAGAGAACAAGAGACTGCATTAAAAAGCTAAGACAAATGGCTATACATTAACTACATTACCTCCAATCACCCCCACCATCAGACTAGGGCAGCACCACATAGAGATGTCTCCCTGAACTTTCATTCCTCCAGTGAGAAAAGAAACCCAAGGGGACAACTAGCACCTACCTCCAGCATTATGGGTTGCTTTGTAGGGGCCCCTACTCTAATACTGCAACACAGGGACTGCAAAGGAATCTGTAAAACCCAGCCACTGGAAATCTGACTGTAACTGAAAAAGGGGGAAGGGCTTGCAACAACCAGCATATGGATCTTGGCAGACCCATTTCACACGTGCAGTGCCCAGGTAGTAATCCCAACCAGTGGTTTCACTCTTCTGCAAAACTAAGTAAGGGGCTCACTCAGACCAGACAATTTGGCTGGGTGTAAATCTGCCCAATTCAGATCCTCAAATGAGGAATGAGCCCAAAAGCCCAGTGTGCTCTTGCAAGCTCATGCACTCTACCTGCCACATAGAGTGTCTTCTGGCCCTATCTGACATCACCTAAAGCCTGGTGATAACTCCTGGAATCAGTGCAACCCAGGGGTGCTAGAGCAAAAAGGGGGACACAGCTGATCACACCCAGAGCAAAGACAGTTTCTGGCATGAGGCATTTCCATGCTATGCACAGGCAAGGGAATTAACTCACAGCTAAGGCTGAAGGCAATTCCTGGTCCCTCCCAACTGGAAGTCATTTTGAGGAACAGTAGCCCAGAATAGACCCTCCTTATCCCACCCAGGCAAGGGAGCTAAGACATAACCCCACCTGCTGTGAACAGTGTCTTCCAGGCCCATTTGACCAGAAAGGCTGGCAACAACTCCTAGAGGCAGCGGTGGCTCAGTGCACTAGAGCTTCAAAGCAGGCAAGCAGAGCTGAGAATTTGCAGAACAAATCCAGTGGCCTTATTTATTCAAGGAACTCAGGGTGTGGGTCAGTTTCAATTAAGACTACAAACAAAGAGCTTTACTATCTTTAGAGCTGTACTTCCCACTATACTCAGACAAGAAATATGATTTATAACCCCACTTACCACTAAACACAGCCTTCAGGCTGTCCTTTCAGAGAATGTAACTACAGCACCTGGGAAACTGCAAAGTCTATTCAACATCCTGATGTACAGTGGCCCTTAAACAGATCTCTGGTCCTTGTTTACCCCACCTGCATAGAAAAACTGTCAGTCTCACCTGACCAGGGAATTCAGGGAATACTCAAGACTGAACTCCAAAAAAACAAAAACAACAACAAAAATGAAAACAAAAACAAAAAACAACTAAACAATATTAGGAAAGCAATGCATAAACAAACGAGAAGTTTGACAAGGAAATAGCAACCATCTAAAAACAGAAATCCTACATTCAGAAACACAGTAACTAAAGAATTCAATAGAAATTTTCAAAAATAAACTTGATCATGCATTTAAAAAACATCAGCAACCTGGAGTATAAGACATTAAGTATTATATAATCAAAGAAACAAAAAGAAGAGTTAAAAAAAATGAAAAGAAGCCTATGGGAATTATGGAACATCATAAAAAGAAATAATATTCACATTATGGAAATTCCAGAAGGGAAAGTGACTAAAAGTATAATTAAAGCAGTGATGGCTGAAAACTTCCCAAACCTGGGGAGACAAATGGACATCCAGACCCATGATTCCCAAAGGAACCCCAAAGACGGCTACCCTGAGATCCATTATAATTAAGTGGTCAAAAGTCAGAGAATTTTAAGAAAAACAAAGAAGTTACATGAAGAGAAATTGTCACTATAAGCAAATTTCTCAACAGGAAAGAACTGGAAGTATTCAAAATATTGAAATAAAATCATTGCAGTCACAAATTCTATACCCAGCAAAGCTGTACTTCAGAAACAAAGGAAGGATAAAAGCTCTTCCAAACAAATTCATTACTTGAATGAATTCATTGCTACCAACCCACCTTAGAAATGAACTTAACAGACACATACAGAACATTCTATTCAACAGAATACACATCCTTCACAAGCACAAATGGAACGTTTCATACAATAGACTATACGATAGGCCACAAAACAAATCTTAACAAATTCAAGACAATTAAAATCACACCAAGTATCTTCTGAGATCACAATGGCATGAAACTAGAAATCGAGAAGAGGAAATCTGTGAAATCCAGGAACACATGGAAAATAAACAACACACTCTTGAGCAATTAATAGATTAAGAAAAAATTAAAAAGGAAATAAAGTTTCTTGAGACCAAAATAAAGGGGGTGGGGAAAATATACCAGAACTTGCAACACAGCAAAAGCAGTTCCAGGAGGGAAGCTCATAGCTATAAACACCTACATTAAAAAGCAAGATCCTAGACAACATAACTCTAGGCCTTCAGAAACTAAAAAAAGAACAAACTAAGCTCCAAGTTAGAAGGAAACAATAATGGAACAGAAATAAATGAAACAGAACAGAAAAATAGAAAAGATTAATCAGACTAAGAGTTGGTTCTTTGAAAAGATAAACAGAATCAACAAACCCTTAGCTAGACTAACCAAAGAAAAAAATAGGAAGGATCCAAATCAACAAAATTATAATTAAAGGCAAAGACATTATAGCTGACACCACAGACATTCAGAGGATGATAGAAGAGTACTATAAACAATATGCTAAAAGACTGAACAACTTAGAAGAAATGGAAAAATTCTTAGGAACATATAATTTACCAAGAATGAATCAGGAAAGAATACAAATTCTAAACATACCAATTACTAGTAAGGAGATTGAATCAGTAACCAAAAATCTCCCACATGTCTTCTCTGGTGAATTTGACCAAATACTGAAATAAGAATTAACACCAATCCTTCTCAAACCTTTAAAATTAAAAAGCAGTCAATACTGCCAAACTCATTTTATAAGGTTAGTGTTATCCTGATACCAAAACCAGGAAAGGAAACAAACAAGCAAACAAACAAAAACAAAAACAAAACTACTGGCCAATATCCCTGGCGAATATAGATGCAAAAATTCTCAATAAAATACTAGCAAACAGAATTCAGCAGCACATTCAAAGGATCATTCTCCATGATCAAGTGGAATTTATCCCTGGGCTGCAAAGATGGTTAAATATATGCAAAATCAATGTGATATGACACGTTAACAGAATAGAAGAAAAGAATTACATATATTTCAATAGACGCAGAAAAGCATTTAACAAAACTGAACATCCATTCACGATGAATCATTCATAGAAAAACCTACAGACTGCAAACCTAAAGACATAGAATCCTAAAGACAGCATTCTTCACAGAGCTAGGACAAAGAATCCTGAATTTTGTATGGAACCGGAAAAGACCCTAAATAGCCAAAGCAATCTTGAAAAAGAAAACCAAAGCAGGAGGCATCACAATCCCAGACTTCAAGCTATACTACAAAGCTGTAATCATCAAGACAGTATGGTACTGGCACAAAAACAGACACTCAGATCAGTGGAACAGAATAGAGAACCTAGAAATGGACCCACAAGTGTATGGCCATCTAATCTTTGACAAAGCAGGAAAGAATATCCAATGGAATAAAGACAGTCTCTTCAGCAAATGGTGCTGGGGAAACTGGACAGCAACATGCAGAAAAATGAACCTGGACCACTTTCTTACACCATACACAAAAATAAACTCAAAATGGATGAAAGACCTAAAGGTAAGACAGGAAGTCATTAAAATCCTCAAGGAGAAAGTAAGCAAAAACCTCTTTGACCTCAGCCACAGCAACTTCTTACTCAACACATCTCTGGAGGCAAATAAGAAGGAAATAAGAACAAAAATGACTATTGGGACCTCATCAAAATAAAAACTTCTGCACAGTGAAGGAAGCAATCAGCAACACTACAAGGCAACCTGTGGAATGAGAGAAGATATTTGCAAATGACATACCAGATAAGGTTAATCCAAAATCTATAAAGAACTTACCAAACTCAACACCCAAAAAACAAATAATCCAGTGAAGAAATGGGCAAAGGCCATCAATAGATACTTCTCTAAGGAAGACATCCAGATGGCCAACACATGAAAAAATGCTTAACATCACTCATCATCAGGGAAATACAAATCAAAACCACCATGAGATACCACCTTACACCTGTCAAAATGGCTAACATTAACAACTCAGGCATCAACAGATGTTGGTGATGATGCAGAGAAAAAGGATCTCTTTTGCATTGTTGGTGGGAATGCAAGCTGGTGCAGCCACTCTGGAAAACAGAATGGAGGTTCCTCAAAACACTAAAAATAGAACTACCGTATGACCCAGCAATTGCACTACTAGGCATTTATCCATGGGATATAGGTGTGCTGTCTTGAAGGGACACATGCACCCCCATGTTTATAGCAGCACTATCAACAATAACCAAAGTATGGAAAGAGCCCAATGTCCATCGATGGATGAATGGATAAAGAAGATGTGGTGTATTTGTATACAATGGGGTATTATTTGGCAATCAAAAAGAATGAAATCTTTCCATTTGCAACTACGTGGATGGAACTGGAGGGCATTATGCTAAGTGAAATTAGTCAGAGAAAGACAAAAATCATATGACTTCACTCATATGAGGACTTTAAGAGACAAAACAGATGAACATAAGGTAAGGGAAGCAAAAATAATATAAAAACAGGGAGGGAAACAAAACATAAGAGAATCTTAAATATAAAGAACAAACAGAGGGTTGCTGGAGGGATTGTAAAAGGGGGATAAGCTAAATTGATAAGGGGCATTAAGGAATCACTCCTGAAATCATTGTTGCACTATATGCTAACTAACTTGGTTGTAAATTAAAAAATAAAATTTAGGGGGCGCCTGGGTGGCGCAGTCGGTTAAGCGTCCGACTTCAGCCAGGTCACGATCTCGCGGTCCGTGAGTTCGAGCCCCGCGTCGGGCTCTGGGCTGATGGCTCAGAGCCTGGAGCCTGTTTCCGATTCTGTGTCTCCCTCTCTCTCTGCCCCTCCCCCGTTCATGCTCTGTCTCTCTCTGTCCCAAAAATAAATAAACGTTGAAAAAAAAATTTAAAAAAAAAAAAAATAAAATAAAAAAAAAAAAAATAAAAAAAAAAATAAAATAAAATTTAGGGAAAAAAATAAGTACATTAAAATCTTGTTTAAAATGATGTTGCTCAAATCATTGGATCAAGTTTTTAAAAATATATATAATACTTTGAGAATTAAAAAAAATCCTAAAGACTCAATAAAAAACTGATCTAATTAATCAATTTAGTAAAGTTATAGCACACAAATAAACATAGAAAAATTACTATTTCTATACACAAACAAGAAATTCTCCAAAAGAGAAATAAATCCCACTTACAGTAAAAAAAACAAAATACTTAGGAATAAACCTAAATCAGGAGGTAAAAAAAAAAATCTCTACTCTGAAAATTATAAGACATTAAAGAAATCCAGGAAGACACAAATAAATGAGAAGGTATCCTGTGTTCATCGATTGGAAGAAATGACATTGTTAAAATGTCAATACTACCAAAAGCCATCACCAAAGTCAAGAGACAACCTAAGGAATGAGAAAAACATGATTGCAAGTCATATATCTAATAAAGGGTTAATATCTAAAATATATAAAGAACTCATCTAACTCAACAGCCAAAACAATAAATAAGTTTAACAATGAGCAAAGGACCTGAATAGGTATTTGTCCAAAGAAGACATAAAAAAAAGCCAAAAAGCAAATAAAAAGATGCTCAACATCACTAGTCATTAGGAAAATGCAAACCAAATCCATAATGAGATATTACCTTATGCCCATTAAAAAGGTCATCATTAAAAGAATAAGAAAACAAATGTTGGTATATGTATCAAGAAAAGCAAACCCTTGTGCATTGTTAGTAGAATCGCAAATTGGTACAACCACTAAGGAAAACAGTATGGAGGATCCTCAAAATATTAAAAGTGAAACTACTATATGAATTACCAATTCCACTTCTGGAAATGTATCTGAAAGAAATGAAAACACTAACTCAAAAAGGTATCAGCACGTCCATGTTCATAGCAACATTATTTACAATAGCCAAGACATGAAAACAATGTCCATCAATGAATGAATAGATAAAGTTGGAATACACACACACACACACACACACACACACACACACACACAGGAGTATTATTCAGTCATTTAAAAAAAAGAAAATGGCATCATTTGTGACAACATGGATGAAACCTGAAGGCATAATACTAAGTGAAATAAGTCATTCAGGTAAAGACAAATATTCTATGATCTCACTTATATATGAAATCTTAAAAAAAAAAAAAGGTCATAGAAAAAGAGATCAGACTGTTGGTTACTAGAGGTAAAGGGTGAGGGGTGGGAACTGAAGTGAGCTGGCGAAAAGGTACAAACTTCCAGTTATTAGATCAATAAGTACTTGGGATATAATAAATAACATGATGACTATATAGCACACACTGCTGTAGGCTATATAGGAAAGCTGTTGAGAGTATACCCCATGAATTCTCAACACAGATTTTTTTTTCTTTTTAACTTTATCTGTATGTGAAGATGGTTAGCTGAATCATTAAGTAATTATTTCACAATGTATGTAAATCAAACCATCATCTTGTATAGTGATATATATCAATTATGTCCAAGTGAAACTGGAAAAAAAAAGAAAGAGGAAGACACATCAGGGATATATATACACAGAAAAAAGGCCATGTGAGGACATAGTGAGAAGATGGCTGTCTATAAACCAAAGAGAGAGGTCTCAGGAGAAACCAAACACTGATGGCATGTTGATCTTCCGGCCTCAAGGAACAATGAGAAAGTAATTTTCTGTCATTTAAGCCAAAATAAACGACAATAACCAAGTAAATAATAACTGTTGGCTGTCTTTAACTGTTGTCAGAGGCAAGGGTGGAGATTGGGGAGTGCTAAAGCAGCAGCTCAGAATAAGGCAAGAGACAGCAAGCCTGAAAAAATAATCAGGCAGCTGGTCAAATTTCAAAACAGTAACATTAAAAGCAAATCAATTCTGTAGAGGAAGATTAATATTCTATATCAACAATTTCTTCTACATATTTAAGACTGAGTAGACCAAAACAGCCAGAGATTAGTTTTTATCTTACTCCTCACCTTTCTTTGACTCTTCCTCCTGTCTTATAGCATCATTTTCCAATGTCCCTGATGAATGGATTTAATAAGAAATTCCAGTAGTATATAAAGACATGATATAATTTTCCTCATTGATGCAAGGCCACATTGTACCTTTTTATCTTATGCAACATGCCATTCCTTTTCAACCAATTATTTTTCTGCATTTTCCTACTAAGTCATCAGTGTAGAAAAGCTAGTTCTAAAAAGGATATATGTTGCCACTCCCAGAGAAATGTACATTTACATAGCAAAATACAAATATTTGCATTTTAATCCAAATGATTAATCTATTGTGATGTGATTTCAGATACAGAAACATGTTGTTAAGTAGAATCTTATGTGACTTTTGCCTGGTCCACAGATGCGTATTATTGGGGCCAACATATCTCTTCGAAATTATGGATCTGCATCCTTTCCTCATCTTTTTTTATGTTTTAAAAGTCACACATATTTGTGAAATATCTTGATGAATTCTTGAAAAATTGGTGATAAAATCCTTGTACTTTCTGCAAGATGCTATTTCTATCTCTCATTACTCTTCCAAGAAAGAAACATCTGTTGTTGCTCATTATCATTTTCTCCTCATTTCCTTATAGCCTTTATGTATTTTGAAAGTATCCTGGATTATGTTACTACATTTTTCTAATATTCTTCATAGAACTGAATAAAACTTGCTCAAAAACCATGCAGAACTGAACCATCAACTGTTCAGAGACAAATAACAATGAGCTTACCATTTGTCCCTCATATCATTATTTATAATTTGCTGTAGTTTTTGAAGCCACTTTACAGAAATTATACCTTAATTTGGGAAACTAAAAATTAATTTCTTCTCTGACCTAGAGCTTTGGTCACTTTTTACCCAGTTTTATCCCAAGTTCTGTGATTTTCATTCCTGAGAGAAGCAATAGGATTAACTCCTATTAGTAAAGACAACATCATTAAATTTTTAACATGTCATTGTTAGGAAGGATGTATGCTAAAGAGCTGAAATTTATTTTTTACAAAAGTAAAATAGAGAGTGAATTCCAGAAAATGTGACATTAAAACGGCAAAGTAGGAGAACACTAAATTCACCTTGCCCCATGGATAGATACAACTAGATAACCACCACATCAATATAAATAACCAAGAAAAAGACCCAAAGACAGAACAGACGTTCCACAGCTAAATGTAGAGAAGAGGCCATAGTCAAGAAGGTAAGAAGGGAGCCAAATGAACCTGCAAAACTATCCCCGGGTGAGAGGGGCACAAGTGTGGAGAGACAAGAGGAACAGGCACCCATATAGGCATAAAGAAGCTGAACCCCCCTAACATTTGGCTTTGAAAAATGGGGCAGGGGCTGGGAGGGGAGGCTAACAATCACTGGAGTTTAACACCTGAACTTAAAAATCAGGGGTCTTGGCTCTGTGGGAGTGGGTAAGGTAAAGTCCCCACCGTTAAAAACATGGCATGCCAAACAGCCCCATTTAGATATGGCACAGAGGTAGCAATTTGAAAAATGCCTGGGATAATACAGGAGAATTATTTACTAATCTCGTTGTGCTGGAGGGGCAGGGATCTTTGGGAGATCTCTCAGAGAACAAAAGAACTGGCAGGAACCACATTCCCTCCCCCTACCAACCCACCCCAGCCTAGATACACAGATACCTGCAGGAACTAGCTCAGCACCAACACTCTCCACCTAGCTTGCTAACAGTATGCCCAGCACTCCGTCCCACATGCACATCTGCAGATCCCTTCCCTCCAACCTGGCAGGCCTGAGTGGCAGTTTTCCCAGGTGGCTGCAAATCCCCTCCTGCAGGGAACCAGCAGAGACCTTGCTGGTACTAAATGTGCTGTAACTGAATACACCACCCCCACATTCTTCAGCGGACCTGCAATCTCCAATAATGCCCTACGCTGGAGCCTATCCAAAGTGGTGCCACAAGCCTGCAGGTACCCCCATCACTTCTAAGTGACTCTGCCTTGGGAAGAGGAGAAACAACAGTCCCACAGCCCCCTCAGCAGTGAGCTAGGGCAGACATCTAATCTAACTGCAGGTCCCACACACCAACTAAATGCTCCTAAGGGAGCAACACAGGGAAAGCATCCTGCAGTTCAGTGCTACTGCATCTCTGGCAAATGCCTGGTCTGGCTCAATGTAAGCCCAAGGAAACCTGACTGGTCCACTAACAGAGACCAAATTCTGCACATAACAAAGAGAACCATTGCAGACAACTGGATTGAAGGTAAACGGGGCTCAGCCACAAGAGCAGGGTAAATACAACACACATAGGAGACACCCATAAAGTGCCAGGTTCTGGTGAACAGGAGGCATTACACTGCAAGGCACTATAGGACCTCTTCTTCATAAGGCCACTACATTCAAGAGCAGGAGACATAGCTGACTTTCTTAAAACACAGAAACAAAGAGTTAAACATGAGACAGGAAAAAAAAATGGAAAAAAAGAAGAAAATACAGCAAGAGAGCTAAAGGAAACAGGTAAGAAATATGCCTGATAGAGAATTTAAAGTAGTGGTCATAAAGATACTCACTAGACTTGACAACAGCAGAGGGCCTCAGTGAGACCCCCAACAAACAGATAGAAAACATAAATAGGAACAAACCAGCGATGAAGAACTCAATAACTGAAATTAAAAGTACACTAGGTAAAATAGTAGACTAAAGGAAGCAGAAGAACAGATCAGTGACCTGGAGGACAGAGAAATGGAAAGCAATAAAGCTGAACAGGAGAAAGAAATATTAATAAATGAAAAATGACTAAGGGAACACAGCAACACTATCAAATATAATAACACTTCCATTATAGGGATCCCAGATGGAAAAGATTGAGGAAATGGGCAGAAAAATTATTTGAAGAAATAATAGCTGAAAACTTCCCTAATCCAGGGAAGGCAACAAACAACCAGATCCAGGCAGTATAGTGAGACCCCAATATTTTCAACCTAAGGAGGTCCAGACTGAGACATATGGTAATTAAAAGGGCAAAAAGTAGTCTGAGAAATTTAAAAACAGCAAAAGGAAAAAAAGCACTTAAATACAAGGGAAACCCCACCAGACCATCAACTGCTTTCCAGTACAAAATTTGCAGGCAAGAATGGAATGGCATGATATACTAAAATTACTAAAATATAAAAACCTGCAGCCAAGAATACACTATCCAACAAGGCTATCATTCAGAATGGAAGAAGAGATAAAGAGTCTCCAAAAAAAAAAGTTGGAGGAATTCATTACCACAAAACCAACTCTACAAAAAATGTTAAAGGGGACTCTGAGTGAAAAGGAAAGACCATAAGCAAGAGTAAGTACGAATCACAAAAGCAGTAAAAAATAAGTATAATTATAAAAAATCAGTCAACATATTGTCAATATACAAGGGTCTAAAGTATGACACCAAATACCTAAAACATGGGGCGGGGGGGAGAGGAGTAAAGAATAGTGACCATCAGCCTAATACAGACTGCTATATGCATAAGATGTTATATATGAATCTAATAATAACCACAAATGAAAAACCAATAACCAATAGGCAAAAAAAATGAAGAAAAAGGAATCCAAGTACATCACTAAAGAAAGCCAGCAACCAGAAGAAAAAGAAATGAACAGAGAAGAGATAGAAAAAAAAAAACACCATAAAACAAGTAACAAAATGGAACCACTTACCTATCAATAATACTTTGAATGTAAATGGACTAAACTTTCCAATCAAAAGACATAGGGTGATGGATGATAAAAAAAGAAGAGCCATCTGTATGCTGCATACAAAAGATTACTTCAAAACTAAAAGACACATGCAGATGAAAGTTAGGAGATGAAGAAAAATTTATCCTGCAAACTTTAAAACCAACACTGTAACAAGAGATAAGGGCACTACATAATCAAAAAAATAATAATCCAAAAAAAGGATACAAAAATTGTAAATATTTATGCATCAAACACAGGAACACCCAAATACATACAAGCATAAGGGGAGTAATCAATAGGAGTACATTAATAGTAGGGGACCTTAACCCTCCACTTACATCAATGGATAAATCATCCAAACAGAAAATTAACAATGAAACAGTGGCTTTCAATGACATACTGAACCAGATGTATCTAACAGATATATCTAAAACATTCCATCCTAAAAGGGAACAGACATTCTTTTCAAGTGCACATGGAACACTCTCCAAAATTGATTACATATTAGTCCACAAACAAGTCTCAATAAATTCAGCAAGACTGAAGTAATACCATGTATCTTTTCCAACCACAATGCTATGAAACTAGAAATCAACCTTAAGAAAAAATCTGAAAAGAACGTAAATACATTAAGGTTTAATAACATGCTACTAAACAATGAATGTGTCAACCAAGAAATCAGAGAGGTGATCAAAAAATACATGTAGACAAATGAAAACACAATGGTACAAAATTTGAGGAATGCACGGAAAGATATTCTAAGAAAGATGTTTATAGCAATACAGATCTACGTCAGGAAGCAAGAGAAATCTCAAATGAACGTTACCTTACACCTAAGGGAGCAAGAAAAAGAACAGACCAAACCCAAAACCAGTAGAATAAAGAAAATAATAAAACAGTATTAATGATACCAGGAGTTGGTTTTTAAAAATATCAACAAAATTGATAAGCCTTTACACAGGAAGAAAGAAAGAGAGAGAAAGGAAGAAAGACAGAAAGAGAAAGAAAAAGGCAGGCTAGTTTCAAAACTAAGTAATAAATAAATGAAAGAAGAGAAATAACAACCAACACCACAGAAATACAGAAGACTACAAGAGATTATGAAAAATTATATGCCAACAAACTTGACTACCTAGAAAAAAATGAATAAATTCCTGGAAATATATAAACTACAAAAACTTACACAGGAATAGAAAAATTGAACAGACCGATTACCAGCAATGAAATTGAATCAATAATCAAAAACCTCCCAAAAAACAAAAGACCAAGACCAGGTGAATTCTACCAAACACTTAAAGAAGAGTTAATATTTATTCTTCTTAAACTATTCCAAAAAATAGTAGAGGAAGGAAAACTTTCAAATTCATTTTATGAGAATAGCATTACCCTGATATCAAAACCAGATAAACACACTACAAAAAAAAACAAAAAAAACCAAAAAAAACTATAGGCCAATATCTCTGATGAACATGGATGCAAAAATCCTCAGCAAAATATTAGCAAACCAAATCCAGCAATACACTAAAAAGATCATTCACAATTTATCAAGCAGGATTCATTTCTGGGATACAAGGGTAGATCAATATTTACAAATCATTCAATACATCACATCACCAAGAGAAAATAAAAATTTTATGATCATTTAAATATATGCAAAAACAGGCATTTGACAATGTACAACATTCATTTATGACAAAATAAAATTTGTTCTCAACAAAATAGAGAACACACCTCAACATAATGAAGGCTATATGTGAAAATCCACAAATAACATCATATTTAATGATGTGAAACAAAGCTTTCCCCCTAAGGAGCAAAACAAGGATGTCCACTCTTGCCACTTTTATTCAACATAGTACTTGAAGTTCTAGCCACAGCAATAAGAAATAAAAAGCATCCAAATTTCTAAGAAAGAAGTAAAATTGTCACCACTTGCAAATGACATGATAATATACAGAGAGAGAAAATCCTAGATACTCCACCCAAAAAATAGGAAAATTGATTAATGAATTCAGTAAGGTCACAGCATACAAAACCAACATACAGAATTCTGTTGCACTTCTACACACTAATAATGAAATATCAGAGAGATATATTAATAGAAGAATCCCATTTACAATTGCACAAAAAAGAATAAAGTACCGAGTAATAAACTTAACCAAAAAGGCGAAAACTTTGTCTTCCAAAAAACTATAAAACATTGATGAAAAAAATAGAGGACAACACACAAAAACAATGGGAAAATAGTTCATGTTCATGGATTGGAAGACTCAATATTGTTCAAATGTCCACACTACCTGAAGCAGTCTACAGATTTAATGCAATCCTTATCAAAATACTGAACAATTTTTTTTACAGAAATAGCATAACCCTAAAATTTGTATGAAACCACCAAAGACCCTGAATAGGCAAAGCAACTCTGAAAAAGAAAAAAACAAAACTAGAGGTATCATAACCCCAGATTCCAAGATATACTACAAAGTTGTAGTAATAAAATCAGCATGTCGCTGGCACAAAAACAGACATGTACATCAATAAAACACAATAGAGAGACCAGAAGTAAACTCAAAATTACATGACCAATTAATCTTTGACAAAGGAGGCAAGAATATGGAATGGGAAAAGATAGTTTCTTCAAAAAACGGTGTTGGGAAAACTGGAGAGCTACATGCAAAAGAATAAGACTAGACCACTTTCATATACCATACACAAAAATAAACTCAAAATGGATTAAACACCTAAACGTGTGAGACCTGAAACCTTAACAATCCTAGAATAGAACACAGGCAGTAATTTCTCTGACACTGGCCATAGCAACATTCTTCTAGGCATGTCTCCTGACGCAAGGGAAACAAAAGCAAAATATAAACCACTGGGAGTACATCAAAAAAAAAAAAAAAAAAAAAAACCTTCTGCATTGTGAAGGAAACAAAACTGAAAGACAACCTACTGAGTGAGAAAAGATATTTGCAAATGACATATCCAATAAAGGGTTAGTAGCCAACATACATAAAGAACTTAAACATCTCGACACCCAAAAAACACATATTTCAATTAAAAATAGGCAGAAGACATGAACAGACATTTCTCCAAAGATGACATCCAGATGGCCAACAGACACATAAAAAGATGCTCAACATCACTAATCATCAAGGAAATGCAAATAAACACAACAATATCACCTCCTGGCTAAACGGCTAAAATCGAAAACACAAGAAACAACCAAGCATTGGTAAGGATGTATAGAAAAAGGAACCTTCATGCACTATTGGTGGGAATGCATATTGGTGCAGCCACAGTGGAAAATAGTATGCAGGGTTCCTCAAAAAGTTAAAAAATAGAATTATCATATGATCCAGTAATCATGCTATTGGGTATTTACCCAAAAAATATGAAAACACGAATTCAGAAAGATATATGCTCCCCTATGTTTACTGCATCATTATTTACAATAGCCAAATTATGGAAGTAACCCAAGTGTCTTTAGATTGATGAATGGATAAAGAAGACACACACACACACACACACACACACACAGGAATATTACTCAGCCATAAAAAATGAGATCCTGCCATATTCAACAATATGGATAGATCTAGAAGACATAACGCTAAGTGAAATAAGTCAGTCAGAGAAAGGCAAATACCATATGAATTCACTCACTTGAAATTTACAACAAACAAACAAAAGAGAAACACAGACTCTTAATTATAGAGAACAAACTGATGGTTCCCGGAGGAGAGGTTGGTGGGCTTAGGGTGAAATGGGTAAAGAGGATTAAGAGTAGATTTATGATGAATAATGTATAGAATTTTTCAGTCACTACATTGTGCACCTAAAACTAATCTAACAGTGTGTTAACCATACTGGAATAAAATTAAAATAAAATTAAAAAAAAAACATAAGTCTACTGTTGGCTATCAGCTATATACATCTTTGTTTTGAGTGGCTTATTTAGGCCCTGGAGATTAAAATTCCTAAAGCATTAATCTAATTTTCTCCTACATTTGCACAGTATTTTAGTGGATTCCTATTGTTGGATAGGAATGTTGGATGTCCTATTCCAACATTTAAGAATCTTTGCCTCTTAGGCTCAAGATATTTACCCAAACATATCTTCCACTATTTCTCTCAAATCAATTATTAGATCATCTGTTATGAACTATATTGCTTTTATATTCAGTTGTATTTTTGAATTAAAATTTACACACCATAAAATGCAGGTATTATACACAATTTATCAATTTTTGATATTTGTATACATCCAAGACATCACTGCTTCAGTCAAGATATAGAATATTTCCACCACCCCATAAATTTCTATCAGGCTCCTATCTAGTCAGTCCTCACCTTCCAGAGGCACCTATTGTTCTGGTCCACATATCCATCACCAGTTATGCAAATATCATATTTTATATGTTATGTATTATATATCAGTATTGCCTATTCTTAAATTTCCTATAAAAGGAATCATTTGATACATACTCTTAGCATCTGGTTTCTTCTGCTTATCAAGGTTTGTGAGATAGATCTATGTTGTTTCATGGTTTCTAGTTCAGTCTTTTTAATTACTGAATTATATTCTCTTATATAAATTTAAAACCATCTATTATTTATCAATTCCTGTATTGGACGGAAATTTGGGTTGTTCCCAAGTTAGGTCTTTTTTTTAATAAGACTACTACGAATATGTCAGTTTCATCCACACTTTTGCCTCATATTATTCTCAAAATAAAATGTTTTATCTCACAATACCCTTAAAGTTAACTTTAAGTTTGCCTTTCCTGACTATCCTAGAACTCAGTGAGGTCTTTCTTGGCTTCCTAAATGTATTGTGTATACAATTTGTCAACAAGTTATCCCATTATGTTCTGTTTTATTAATATTTTAGGGTACATACCCTGTAATCACATACATTTAAAAACCATCAGGAAAAGCTCAAGTTCTATTTCTCTACAACACAACACTTAGCATAGAGCCATATAAAAATTTGTTCAAAACTCTGTGGTGCTCAAGTGGTGTGGAACCATTTGTAGCAGCCATATCTCACTGAGAACAACTAGAAAACCCAGAGTAAATAAAAAGGTTATATTCTTAAAGGCATCATAGAGCTGTAGAAGCTGTGTATATGTATATGTATGCATATGTATGTATTCCTTCAGGTAGGAGAATCAACCAACTGGACAACACAGAAATTTGGAAATTAATGAGGTATACCTGAAAAGTATAAAGGTAAATCCCAATGAAAATTGTGTGCACAAAATAACATAAAAGTTTTATTTGTCCAGGTATAAAATTCTGCAGTAGGGATACACTCTCATAGGTCAACTTAGAATCTCTACCCACTTTTACTGTGAGCACCTCTGTTAGTTCTGGAGGCTGTGAATCTGGACTTGGCACAAGCTGAAGACTACTGCTAGAGGACAGAGATACCAGCAAAGCTTTTGGCAGTTATGCAAGAAAGTGACAAAATTCAAGATTGGATGGCCTCAAACATATGGCTGGTTTCTCTCAAAACACTTGTTTTCCAAATCCTGTGACTGTACAATGCAGAAGGCTAGAAAGACTAAGCCAAAAACTCATAAAAGGCAGACCAGAATTTCCCACCATCTAGCAGTATTGTACAGACTCACAAATGGGAAGAGAACCTGTAATCACAATGCCACAGTTAAAGACTCTAGAAAAAAGTGGTAAACTGTCACAACTTGCACACACGAAGGGTGTAAAGTGAATGGCTCTGAGGAACAGCAAAATTCATCAATTTCTTGGTTCTGAGGATACACAGCCTTACAAAGCTCTCAACCAAAATCCCTAGAGACTCAGGCCCTAGAGATGGGTAAAAACTGAGAGACAGGCTGCATCTTATTTAAGAAAATAAAAACAAAAACAAAAACACAACTGCAAGCCAGCCTCAAATCAGTTCAATATCTAATAAGATGGTCAGCTACCATTCTATCATTGTAACAGTGGAAAATATTCTTTGGGTAGAATAAATTGTCATTTGCATACTACATAGATCTTTATTCCGAATGTCCAATACTAAATCAAAGATAATTAGCCATGCTGAGATAAAATCACATGACAAATAACCAAGAGAAATAAAGACAAGAGAAGAAAATCCATACAAGGTACTTATATATTTCCTATCAACAATTTTAAGTTAACTATAACTTGTTAAGGAAAAAGAAATTATGGAGAAAACATGAAAAGATGAAAAATTTTACTAGAAAATGTGAATCTTTAAGAACCAAATGGATAGAATAGCACTAAAAATTACACTTGAATGTAAAAACTCAATGGATAGCTATAAAAATGAGATACACCAAGAAAAGATTAAAATGGAATGGATTAATGAAATGGAAGGGAGGCCTATACAAATTGTTCAAGCCAAAGAGACAAAAGAAAGAAACTGGTAAGATATGTACTGAACATAGTCAAAATGCTTAAATGTATAGCATATGAGGTTTGGAATGCTAAGTAGAAAAGAGAATGATACAGAAGCAATTTTTAAAATAAGAGCTGGAAATGTTCCAAAACTGATGGAAGCTATCAGTGCACAAATTCAAGTTCTGCAATCCTAAACCAGATACATATAGAGAAAACCACACATAAATGAATCAAAATTTTCTGAAACTCAAATACAAAGTGAAACTTCCGGAAAGCATCAAGAAAAAAGGTGTGAAAGCCAGAGCACAATGAAACCTCTTTGAAATTCTGAAAGAAACTAGATGCCAACAAAGACTTCTGTACCCAGATAAATATTCTTTAAAAGCAACAAGAAACCATTTTTAGCAAGCAAAAACTGAAAACATTCATTACTATATAACTTACACTAAAAATATACTAGGGTGGGGAGCCTGGGTGGCTCAGTCAGTGGAGCATGTGACTTGGCTCAGGTCATGAGCTCGCAATTCTTGGGTTCAAACCCTGAGTCAGGCTCTGAGCTGATAGCTCAGAGCCTGGAGCGTGCTTCAGATTCTGTGTCTCACTTGTTCTCTACCCCTTCCCCACTCACACTCTCTCTCTCTCAAAAATAAACAGTGTACATACACACACACACACACACACACACACACACACACACGTATGTATTTCTTCAGGTAGGAGAATCAACCAACTGGAAAACATGGAAGTTTGGAAATTAATGAAGTATACCTGAAAAGTATAAAGGTAAAGGCATAAAGGTAAATCCAAATGAAAATTGTGTGCACAAAATAACATAAAAATGGCCTATAGAGTTTAAAATATATCAAAAATTAAAAAACATGACAAGACAGTAACACATAAGGTTGGAAGTTGGTTGAAAGGTGACAAAGTTGTCTTTATACTTTCAAATCAAGATTTAATACACATACACAAATCTTAGGTATAAAGTTCCATAAATACTTATATATGTATGTACACATGCAATCATTACCCCATTCCAAATATAAAAATTTCCAGCATGACAAAAACGTTCCCTCATGTCCCTCCCACTATTCAAACTTCCATCATAATACATTAATTCTAGAACCCATTCTGGAACTTTATATGAATAATATCAAACAGTGTGTACCCTTTAGTCTGGCTCATTTTATTCATCATTATGTCTGTGATATTCATCCATGTTGTCTGCATAATGTTGTCTACATGCATGTTTTCTATCTTTTATAATCACAGGAGGCATTCTATTATGTAATATTCTGCAATTTATTCATTCATCCTCCTGTTGATGAACATGTTGTTTCCAGTTGGAGGCTATTATGAAGAAAACTACTAAAATCATTTGTCTTTTGATAAACATATGTCTTAGTTTCTGTGATATATACAGAAGAATAGAATTGTTAGACCATAAACTGATGTAAACATAGCTTTACTGAATATAACCTTAGAGTTTTCCAAAATGGTTATATCAAATTATCCTACTATCAGCAATGTAATTCTAATTGTTCCCCATCTTCACCAAAACATGGTACACCCAGTCTTTTTTTTTAATATTTAGTTTGAGAGAGTGAGCATGTGTGCATGCGCAGGGGAGGGGCAGAGAGAGACAGAGAATCCCAAGCAGGCTCTACATGTCAGTGCAGAGCCCAACCCACAAAACATGAGATTATGACCTGAGCTGAAATCAAGAGTCAGATGCTTAACCGACTGAGCCACCCAGGCACCCCCGTCAGTATTTTTTAATTTTATGTACTTTGAGAAGTTATACAGTGTTATTTCATTATGGTTTCAATTGTGTTTTCTTCTTGAATAATGATACTAAGTATCTTTGTTTATTGGCCATTTGAATTGGTTCTTTGGAATACCTGTTCAAGATTTTCCCCATTTTTAGCTAGGTTGTATTTGTCTTATTAATTTTTAGAATGTATACATTCATATAATCTACATAAGGATCCTTTATGGAATGTCTGTATTGTAAGTATTCTCAGGCAGGCTACAGCTTGCCAAAACTCCCCGAGGAGCTTGATCTCCATAATAAATGAGACTAAATATCCTGCCAATAATATAAGTGAGGCCTGGGGGTCTGATTTAAAGAAATAAAGTAAAATGTATGCTTACTACATATGAGCTTAGTACACACTGACTCATTCATTGAACACAATGCTTATGAAATGCTAACAAGGACCAGGTAAGTAATATAACAGAAATGAACTGAGTAAAAGAGAACAAATAGCTACTGAGATCCAGCTGCAGACTTAGGGATGCAACTGGGAGAGATGAACACACCAGTAAAATGAAAAGCACAAACCCATTTAAATTGAGCCACCACTATCACGGTGTAGGCAGTGTTTGACAAGCCATGAATGCCCAATTTTCTGCTTTTTTTCTGGATAATGTAGAAACACAGATTATTTACCAACCCTGTATTTTTAATGCTGGAAACCAATTCAAATGTACACTTTATAATCCAATACCATGAAAAACATCAAAAAAAATTACTTGTCTGTGAGTCATACCTTACCAATGAGCCTCAAGTTTACAACCCTTGATTTAATATATATTGAGGTTTGCTTTTTCTGTTTCTGCCTCTTCCCTGTTCACACTCTGTCTGTCTGTCTGTCTCTCTCTCTCAAAAATAAACAAACATTAAATAAATTTTAAAAAGAAACAAAAGTGTAAAGATGGGGGTGCCTGGGTGGCTCAGTTGGTTAAGCATCTGACTTCACTTCAGGTCATGATCTCGTGGTTCCTGAATTTGAGCCCCACTTCAGGCTCTGTGCTAACAGCTCAGGGTTTGGAGCCTGCTTCAGATTCTGTGTGTGTGTCTCTCTCTCTGCCCCTCCCCTGCTTGCATGCTGTCTCCTCTCCCTCAAAAATAAATAAACATTTTTAAAAAATATTTTAAAAAGTATAATAATGAATGGTATCTCATCTTTTACTTTTCTATTTCAATGTGATCAAAATGAGAAAGCACAGAGTACAAGAAGTAAATAAGGGAACGTGGGTGGCTCAGTCAGGCATCTGCCTCTTGATTTCGGCTCAGGTCATGATCTCATGGTTTGTGGGATTGAGCCCTGTGTTACGCCCTGTGCTGAGAGCACAGAGCCTGCTTGGGATTCAATCTCGCCCTCTTTCTCTGCCCCTCCCCTGCTTATGCTGTCTCCCTCTGTTTCTCAAAATAAATTCATAAACATTAAACAAATAGAGGTAAATATATTTCATGGTTGAGGTAAAATGCAAACGGGAAAAAACTAATCTGGTGCCCTCTACCACTTTTCCTTTTAGGTAAGCTTAGCTACTGCTTTTATTCCTTTCTCCTCCTCCTCAGTAATGATCATATAGTAATAATATTTACATGAATAGCAATACTGACAGTAACAATAGGAACTACAAATACTGGGTACTTACTCTGTTCTAGGCAATGTGTTAAGTACATTATGTGCATTATATCAGTGCACCCTTAAAAGGTAAGTACTATTATCTTCATTTTGCAGATGAAGAAACTGAACCTTAGAGAGTATGTATCTTGCGCCCAGGGTCACAGAACTAGTAAGTGTTGAATCTGGTCCTCCAATACAGGCCTGACTCCAAAATTCATGCTTTCAGCCAGTGTAGGACACCCAGGGCATTTTGCCTAGAAGATGCATACTCCTTTGCTTCTAGTAGTTAGAACTTTAACTCCATGATTCTTACCTAAAGGTACACCTCAGAACCCTCCATATTGACTCCTAAATATGACAGTCAGCCTTTTCTTCATTTACATACTGTTACCTTGGAATTTCAGTTCCAAGGTAACAATGAGTGGGTAAAGAAGGATTTGTCAAGAAAACTACATGTAAGAATTCTAGCTAAGATGTATCAACCCCACCCATGAACATGTGCCTTACAAATACATTCCTTTTCGACTCTCTGCTCCAAACTTTGATGGTAGAAGGTACCAAATGGCCTTCAGCTGAAAATGTCCTCCCAATTACATACGGAACCTCCAAAGGACCATTAAGATTTTGTTCCTATGAGGGGAGGTCTTTTTTGGACCTCAACTGAGAACCTGTAGGTCTTTTTCTAATATAGGAAGACATTTAAAAAATGTTAAATAGGAGAGCCCAATTGCTCTTAATTTACCAGGTATATTTTCTCTTTGCACCATTTTTGTTCCTACACAGTTGGGGATTCTTGACTGCCTAAAAAAAAAAATTCTTTATCTGTGAGATAAAAGATATTCCTATTATTCATACAGACCGAAGGCAATAGAAAAAGTAAAGCATAATGACAGAATACATAGTGATACATTGTTGTGCCTTATCAAAAGAAAAAGAGGGAATTTAATATGATTTTCTTTGTCTGATCTCCAGACCCAGAAATATTTGCTGGTGGGAGGAAAGAAGTTATATCCCATGGTTCCACTCAAAGAAATCTATGTCAATGCAAGCTGAAAAATAAAGTCTGGTATACCTGCTGCTACAGTTGACCTCTGACCTTTCCAGATCTTGTGGACCACTTTTCTTCATTCTTTCACCTCTTTATGGCCATTTAAATAAGAACTTATTGTAATATTTCCAGCTTTTATAGCTAAAGAAAACAATAAAAGCAACAAAGTTTTATTAACAGCTCATCAGCTGGAATACCTGCCCTAAATCTAGTTTTCAGGAATAAAAAAAAAAAAAAAAAAAAAAGATTTCTGTAATTTTAAGCTCTCACTCTGTCTTTTCCACACATTAACACATTACATGCACCTGGAAAATTCCAGCTCTGCTCAAGGAGCCCCTTTGTCTCTGGAGGCATCATGGGCTGAAGAGGAGATCTCCTCTCTGTTGGACGTATACCTTGATATTTAAATGAAAAGAGAACCTAGAATTTACACTTTCATGACCAGGTTAATTTGTTGAATAGATTTTCTGGCAACCTAAGCACACTCTATTGCTCTCCAATGAATTGTACAGCAGCCTTAGATTTTCCCAAGCTTCTTTGTGCCTTTGAATATTAACAAGACCAAAGTTCCTGACTCACCTATTGTACCTGATCTAAGCAATCAGACAACCACCAAGGGCCTTCTCTAATACTCTGAGGGCATCGTACAAAGGCACACCACCCATCCTATTTTTTAACCTTCCCAGGAAATCCTGAGTGCCAGGTCCACTGCTTCTCCCTTTTCCACAGTACATCACTGCTCCCGCCAATGCTCTTCTACATACCATTCTTGAAAGTCTTGCACCCTCACAATCTCAAATAATTCCAATTTTCATACAAAAGTAAACAGACTACTCATTTCTCCCTCTCAGAAACAGTTTGTCATCCGAGCATCTACACTGCCTACTCTCTTAATTTGGCTACATTCTCTCATGAAATCTGTCTTGTCAGCTTGTGCTGGAAAGGAGGGGCTCAGAAATCAGAGCTGGGAAAACAAACTAGACTAGCCTTCCCCATCGTTCTTTGCCATCCATCCCTTGCCTTTTTGCAGGTACTGAGGGTACATTTTCCTAGAAAAGTCATCTCTGGAAAGGCAATCTACTCCTACCAAAAGACATCTGGGATCCTCTTAACCAGCACATTATTAGACATGCTAAACAGGTCTGAATCTCCATTATGACTCAACTGCAACCTCTACTACCCAACACCAGCACAGTGAGGTATAATTGTACCGATGGAACATGCATCAATCCACTCCTCTCACCATGCTACCCCACCCCCATGCTTCAACCACACGACACTACTTACAGATTTGAGTATTTTAAGTTCTTACTAAAAGCACATCTCTCTTTAAACTTTACCAAAGTCTGAGTTTTACATTGATTGTAAGAACTCGATTGTATTATCTAGTCTTACTTAGATTACTTGTGTAGAAACAGGTTAGAATGCGAGTCCCTGGCTGCAACATCCATTTATTATTCATTTCTGCATTCCCCACAATGTCTAACACAGTACTCTGCATTTAATAAGCACCCAAATTAGTATTATTGTTACACAGGTAGTAATCGGGGGTTTACTTTACATGCCAAGTATCTTCCTAATGGTAACACCACTTTCCTACTTCTGATTTCTGATAGAGCTATATACAACATAAATGTGACCAGAATTTATTCAGATATTATAATGACCTAACTCTAGATCTGCCTATGTGTCTATGTTATTGGTATGTAACAATTTGAATACAGGTTTAAGTGATTTCTCAAAAGCAGGGCAAAGATTCTTCAAGATACTATCCTTCCTATAAAAACCTATTAAAAACAACTAACACTGAAATGTTTAAACCATGTTTTCATCTAAGAGCATGCTCTTAATTTTAATGTACTTAATTTTTTGTCCTTTATACATTAATATTGCCAGGTTCACCATAGGCCTATTTCCTTATTATCCTCTTTATTCTACATTCTCTATTACAATGGCTAGTTTCTGTACAATAAGACCTTGATTCTTGGTTTATCTCTAGCTTGATTTCCATTTCACTTTCATCATCTTCAAGTAAACAAAGCTATATAGACTCATTCTGTAGCAGAATGATTTACTGAAAATTTTATGCGGCACAGTGATCTCATTGAGAAACTAATGGTGGCTTCTTGTCTTGGTAGTAAATTAATTGTCAATAGTTGAAAATATTCTCTCTCCTTCCTGAGAAAGGAAAGAGTTTTTGATCAGAATATCTAAATCACCAGATAAGAGCATCACCAGAGTTGAGTGACTTGGCCATTGGTTATGAAAAATTAGGTTTGAGACAGAGCTAGGCAGGACTGTCTAGTTGGGTATGGCTCCAGGAATTGGGGGCTAGTGGCTAGACATCACCAATATAATTAGATGTCCCCAAAACAGGAAAAGAAATGGGAAGGTAATGTTTCCTCATGGGATAGAGTTTTATACTCCTCAAATGCAGGGCCCTGAGGTAGCAGGACTTCAAGTGGAAGACTATATAAAATCCTATGGACTATTGCTCCCAGGCATGGCACACTTAGGAGAGGTAGTAAGGGCCTCATCTGAGGCCATGTAAATAAAGAGGAAAGCCATCTATCAGCCAAGCAGCTCTTGAACCAAAAGCACCTTTGCAGTCTCACAAGTGGACCAATAGCCATATGCCTCTCTCTAATTTTTCTGACCTACAATCCCTGAGTTCCTGGCATAATCTAAAAAATGAATATGGTCGTTTCTAAAAAACTTGACATTGGCTCATAAAAGCCCAAACCTATATCTGATGGGATTTTCAAAACTAAGAAATTTAACTTGCTTTCACTTCAATTCTTGTAGAACAATTGTATGTGTTACCTTGTATTAGTTCAACAATTCTTAATGGTTGATAAGCATCTAGGTTTCTCGGTGTAAAGCCACTGATACTTTAGCCATTCAAAACTTGCATTCCAGGGTTAAAGTCCATCCAAGGTAACAGAAGGCAAGCATTAGTAGCCCAGACTATTTGCTTCTAAACTTCAGGAGTCTTTTGATGAATTGAGATACACCAGATCGGCATGCAATGGGACACAATATTATTAACAAGAATTATAAATCAAGTTGAAGATGGCCATCCCATAAAAGTCTAAGAGACAATAGTCCATTCTATCATCAAGGAGATGTCTAATCACAGGTGGAAAAAAAACTGGTAACATAATGGAACTAAGTTTGTGGAAGACCAAAAGGCATCCATTAAGCACAAGTAGTCACAAACCTGATTTAATGCACTATTATTTAACTATTGATTTTGGGATTCTTTACATTTGTCTGAGATAGCATGGATGATTGATCACAAAATGATGCTGAATTACATAGCAAACACTTTATGTATCCAGCTCTAAGGGTAATGGCTTAGTGAAATTCCCGACTGCACATTATCATTACGTAGGAAGCCTTTAAAAATTACCAAAGCTTAGGACCTACCCTCAGAGAATGATTTTCAATGGTCTTCGATGGATCAAAGGCATAAGTGTTTTTTTTAAAAGTTGCCCAGATGATTCTAACATGTAGCCATGGTAAGAAATGGTAAAAATCACATAATTAGGAAAGTCAAGAGGGTCAAAATGATGCCTTTTCACTGCCAAGAGATGTAAAGTACCTCAAGTTTAACCTACTTGCAAGCTAACAAATTAGCTTGCTAGTTTCATTGATGGTGGCAGAAGATAGTCTGTCCCGGGTCAGAAACACAGCAATAGCAGTAGCAGAGTATCAGAAGTTTTTGCACCAATTCAAGCTCCAATTTCTGTAAAGCAATGCAAAATAGCCAGGTATGCTGCATCATTGGGAAGCAATCCTGACCTTAGCAAATTTGAATTTTTTGGTGGGCAAAGTAGTCCTGCCTTTTTCTCTAGAAGTTGACATTGTCTTCATTATACTAGACAGGTTCAGGGTGATTGTACTAACCATGCCCTCTACTCCAAAGGATTATGAGAAATACATCCTTATCTTCCAAGGCTATCGTAATGCATCCATCCTTGAGAAGATATGTATGGCAATATGAGAAACCCATAAAGCATGTTCTCCCCAAAATATCCACACCAAATTACTACACAGTCTTGGCTTCCAGTAAATTTTCCAATAAGTACACTCCTCTGTTGGCCAATCTAATTAATCTCATTGACAGATGTTGACACCAAATTCATTAAGTTTGTTTCATACAGCACTTATTTAAGACTCACAACCAGAGCCAATACATGGGGTGAGACTTGCACTACACCAGCTGAACAAATTTCCTAAACTATCAAGTGATACTGTAGACAGCCAGGTGGCTTTCTCCTTGTTTTGATATTGACTTTTCACCTCACCTAAGGCATAAATATAGCCTTAGTAGGCTGCACTAATGATTACATAGATTCTTCCTTGGCCCACAAGAAGTACACCTAGAATAATCCTATAATCCTTAATAACTCTAATGGGTTGAGGCTAACTTGAACATCTTTCAGGTCCAAGGTAGTGTCACTGATTACTTAGTCAAAGACAAAGGTAATTTTCTTCCACCCTTTTAACTGGGTTAATCCTATTGTAGAAATACTAATAAATAATGAGTCAGTTATTCCTCTAAGAAGAACTTCTACCTCTAGAAAATCAGTGTGTCTCATGTCAATAGCTACAATTTTACCTTTCCTTCCTATAATCCCTTATGTGCACACACACCATTATCCAAAGGATCAGTCCAAAAGAAGCAAGAGAATTTTTAATCAAATTTATAGAGACCCATTTTCGTCTGTGTCACTGTTAGAGCTACTGCTCTACCAAGTGCTCATCCATCCTTAACATCTAGGACCATCTCATGGAACAAGAGAATCCAAGTAATGACTGAATCAGAATTACGTCTAAGTTCCTTAGACTTACTTTTAGCAAGGTCGCCATCCAGGGAGTATACCAACCAGGGTTGCAATAAATAAAAATTCATCTTACACAGATATAGTCAGAACCAGAACTCTGAATTTTCAAAGTAAATCTAAATAAATGAACACTGTTTTTGCTCTGATCTTATTTAACCCACGAAGCAGTCAAGAGAAGGTAATTTTCTTCTGGGGACAGCCAACATTTAATCAATAAAGTCCATTACTAAGATGTATAGGCCAGGAAAAATTAAAAATGAGAAAGATAATGAGAAATCTTTTTGAGTTTAATTTTTAGGGTGCATTTTGCACTCAATACAAATGTAGATTACAGGGAGTATAGAAGGCCTATCAAAAATCTTACCTATCAACCCATTGTTCAGTGGCTATTGCAAAGAAAGGAGTCCTGCTTTCTGCAAATGGCCTGGAAAGCTGAAAATATGACATGGATACTTTTCAAGATCCATAACAATATGGTCATAGTCAGCTGATGAGATTGAACAGCTACACCATAACCTGAAATGTGTTAACAGCAGTGAGGCTTCAAAGAAAGTCCAAAGAGAGGTCAAAGGTCTGACAGTCAATTTGCCAAAGCAGCAGGAGCCATGTTCTATGCAACAAGGGTTCCCTTACTGTGAGACAAATGAGTCAGCAATCTGACTATAGTGTATCAGAAACATATAGTCCATACTTGAGCCCAATCTGTCATGATGGATGTGTGGTCCCGTCCAGTATAATGATGGATCTAGACAGCAACAGTGGCAATCTGGATGGTGCAGACTTGATCATAAGCTTGATTCTAGTCAATCTCCTCACGTAACAGTCTCTTATAATGGACATCTGTATGAGGGAGCCAGCCATTCAACCAACAGCTATTATTAGTTTCTATAGTTTGTGGCCCCAAAGAGGAATGTCTTTTATTTGCCAGTCTATAGTTTTTCAAACAGCAGACCAGATAGCAAGAGCTGCAGCATTTTTAAATATACTATTTCCATTTGATAAGATTTTTTGGGCCCCTCCCACCCTGTTAGTCACTAAGTCTACCTACCCTGGAAAAGGAATATCAGACTTAAGAATTACAAAGTGGAGGGAGAAGCCAAGATGGCAGAACAGCATGGAAGTTTGTTCTGTGTCTCGCATCCATGAAATACAGCCAAACCAACATTAAACCATCCTACACACCTGGAAAACTGATTGGAAGATTAACACAATAATCTGCACAACCTGAACCACAGAATTCAGCAGGTATGCGGCATGGAGAGGTGAACTTGGGGAGCAAGAAGAAGCAGGAAGGGAGGGGCTTTCGCAACCTGAGAGAGGACAGACACGGGGGGGGGGGGTGCGGAGAATATAGGAAAAGCACCCTCCCCAAAAGCAGCTGGAGAGAAAGTGGAAAACTGGAAACAGCCACAGGGACTAAACTAAAAAGGGAGAAAGGAAAAAGGAGAGGGTTTAAATTCCATTAAGACTGTAAACAAGGGGAGTACAAAGTCTACAACTCTGCAGCTCAATCCCTGGCAGTGCTCTGGTGGGAAGGGCGAATCCCCAGGAACACAGTGGGGTCCGGGAGGTTCTCAGACCACACGGGGAAAAGCGGTTTCACTGCTGGAAGGACATTCGGTAGAGACTGCTGAAGCCACCTGGTCCCAGCAGACCCCAGAAAACGGCCACATTCGCTGGTGCTAGAACAAGGTCGTTGAGGGTGAAGCCTGGTGCCAGATGTGTGTTGTGATTTTCCATAATCCCTGAAACGCTGCCGCTACACTGTCTCCCGAACTTTTTCTGGGGCGGGCTGGCACCTGGCCACAGTCTCAGGGCACCGGCAGCAGTAGGGTCCAGCAAGCATTCCTGGGTGCAGCCGATATTCGGCCATTGTTCATTTGTCCATTGCTCAGTGAGACCCTCCTGCAGAGGCACAGAACGGGTCAAAGCTGCAGTCCTTCAGAGGTAAGGGGTCGGGGAAAACAGGCGCATCTGAGACAAAACTCGGGACAGAGGTTCTGCCTGGGGCCTGGTCACAGAGAGTGAAAAAGCAGGGAGTGGATGAAAGCTGAAGACAGAGGACAGGTGAGTGATTGCTGATCGGGGAGAACAGAGTTCTGATACCAGAGACTGGGTAGCTGGGAGATGCCACTTTCACCACTCCCGCACATGAGAATATACACCTTACTATTACCACAACACTCCACCCCAGTAGGCTAGCAGCACCATCTAGTGGAGAGCAGAGCCGTTACACTGAGCCCCATCCAACTCAGCCAAGTACACTCTTCAAGAACACAAGTCTCATGGCCTGCTTAGTTCATGGACTATAAAGTGCTACATAGGGGCACCTGGGTGGCTCAGTCGGTTAAGCGTCCGACTCTGGCTCAGGTCATGATCTTGCAGTCCGTGAGTTCGAGCCCCACGTCGGGCTCTGTGCTGACAGCTCAGAGCCTGGAGCCTGTTTCAGATTCTGTGTCTCCCTCTCTCTCTGCCCCTCCCCTATTCACGCTCTGTCTCTCTCTGTCTCAAAAATAAATAAACATTAAAAAAATAAAAAATAAAAAAGCGCTACATAGTCTAGCTTCTAGGGGAAAACCAAGTAATTTCAGTCCTACTTCAATCTGTTAGCAGGTCCATCTATTCAATTTTTTTTCCTTTTTTTCTCCTTTATACTTCTTTTTCTTGAATACAGAAAGAGAAAAAATGCATTTTTATTTTCAATTTTTATTAAAAATATTTTTAATTTTTATTACTATATTTTTTATTTTTGTGTAAATTTTTTCAAATTGTATTTTACTTCCATCATTTTATTTTAGTCTACTTCAGTGTATTCACCTTTTCAAATATTCAAACAACATCCTTTTTTTTCCTCTTTTTCATTTCTTTTACTTGAATGCAGAAAGAAAAACTTCATTTTTACTTTCAATTTCTATCAAAAATATTTGTCTTTAATTTTTGACTATATTTCTTGCTTTCTTGTAATTTTTTTCAAATTCTATTTTACTTCCATCATTTTATTTTAGTCTACTACATTGTATTCACTTTTTCAAATTTTCAAACGATTTCCTTTTTCTTTCTTTTTATCTTTTTCATGTTTTCTTGAATATAGAAAAAAATTCATATATATTTTTAATCTTTATTAAAAATATTTTTCCTTAATTCTATTTTCTTTACTTTCATGTATATTTTTTCAAATTCTATTTTACTCCCATCATCTCATTTTAGTCTACTTCAGTGTATTCATTTTTTCAAATTCTAAAATGATTTCCTTCCCCCGCCCTTTTTTTCTCTAATCTGTCAAACCACTTTCAACACCCATACCAAAACACACCTAAGATCTAGCAATCATTATTTCAATTTTTGTGAGTGTGTGTGTTTTTAATTTTTTAGTTTTAACATTTTTTAATTTTAATTTTTCTACTTCATTAATTCCTTTTCTCCCTTCAAAATGACAAAATGAAGGAATTCGCCCCAAAAGAAAAGCACAAAGAAACTACAGCCAGGGATTTAACCAACACAGATACACGCAAGATGTCTGAACCAGAATTTAGAATCACGATAATAAGAATACTAGCTGGAGTCAAAAATAGATTAGAATCCATTTTTGCAGAGATAAAAGAAGTAAAAAATAGCCAGAATAAAATTAAAAATGCTATAACTGAGCAGCAATGATGGATGGATGCCGTGGCGGCAAGGATGGGTGAGGCAGAACAGAGAATCAGTGATATAGAGGACAAACAGAATAATGAAGCAGAAAAAAAGAGGGAGATTAATGCAAAAGAGCACGAATTAAGAATTAGAGAAATCAGTGACTCATTAAAAAGGAATAATAACAGAATCATAGGGGTTCCAGAAGAGGAAGAGAGACAAATAGGGGTAGAAGGGTTATGTGAGCAAATCATAGCAGAAAACTTCCCTAACCTGAGGAAAGACACAGACATCAAAATCCAGGAGGCACAGAGGACCCCCATTAGATTCAACAAAAACCGACCATAAACAAGGCATATCATCGTCAAATTCACAAAATACTCAGTCAAGGAGAGAATCATGAAAGCAGCAAGGGAAAAAAAGTCCCTAACCTACAAGGGAAGACAGATCAGGTTTGCAGCAGACCTATCCACAAAAACCCGGCAGTCTGGAAAGGAGTGGCAGGATATATTCAGTGTGCTGAATCAGAAAAAATATGCAGCCAGGGGCGCCTGGGTGGCTCAGTCGGTTAAGCATCCAACTTTAGCTCATGTCATGATCTCACAGTCTGTGAGTTCAAGCCCCACGTCGGGCTCTGTGCTGACAGCTCAGAGCCTAGAGCCATCTTCAGATTCTGTGTCTCCCTCTCTCTCTGCCCCTCCCCTGCTCATGCTCTGTCTCTGTCTCAAAAATAAATAAAAATATTAACAAAAATTTTAAGAATAAAAAAGAAAAAATATGCAGCCAAGAATTCTTTATCCAGCAAGGCTGTCATTCAAAATAGAAGGAGACACAAAAAGTTTCCCAAACAAAAATTAAAGGAGTTTGTGACCACTAAACCAGCCCTGCAAGAAATTTTAAGGGGGACTCTCTGAGGGGAGAAAAGATGAAAATATATATATAAATAAACACCAAAAGCAACAAAGATTAGAAAGGACCAGAGAACACCACCAGAAACTCCAACTCTACAAGCAACATAATGGCAATAAATTCATATCTTTCAGTACTCACTCTAAATGTCAATGGACTCAATGCCCCAATCAAAAGACATAGGGTAACATAATGGATAAGAAAACAAGATCCATCTATATGCTGTTTACAAGAGACCCACATCAGACCTAAAGACACCCTCAGATTGAAAATAAGGGGATGGAGAACCATCTATCATGCTAATGGACAACAAAAGAAAGCTGGAGTAGCCATACTTATATCAGACAATCTAGACTTTAAAATAAAGACTGTATCAAGAGATGCAGAAGGGCATTATATCATAATCAAGGGGTGTATCCACCAAGGAGACCTAACAACTGAAAACATTTATGCGCCAAATGTGAAGGCACCCAAATATATAAATCAATTAATCACAACATAAAGAAACTCATAGATAGTAATACCATACTAGTAGGAGACTTCAACACCCCACTCACAGCAATGGACAGATCATTTAATCAAAAAATGAACAAGGAAACAATGGCTTTGAATGACACACTGGACTGGATGGACTTCACAGATATATTCAGAACATTTGATCCTAAAGCAGTCAAATATACATTCTTCTCCAGTGCACATGGAACGTTCTCCAGAATAGACCATATACTGGGACACAAATCAGCCCTAATTAAGTACAAAAAGATCAAGATCATACCATGCATATTTTCAGACCACAACGCTATGAAACTCGAAGTAAACCACAAGAAAAAATTTGGAAAGGTAACAAACACTTGGAGACTGAAGAACATCCTACTAAAGAATGAATGGGCTAACCAAGAAGTTAAAGAGGAAATTAAAAATATATGGAAGTCAATGAAAATGATAACACCACAACCAAACCTCTCGGATGCAGCAAAGGTGCTCATAAGAGGAAAGTATATAGCAATCCAGGCTTTCCTAAAGAAGGAAGAAAGATTTCAGATATACAACCTAACCTTACACCTTAAAGAGCTGGAAAAAGAACAGCAAATAAAACCCCAAACCAGCAGAAGACAGGAAATAATAAAGATTAGAGCAGAAATTAATGCTATCGAAACCAAAAAAAAAAAAAAAAAACAGAACAGATTAATGAAACCACAAGCTGGTTCTTTGCAAGAACTAACAAAATTGATAAACCACTAGCCAGTTTGATCAAAAAGAAAAAGGACCCAAGTAAATAAAATCAAGAATGAAAGGGGAGAGATCACACCATCACAGCCGATATAAAAACAATAATAAGAGATTATGAGCAATTACATGCCAATAAAATGGGCAATCTGGAAGAAATGGACAAATTCCTAGAAACATATACACTACCCAAACTGAAACAGGAAGAAATAGAAAATTTGAACAGACCCATAACCAGTAAGGAAATCAAATTAGTAATAAAAAAATCTGCCAAAAAACAGGAGTCCAGGGCCAGATGGCTTTGCAGGGGAATTCTACAAAACATTTAAGGAAGAGTTAACACGTATTCTCTTGAAGCTGTTCCATAAAATAGAAATGGAAGGAAAACTTTCAAACTCTTTCTATGAAGCCAGCATTACCTTGTTTCAAAAACCAGACAGAGACCCCACTAAAAAGGAGAACTATAGACCAATTTCCCTGATGAACATGGATGCAAAAATACTCAACAAGATATTAGCCAACCAGATCCAACACTACATTAAAAAAAATTATTCACCACGACCAAGTGGGATTTATAGCTGGGATGCAGGGCTGGTTCAATATCCACAAAACAATTAATGTGATTCATCACATCAATAAAAGAAAGGACAAGAACCATATGATCCCCTCAATAGATGCAGAGAAAGCATTTGACAAAATACACCATCCTGTCTTGATAAAAACCCTCAAGAAAGTAGGGATAGAAAGAGCATACCTTGAGATCGTAAAGCCATATATGAACAACCCAACGCTAATATCATCCTCGATGGGGAAAAACCTAGAGCTTTCCCCCTAAGGTCAGGAACAAGACAGGGATGTCCACTCTCACCACTGTTATTCAACATAGTATTGTAAGTCTTAGCCTCTGCAATCAGACAACACAAAGAAATAAAAGGCATCCAAATTGGCCAGGAGGAGGTCAAACTTTCACTCTTCACAGATGACATGATACTCTATATGGAAAACCTAAAAGATTACACCAAAAAACTGCTAGAACTGACTCATGAAGGATATAACATCAACGGACAGAAATCGGTTGCATTCGGATACACAAACAATGAAGAGGCAGAAAGAGAAATCAAGGAATCAATCCCATTTACAGTTGCACAAAAAAACCATAAAATACCTAGGAATAAATCTAACCAAAGAGGTGAAAAATCTATACGCTGAAAACTATAGAAAGCTTATGAAAGAAATTGAAGAAGACACAAAAAAATGGAAAAAGATTCCATGCTCCTGGATAGGAAGAACAAATATTGTTAAAATGTTGATACTACCCAAAGCAATCTACATATTCAATGCAATCCCTATCAAAATAACACCAGCATTCTTCACAGAGCTAGAACAATCCTGAAATTTGTATGGAACCAGAAAAGACCCCGAATAGCCAAAGCAATCTTGGAAAAGAAAACCAAAGCAGGAGGCATCACAATCCCAGACTTCAAGCTATACTACAAAGCTGTAATCATCAAAACAGTATGGTACTGGCACAAAAACAGACCCTCAGATCAATGGAACAGAATAGAGAACCCAGAAATGGACCCACAAACGTATGGCCAACTAATCTTTGACAAAGCAGGAAAGAATATCCAATGGAATAAAGACAGTCTCTTCAGCAAGTGGTGCTGGGAACTCTGGACAGCGACATGCAGAAGAATGAACCTGGACCACTTTCTTACACCATACACAAAAATAAACTCAAAATGGATGAAATACCTCAATGTAAGAAAGGAAGCCATCAAAATCCTCGAGGAGAAAGCAGGCAAAAACCTCTTTGATCTTGGCCACAGCAACTTCTTACTTAACATGTCTCTGGAGGCAAGGGAAACAAAAGCAGAAATGAACTATACTGGGAACTCATCAAAATAAAAAGCTTCTGCACAGTGAAGGAAACAATCAGCAACACTGCAAGGCAACCAACAGAATGGGAGAAGATATTTGCAAATGACTTATCAGATAAAGGGTTAGTATCCAAAATCTATAAAGAACTTATCAAACTCAACACCCAAAAAACAAATCATCCAGTGAAGAAATGGGCAAAAGACACGAATAGACACTTCTCCAAAGAAGACATCCAGATGGCCAACCAACACATAACAAAATGCTCAACATCACTCATCATCAGGGAAATACAAATCAAAACCACAATGATACTACCTTACACCTGTCAGAATGGCTAACATTAACAACTCAGGCAACAACAGATGTTGGTGAGGATGCAGAGAAAAAGGATCTCTTTTGCATTGTTGGTGGGAATGCAAGCTGGTGCAGCCACTCTGGAAAACAGTATGGAGGTTCCTCAAAAAACTAAAAATAGAACTACCCTATGACCCAGCAATTGCACTACTAGGCATTTATCCACAGGATACAGGTGTGCTGTTTCAAAGGGACACATGCAACCCCATGTTTATAGCAGCACTATCAACAATAGCCAAAGTATGGAAAGAGCCCAAATGTCCATCGATGGAAGAATGGATAAAGAAAATGTGGTAATATATATATGTGTGTGTGTGTGTGTTTGTGTGTGTGTGTGTACACCCACACACAATGGAGTATTACTCAGCAATCAAAAAGAATGAAATCTTGTTATTTGCAACTACGTGGATGGAACTGGAGGGCATTATGCTACGTGAAATTAGTCAGAGAAAGACAAAAATCATGTGACTTGACTCATATGAGGACTTTAAGAGACAAAACAGATGAACATAAGGGAAGGGAAACAAAAATAATATAAAAACAGGGAGGGGGACAAAACAGAAGAGACTCACAAATATGAAGAACAAACAGGGTTAACTGGAGGGGTTGTTGGAGGGGGGATGGGCTAAATGGGTAAGGGGCACTAAAGAATCTACTCCTGAAATCATTGTTGCACTATATGCTAATTTGGATGTAAATTTTAAAAAACAAAAAAAAATAAATGAAAAAAATTTAAAAAAAAATCACAAAGTGGCCCAGGCCAGGTGTGAAGTTTCAACAAGAGCCCAGTAAAAAGCCAATAACCAATTTTCCAAAGAGGTTTGACTCTTTGGACTTTAGAGTCCAAAACCCTAATGGGTATCACTGATATAGACTGACTCCTTTTGCCAGAGGTTTCACTAGGCAAAATCATCAGTCAGACACTTGTACCTCAAATGAGTCATTAGAGTTGTGAGAGCTAAAGATGTTAACACTCCCCTGAATATGGCTCTCCCATACTGGGGAACCCCCACTGGCTATGATGTATAGGAAAATACAAGTATAAAAACATTAATTCCTACTACTAATTCAGATGCAAAAGACCTAACAACAGTACATTGAATTATACCAATGGGCCTACAAGGTAATATTAGTAACCTTTCTGACTGTGAACACTACCCAAGCCACATAATTTGAATTCAGGAGCCCCTCTCCCACAATAGTAAAACGCTGACTTGGGTGCTTGTATCTAACAGAATTATAGAAGTCTCTTTCCTGCCCAAAGTTTCCCAGCATACTTGGATGATTGCATGTGGCCTTCATTCTCCCACCCTTGAGACCTCAAGACATTGGTCTCTGATATCTGATCACCTCTATTCTTAAAGCAGCTAAGGTCAGAGCAAAGGAAAACATAAGAAGCATGAGGTACAGAGGAAGGTGGCAACCCCATGCCAACAAAGCAGGGTTTAGATCTGCTTTCAGCTTTGAGAAGCTGCTCAATCACAGCTCAATAAAGGACCTTCCATGTTTTGGGCCTATTCAACAGTCTACATGAAACAGCAAGATCATCACACCTGACACCATTTTTTTTTTCAGTTTTTGTGTACCCCTTGATGAAGCAACCACAGAAACACTGCTTTCTAGGAAGGACCACAGGGTTTGCACCCTTGGTTTTGATTGACACAGTGGATTTTTTTGTTTGTTTTGTTTTGTTTTTAGGTGGTCCATACTATGATTGGGCATCTGCTGCTGCCCTACTGTTATGACATCTTAGTTTTTGCCTGATGTAACAAAAAAAGCGACGTTTCCAGATTGGTGGGACCAACTTCAAAAGTGTATTTATGATTCCTTGGGTGACTTCTCATTTTCCATTTGTTCACCGTAGTGAGCATAAATGCAGTTCCAGCTCCAGGACAGCAGGAACCCAAATATAAGTCGTCAATTATTCATCTGTTTTCTATAAGAGTTTCTCTTTTTTCAAGGACATTTCTCCAAGAGTACTAAAATTTCCTTTTGGCTTTAGTACCCAGTGCAAAAAGAAATAATAATAACTTTTACTGCAATCTCTGAATGAATATCAGAGTGGCATATTGGACAGCAGGAGGAGTTGAACCATTAGACAGCCAGCTGTTGCATTATTCCTTAACAAGCACTGTATGCCAAAACTAGATTTAGCCCCAGGTGAATTTCTAACCACTTGTCAAGTTTCTGCCCACAGTGGTCACAGATGAACTTCTTTTCACACTCAGTCTAAGCACACATTTCTGTAAATGGTACCTGAAAGGGAGTCAGATTTCTGCACATCCAAAAAAGTCTTGGTACCAGTCAGTACAATGAAGCACACCAAAAACAGACTTCCAGATTTACAAGGAATTCTTCCACCTGGAGAAAATATAGTAACAAGCAGGACACCTTGTAAAGGAGCTATAGTTAGATGGGGGACTACATGTAGTTTCTGTGGATGGAGTTAAAGTAAACTAGATGTAATTGGACTGTTTGAACAAATGTTACATGAAGTAATTGCAACTCCATTACCTGAATGTACCCTTAAAATGGATATTATGTCTGATTGGGGAACACTTCCTCTACCTGATATTTTAAATAGAAGACAGATAAAATTGCCCTTAAGCTAGTATTAATTGGCCATGCTAAATGGGAACCTTCGGAATTGCATGAGCCTACATATTGTTAATTTGAAGCAATATGGAATACCTGGTTAGAAGAGAAAGACTACATTTTTATTCAGTGACATGTTAAAAACAAGAGTAGTGATATAAACTAATTCTGCATTACCACCCTATGTGGGCTGTGAAAAAGGCAGATGGCTGATGGATATTTACTATAGATTATCACAGTCTGAACCAAGTAATACCATCTATATCAGCACTTCTGGACATGATAGTAGAAATGCAAAAGGTGTAACAAGCCAAAGGGGATTGGTTTTCAGCAACTGATGTTAATGCATTCTTTCAATCCCAATTTCAAAAAAAAAAAAAGTTAACTGCAATATGCATTCACATGGGAACATTCCTAATTTACATTTACTGGTTTGTGACAGGGCTATTTGAACTCCTAGTTTACTATCATAATTTGGTTTAAAAAAAAAACTGGATTTGATGCAGGTTTCAAGTGTTATAATACACTTAATTGGGGATATAATAATATCACCACAATGTAAGCAGCTGTCTTTAAACCTATTTCTGGTATTTGGCCTATAACCACATCTTCAATTCCTCCTTATTATAAGGCAACCAACTGGCAGATCATTTATTGCCTGCTTGACCATAAGTAGCTTAACATGCTCACAATCAACACCTATGAATTTTCTTCAGGTCTCATTAACTGGCCTGTAAAACCCTCATCCTTCCTCTTCCAGAAAATAGGTCTCTATCAGCATCTAATCCTTGCCAACTAAAACTGTCAAAGATATGAGAGGTTACCTTACTTGAGTATGTCTGCCTGACAGTTTCGTAGATGATGGAAAAAGACATGAAACTCCTGAATCAGAGGCATAAAACTCACAGCAACAGTGTCAGAGTATCAGCATGGTTTTTTTTCAAGTTCCCTGAGCCCCAACTCCCATTTGGGAAGAGAATGTCAGGTAACACCTGCACATTGTGGGCTGCATAACAGGAAAACAACTATGAACTTATGGAACATGAGTCATTTATAGTGAACATTAAAAGCATATCTATTCATTTGCTCCTAAGATCAACATTTTCTTCACTTCACTAAAAAGTATAGCTGATCTTAGCTATGTAGGAAGATTCCATCTCTTGTTCCAAGGCTGTAAACAACCCTTTTCTTTGCTCCAGTGTAAGACAGGTGATCCAAAGGTAGGTATGAATGTTAGGAAACCAGGATCTCTGACTTGGCTTTCTCATCCTTTCAAATCCAGGATCTTGCTACAGTGATTAGGAATATGACTGAGAAGACAACTCTGATTCAGAACTTTGTGGAACATGAAAAGACCTACAATAATGGTGCTACCAAAACCACCAGATAACTGTAACTGCTGTGGATGATGGCAGAGTAAGAGGATCCTAAACTCACTTTGTCCAATGATACAACTAGGTAACACCCACATCAGTGTAAATAATGCAAAAAATTACATGCAGAGTGATAAAATAGACTCTCTACAGCTAAATGTAGAGAAGAGGCCACATCCAATAGAGTAGGAAAGTCAGAGATATGGTCAAGAGCCAGACAAACCTGTGAGATTCTCCACAAGTAGGAGGGAATGCCACAAGTACAGAGAAAAAGGAATAGAGACTCATGCCAGGCGCTCCAGGCATAAGGAATGAATCCCCATAACATTTGGCTTTGAAAACCAGAGGGTCCTAACACCCTAACACCCACTCAGCAGGCTCAGCTCTAGTCAAGTGGGGAGGATGGAATCCCTGCCCATAAAAAGACATCATAGTCAACAGCCCCTCTGAGATAGAGCACAGAAGTAGTAGTTTCAAAATGCCTGGGGTATACAAGAAGGAGCTTGGGCTGGAAAGGCAGGGATCTTTGGGAGACTTCAAGAACTAATGGGCTGCTGGGAACCATTTCCGCCCCACCCCCCAGCCTAGATACATGGAGATTTGCTGAAACCAGAGCAGTGACAACACTCTCCACTTAGCTTGCTAACAATGCACCCTGCCCGCACATGCTTCTGCAGATCCACGGACTCCAACCCAGCAAGCCTATAAAGGTCCCCTCCCCTAACAGAGGCCAGGGACCTTGGTGGACCTACACACTCCATTCCTATGTTTTCCTGCACACCTCACCCCTCCAATATATTCTTGACTGAAGCCCATCCAAAGCAGTCCCACAAACCTGACAGTGTGCAATAAACCCTGACAGGAATCAGGTCCACTCAAAAGTAACTCCTACCCTGGGGAGAGGAAAAGGATAACACACATTAGTCTGACTGCAGCCCTGAAGTGGACTAGGGGCAGACAGAGGGCTCATTGCAGGCCCCACTTACCAATCAAAGTTCTCAAGGGACAACACACAGAAAGCACCCTGCAGTTCAATGCTACTGCATCTCTGGCAAATGCCTGGCCCGACTCAACTCAAGCCCATGGCAATCACAGACTGGCCCACTAAAAACACAGGGACCAAATCCATTCCACAACAGGCAGAGAGAGCCACTGCAGGTAACTGAACTGAAGGCAAATGGGGCTCAACCCAACAGTAGGGCACATGCAACACACATAAGAAATACTCTTCAAGTGCCAAGTTCTACTGAACAGTAAACATTGCACCACAGGACCTCTTCTTCATAAGACCACTACTTCCAAGAGCAGGAGATGGAGCTGACTTTCCTAGGACATAAAAACCAACAGTCAGACAACATCAGGACACAAACAATTATGTCCCAAATTAAATAACAGCAAGAGCTAAAGGAAGTGGAGACAAGAAGTATCCCTGATAGAGAATTTAAAGTAATGACATAAAGATACTCAGTGGACTTGAGATAAGAGTGGAAGACCTCCCTAAATCTCTCAAAGAGAAAACCAAGAACCAGTGAGAGATGAAGAACTCATTAACTGAAATTAAAAATATACTAGATGGAAGAAATAGGTGACTAGAGGAAGAACAACAGATCAGCAACCGAGTAATGGAAAGCAATCAAGCTAAACAGGAAAGAGAAAAAATAATAAATGAAAATTGACTAAGGGAACTCAGCATCACCCATCAAGTAAAATAACACTTGCATAATAGAAATCTCAAAAAGAGAAGAGAAAGAAAAGGGGTCAGAAAATTCATATGAAGGAATAATAGCTGAAAACTTCCAAATCTGGGGAAGGGAACAGACATCGAGACCCAAGAGGAATAGAGAGACCCCAACAAAATCAACCCAAGGAGGTCTATACCAAGATACATAGTAATCAAAATGTCAAAAAGTAGTGGCAGAGAATTTTAAAAGCAAAAAAAGAAACGAAACATAACGGAAACCCCATAAGGCTATCAGCTGATTTTTCAGCAGAAACTGTGAAGGCCAGAAGAGAGTGGCATGACATTTTAATTTTTAAGATTTATTTTATGTTTAGAGACAGCGAGAATGCAAGTGTGTGGTGGGGGGAGAGGGAAGGGGGAAGGAAAGAGAGAGAGAGAGAATCAATGAATAAATATCTCCAGTAGGCTCCACGCTCGGCACAGAGCCTAACAAGGTGCTCAGTCCCACAACCCTGGGACCATGACCTGAGCTGAAATCAACAGTCAGAAGCTCAACTGCCTAAGCCACCCAGAAGCCCCAAGAGTGACATGTTTTTTAAAAGCTGGAAAAAAAAACTGCAGCCAAGAACACTCCATCCAGTAAGGTATCATTCAGAATAGGAGGAGACATAAAGAGTTTCCCAGATGAAAGTTAAAAGAATTCATGACCACTAAACCAGCCCTACAAGAAATGTTGAAGGGAACGCTTTGGGTGGGAAGGAAAGACCACAAGCATGAGTAGAAAAGTAGAAAGCACAAAAGCAGTAAGTGCACTTATAAAAATCAATTAAGGGATTCACAAAATAAAAGGATCTAAAGTATGACACCATATACCTAAAACCTGCAGGGAAAGGAGTGAAGAATGGGTTCAAACTTAAGCATCTATCAACTTAATATAGAGTGCTATATGCATAAAATTATATATAAACCTAACGGTAACCACAAATCAAAAACCAGCAATAGACAGGCAAAGAATAAAAAGAAAGGAATCCAAGTACATCACTAAAGAAAGCTAGCAAACCATGAGAGAACGAGCAAGAGAACAAAGGAACACAGAAGAACCACGAAAACAACCATAAAACAAGTAATAAATGGCAATGAGTATATATGTATCAATAATTACTTTGAATTTAAATGGACTCAATGTTCCCATCAAAAGACATAGGGTAATGGAAGAGATAAAAAGCAAGACCCATTTATATGTTGCCTACAAGAGACTCATTCCCTTTTTTTTTCAATATACGAAGTTTATTGTCAAATTGGTTTCCATACAACACCAAGTGCTCATCCCAAAAGTTGCCCTCCTCAATACCCATCACCCACCCTCCCCTCCCTCCCACCCCCCATCAACCCTCAGTTTGTTCAAGAGACTCATTTCCTACCTAAAGACATATACAAATTGAAAAAGAAGAGATGCTATTTATCATGCAAATGGAAGTAAAAAGAAAGCTGGGGTAGTAATATTTAGATCAGACAAAATAAACTTTAAATATTGGAACAATAATCAAGAAAGGACACACACAAAAAAAAATAGGAAAGAAAAAATGCCAGAAAGAAGATAAAAACAACTGTAAATATTTATGCATCCAACATGGTAGCACCCAAATACATAATGCAGCTAATAACAAATATAAAGTAATCAATAGGAATGCAATAATAGCAGGGGACTTTAATTCCACACTTACATAAATGGAGAGTTCATCCAAACAGAGTATCAACAAGGAAACAGTGGCTTTGAATGACACACTGGACAAGAAGAATCTAATATATATTTAGAACATTCCATCCTAACACAGAAGAAGACACATTCATTTCAAGTACACATGGATCATCCTCCAGAATAGATTATGTATTAGGCCACAAAACGAGTCTCAACAAATTCAAAAAGAATGAAGTCATACCATACATCTTTTCTGACTGCAACACAATGAAACCAGAAAATAATCACAAGAAAAAGTCTGGATAGAACACAAATACATGAAGGCTAAATGGCATGCTATTAAACAATGAATGGGTCAACCATGAAATAAAAGAGGAAATAAAAAAAAAATACATGAAGACAAATGTCCAAAATCTTTGGGAGGCAGAAAAAGCTGTTCTAAGTGGAATGTTTATAGTAATAGAGGTCTACCTCAAGAAGCAATAAATATATAAAACAACATAACCTTACACTTCCAGGAGCTAAAAAAAAAAAAAAATAGAACCCAAAACCAGTAGAAGGAAGGAAATAATAAAGATTAAAGCAAACTAAAACAAAAAAAAAAAAAAAAACAACAACAGAACAGATCATGAAAACAGGAGATGTTTCTTTGAAAAGATCCACAAAATTAATAAACCTTTAGCCAGAGAGAGAGAGAGAGAGAGAGAGAAGAAAGCACTCACACAAAATCAGAAATGAAATAGGAGAAATAACTGACACCACAATTCTAAGAGAATATTATGAAAAATTATATGCCAACAAACTAGACCACCTACAAACATTTTAACTACCAAAACTGAAACACGAGGAAATAGAAAATTTGAACAGCCCAATTATGAGCATTCCAGTTTAATCAGTAATCAAAAAGCCCCCAACAACTACAAGTCCAGGACCAGACAGCTTCATGGGTCCACACTACCCAAGGCAATCTATAGATTTAATGCAATCCCTATCAAAATATCAACTGCATTTTTCACAGATCTAGAATAATCCTAAAATTTCTAGGTAACCACAAAATACAAAAAACAATATTGAAAAGAAGAACAAAGCTGGAGGTATCACAATATTAGATTTCAAGATATACTACAAAAGCTACAGTAATCAAATCAGCATGGTACTGACACAAAAACAGACACGTAGACCAATGGAACAGAATAAAGAGCCCAGAAATAAACTTAGTCTTTGATAAAAGGAGGCAATAATATGCAATGGAAAAAAAAGTCTCTTCAATAAATTATGTTGGAAAAACTGGACAGCTACATGCAAAGGAATAAAAACTGGACCACATTTTTACACCATACACAAAAATAAACTCAAAATGGATTAAACACTTAAATGTGTGACCTGAAACCCTCACAATGTTAGAAAAGAATACAGGCAGTAATTTCTCTGACACTGGCTGTAGCAACATTTTCCTAGGTATATCTCCTGAGGCAAGGAAAACAAAAGCAAAAATAAGCTATTGAGAATACATTAAAATAAACAGCTGCTGCACAGCAAACAAAATCATCAACAAAAAGGCAAGCCACAGAATGGAAGAAGATATTTGCAAGTGACATATCTGATAAAGGATTAGTATCCAAAATATATAAACAACTTCTACAACTCAACACCTAACAAACAAAGAATCCAATTAAAAAGTGAGCAGAGGTCCTAAATAGACATCTTTCCAAAGACATAAAGTTGGCCAACAGACATGCAAAGATACTCAACATCACTCATCTTGAGGGAAATACAACTTAAAACAACCATGAGAACAACCTGAACACCTGTCAGAATAGCTAAAATCAACAACACATATAACAACAGATGTTGGTGAGGATGTGTTAAAAGGGGAATCCCCTTGAACTGTTGGTGGGAGGCAAACTGGTGCAGCCACTGTAGAAAACAGTATGGATGTTCCTCAAAAAATTAAAAATACAATTGTCATGTTATCCAGTAATTCCACTACTGGGTATTTAGCCAAAGAATACAAAAATGCTAATTCAAAAAGATATATGCACCCCTACATTTATTGCAGCATTATTTATAATAGCCAAATTATGGAAGCAGCCCAAGTATCCATTGACTGATGAATGGATAAAGAAGCTATGTGTATGTATGTTATGTGTGTGTATTATATATATTATTATATACATTATATATAGTATTACATATATTATATATATAATATATAACACACACAAGGAAAGGTTACTCAGCCATAAAAAGAATCATCCTAAGTGAAGTCAGTCAGTCAGAGAAAGTCACATTCCACATGATTTCACTCACATGTGGAACTTAAGAAACATACAAACAAAGGAGAGAAAAAAAAGAGACAAACCAAATATCAGACTCATTAATAGAGAACAAACTGATGGTTACCAGAGGGGACACTGGTGGGCAGATGGGTGAAATAGGTGAAGGGGATTAAGAATACACTTACAATGAGCACTAAGGTATAGAATTGCTGAATCACTACATTGTACACCTGAAACTACTATAACGCTGTAGTGTTAACTATAGTGGAATTAAAATTTCAAAATATGTATTTTTACAAATTCTGTAATCTTTAGAAAAAAAACAATGTAACTCACTATTCCTTATGAATTGAACTGCCATTTAATGTATGATACAAGGAGTTTCCCTAAAAATGTTTTAATTATTTTTTTAAAAATGTAGTTGTCTTATAATGAAGTGTTTGGAAGTTAGATGGAGTATTTTTATAAGCTGGCTAGCCATCAATTTACTTTCTGATTCCTAGATTTAGTCATCTTCTACATATATCAAATTAAGTGGTGTCCCATCACTCAACAGAAACTTTTTTCTTTACAAGATTGAAACTGCAATATGACAAATTGTCTGAGGATTTCTCACATCAGTTCTCTTCAAAGATTAGAGCTGCTCTGAGTATAAAATTTAATAGATTATAAAGCTAAAATCTGAATAATAAAATAAAATTGGCTTCCTTCAGTAAAACTTTTGCTTCATGACAGAGTTTGGCAACTAAAATCCAATGTTAAGTCCCCGGTTGGTCAATCTTTCACTGCTGATATAAGGCATCAGAGATTTTATTTTGGGATCTCTTTCTTAAGCCTTACAAGAATTATGTAGGTTTTTTCAATACCTAAGTCATTGGTGATTTTAAAAATTAGTAAAGTTACATTAATTTTAGTTTTTCAGGTAATTATATTTAATGGGAATGGACTTATTTTTATTCAGATATAACTGACATATAACATATTGTGAGTTTAAGGTGTACAACAGGTTGGACATCTATATATTGCAATATGATTACCACTGTTCTTCAATACCTCTATAACCTCACATAATTATCTTTTCTTGTGTGTGGTGAGCCCTTTTAAGATCTAGTCTCCCAAAATCTATATAGTACAGTACTGACTATAATCACAATGCTATGGATTACATCTCCAGCACTTATTCATCTCCTAGTTGCCAAGTGTTTACCCTTTAACAACATATTCCTAACACCCCTGTCTCCCAGACCCTGGTAACGACAGTTTTACTGTTTCTACGAGTTCACCTATAGGCAAAGAGAGAACAAAACAAAGACAATGGTCCTAAACTTAAGTTCTCTTGAGGAACAGAGATGAGAGGATATTAATAACAAATAATAAATGTAAAAATTATTTCATGTATTATGTTTGCAATAATACGCATGAGAAAAAGAATAGACTAAGGCAAATAAATAATAGAACAGAGTAAGGCAAAGAGGGGGTGAAGTTGGCAGAGTTTAATAGTCAATAAAGACTTAGCCTTAACTGAGAAGAACATTATTAGTACTTCAAAATGAGTCTTAATCTCTATGATTAGGTATCAAAATAATGAATCATTTCATCCTCTTAAAGTTTTTAATTTTATACAATTCTAGATTTTATAGAAGACTTCTTTAAAGAAATACAGATAATATACCTATATAATTAAAATACTGTGTTTTATAATAGTTACAATTCCATGTAATCACATACAAAAATAATACATCATGTAATAAAAATTTCACCCATGCAGGGGCGCCGGGGTGGCGCAGTCGGTTAAGCCTCCGACTTCAGCCAGGTCACGATCTCGCGGTCCATGAGTTCGAGCCCCGCGTCAGGCTCTGGGCTGATGGCTCAGACCCTGGAGCCTGTTTCCGATTCTCTGTCTCCCTCTCTCTCTGCCCCTCCCCCGTTCATGCTCTGTCTCTCTCTGTCCCAAAAATAAATAAACGTTGAAAAAAAAAAATTTCACCCATGCAAACACAACAAAATTAGCAAGCAGTATATAAAAAGCATTTGCATCTTTAAAAGAGATTATCAAAAATAGGTTAAAAATACTTCAACCCTGATATAAAATGAATGCAAATTCCATCTGCATTATAAACAAAATATATAGTATATAAACATACATAATGAGAATTTCAAGTTAAAATATGAGATATTACCTTTTTCTTAGAAAATTTGCCATTTTTGGAAGACAATAGTAAATGATGGAAAATATTTAGTAATTAATAAACTGCTAGTAAAAATGCTAGTATAAAACAGATAAACCCTCTGGAAAGCAATGTAAGTATAAAGACTATGTGTTAATATATTATCATATTACTTAACAATCAATATTAATATATTAATATATACACTTGTATGGTATATATTATATATATTCTTTTTGTATATGTAATATGCATTACATATCTTTCTTAGCATATATTCTAAGTGTATACTAACAAACATAATCATCACAAAAAGAAATTCCAAATCTAAATATTCCAGAAAGTAGGATAGAAAAATAATCATTCAAAAAATGTTTTCAAATTTACTTTACATAGAACATACAAAAAACACAAAATGAACAATCCAAGATACAAAATTCATTATCTCACTTTTGTACAACGCATGTAAATATCATTATGTGAAAACAAACAGATGAAATATAAGTGACTCTAGAATTCACAGTTTCATCTACTTATGCCAAAAAATAAATTTTGCTTTCAGATATCGTCAGAATCATGCCTTAGGAGTTATTAGAAAGGAGAGAATAACATAGTGGCCAATCGTAGTCAATTGCCCAGCATTCAAATTATAACACAACTTTCTCTGTTCATCGTTTCATATTATATATGTAGTACTTCTTGTCAGTTTAGGAAATATTCTCATTAGTCCTCCAGAAGAACTGACCTACCTAGTATCAGTAACCAAATTTAAGAACTAAAATAGAGCAATCAATTCTACTCTTATTAAACTTCATGCACAAATTAAAAAAGGAACTAATTCAGCAGAAATTTATCTCTATTACCAGCATGACTCTACTTCCTGAATGATTACTTCTATATATACATAAGAAGAGGAGATTTTTAAAAGTCTTTCAATAAGGGCCCTATCGCCAAACCATTTAGACTGGAGGAAAAAATTTAGTCAAAATTCACTAGATATCAATTTGTCATGTAACAAAGTATCTACAAACTATGCAATGTAATTTGAAAATGTGATTCAAGGGAAGTATCACAAACCTACATAGAGTGAAGTCACCAGTGCAAGCAGGCGTTAGAAGTTTATGAAACATTTCTATTTTTATTAAGTTTACTGGTATTTGTTTTGGGCTGGTAAATAGATACAAAAAAGTTTATTTCTAAGCTAAGGAGGCTCAAAGAAGTCAACTGGAGGCTGGGACAAATAGTCAAATAGGAAGAAAGCACGTTAATTAACATCAGGTACAAGATCTGTATTTCATCAATCACTATCACTGATTATCAATTAGCAGAACTTTGGTTTTACATGTTTGGGGCAGCTCACAGTAGATGTCACTGTACTATGGATGCCAAGTTTACTTTGGTGTCACACACTAATTTTAATACCAATGTTGTGGAGTATATTTGCCCTCTGTTGGTAGATTCATAAAAGGTCTGAAGGTATCAAATTACTGCATTCTGCAGAAGTTGTATGATCAGACTATAATTTTAAAAGTCACATTGGTATAAGCAAATGCTGATATTACTTTGATATTGTAATAAATTTCACTCATCTTTAGATGATTCTCCCTCAGGGAACTTTTCAATTTTTCATTTGCACACTTTTTCTTTCCCAAAAACTTTCATAAATCTTTTTATAAAATACAACCTCTTGGGTTTTCTCTTTGTACAACTTGGTATAGTAAAAGACAAGTATAGACCTAGAAAAATTTTCAGCAGAAAGTGGCTAAACAACAAAAACAACTCTCCAAAAGGGAAATATTCTAGAAACAAAACGAATTTCACTAAACTCAAAGATTCACGGAGTTGTAATACCAATACCCAAATACAAATACTGATCATCCTGGATATGGTGAAAGAGAAGCACTATGTCCTGGAGAGAAGAAATGCATCCCATGTCTGCCGTACAATCAGCACTTGTTAGACAATGCATACCCAGTCTCTCACCCAATCTTTATGTAAGAAAAATGTTTTCAAAGTTTCAAAGAACCCATCTAAAGTTCACATTTTATAAAATGTGATCAAGACAATGTAGCTAGGTTTACTTGAGGGGCTTCTGGAAAGATGGTGGTGTAGGAGGAAGCTGGGCTCACCGCATCTTGCGGATCACTTAGATTCCACCCACACCTGCCTAAATAACCGAGAAAATTGCCAGAATACTAGCAGAACGGAGTCTCCGGAGCCAAGCATAGACGAGAGGCCCACGGAAGAAGGTAGGAAGGGCGGAGAGGCAGTGCGCACTCCACGGACTGGCGGGAGGGAGCCGGGGCAGAGGGGCAGCCCACCGGCCAAGAAGAGCCCCCGAGTCTGTCTTGCCAAAGTGGAGGGGCCTGACGGAGTGTGTTCCGACAGCAAGCGGGACTTAACATCTGGAAGGTTATAAGTTAACAGATCTGCTCAGAAAGTGGGAGGGCTGGAGCACAATGGGAGGGAGAGTTGTGGAGCCCCGGACAACAGAGCACAGCTTGGCAGGGAACAAAGGCGTTCCACAGTGCCATCTCCCTAGCCCATTCCCCCAGCCAAAATCCCAAAGGGAACCAGTTCCTGCCAGGGAACTTGCTTGTACCACACAAACACCCAACGCTGTGCTTCTGCAGATCCATTCCTCCGGCGGCGGGTCTGACTCCCTCCCGCTGCCACAGGGCCCCTCCCGAAGCAGATCACCTAAGAGAAAGCGAGCTGAGCCTGCCCCTCCCGCTCCTGTGCACCTTGCCGATCCACCCCAGCTAATACGCCAGATCCCCAGCACCACAAGCCTGGCAGTGTGCAAGTAGCCCAGATGGGCCACGCCACCCCACAGTGAATCCCGCCCCTAGGAGAGGGGAAGAGAAAATACACACCAGTCTGACTGTGGCCCCAGCAGTGGGCTGGGGGCAGACATCAGGTCTGATTGCGGCCCACCCACCAATGCAAGTTATTCAAGACAGCACAGGGGAAGTGCCCTGCAGTCCTGCACCACTCCAGGGACTATCCAAAATGATGAAACAGAAGAATTTCCCTCAAAAAAACCTCCAGGAAATAATGACAGCTAACGAACTAACCAAAAACGATTTAAACAATATAACAGTAAGTGAATTTAGAATAATGGTCATAAAATTAATTGCTGGGCTTGAAAACAGTATAAAGGACAGCAGAGAATCTATTGCTACAGAGATCAAGGCACTAAGGAACAGCCAGGAGGAGCTAAAAAATGCTATTAATGAGTTGCAAAATAAAATGGAGATGACCACGGCTCGGATTGAAGAGGCCGAAGAGAGAATAGGTGAACTAGAAGATAAAATTATGGAAAAAGAGGAAGCTGAGAAGAGACATAAAAAAATCCAGGAGTATGAGGGGAAAATTAGAGAAGTCATGCACTAAAGAGAAATAATCTATGCATAATTGGTATTCCAGAGGAGGAAGAGAGAGGGAAAGGTGCTGAAGGGGTACTTGAAGAAATAATAGATGAGAACTTCCCGGATCTGGAGAAGGAAAAAGGCATTGAAATGCAAGAGGCACAGAGAACTCCCTTCAGACATAACTTGAATTGATCTTCTGCATGACATATCATAGTGAAACTGGCAAAATACAAGGATAAAGAGAAAATTCTGAAAGCAGCTAGGGATAAATGTGCTCTAACATATAAGACTCATGACCGATCTCTCTACTGAAACTTGGCAGGCCAAAAAGGAATGGCAGGAGATCTTCAATGTAATGAGCAGAAAAAATATGTAGCTAAGAATCCTTTATCCAGCAAGTCTGTCATTTAGAATAGAAGGAGAGATAAAGGTCTTCCCAAACAAACAAAAACTGAAGGAATCCGTCACCACTAAACTAGCCCTACAAGAGATCCTAAGGGGGATCCTGTGAGACAAAGTACCAGAGACATCGCTACAACCATGAAACCTACGGACATCACAATGACTCTAAACCCATATCTTTCTATAATAACACTGAATGTAAATGGACTAAATGCACCAATCAAAAGACATAGGGTATCAGAATGGATAAAAAAACAAGACCCATCTACTTGCTGTCTACAAGAGACTCATTTTAGACCTGAGGACACCTTCAGATTGAAAGTGAGGGGATGGAGAACTATTTATCATGCTACTGGAAGTCAAAAGAAAGCTGCAGTAGCCATACTTATATCAGACAAACTAGACTTTAAATTAAAGGCTGTAACAAGAGATAAAGAAGGGCATTATATAATAATCACAGGGTCTATCCATCAGGAAGAGCTAACAATTATAAATGTCTATGCGCCAAATACGGGAGCCCCAAAGTATATAAAACAATTACAAACATAAGCAACCTTATTGATAAGAATGTGGTAATTGCAGGGGACTTTAACACCCCACTTACAGCAATGGATAGATCATCTAGACACAGGACCAATAAAGAAACAAGGGCCCTGAATGATACATTGGATCAGATGGACTTGACAGATACATTTAGAACTCTGCATCCCAAAGCAACAGAATATACTTTCTTCTCGAGTGCACATGGAACATTCTCCAAGATAGATCACATACTGGGTCACAAAACAGCCCTTCATAAGTATACAAGAATCGAGATCATACCATGCATACTTTCGGACCACAATGCTATGAAGCTTGAAATCAACCACAGGAAAAAGTCTGGAAAACCTCCAAAAGCACGGAGGTTAAAGAACACCCTACTAAAGAAAGAGTGGGTCAACCAGGCAATTAGAGAAGAAATTTAAAAATATATGGAAACAAACGAAAATGAAAATACAACAATCCAAATGCTTTGGGATGCAGCGAAGGCAGTCCTGAGAGGAAAATACATTGCAATCCAGGCCTATCTCAAGAAACAAGAAAAATCCCAAATACAAAATCTAACAGCACACCTAAAGGAAATAGAAGCAGAGCAGCAAAGACACCCCAAACCCAGCAGAAGAAGAGAAATAATAAAGATCAGAGCAGAAATAAACAATATAGAATCTAAAAAAACTGTAGAGCAGATCAATGAAACCAAGAGTTGGTTTTTTGAAAAAATAAAATTGATAAACCTCTAGCCATGCTTCTCAAAAAACAATGTAGCTAACATGTTAGTTTTTATTAAACCATATTTTCAAATCCAAATCTCTCTAATCCTAATGAGATTAAAATATGCCTCAGACAAAACATTGGGAAGAAATATACACATAAATTATGATATTTTCTTCTAAGTTAGGATTTTATTTTTGTCCAGTTTTGATATATATACACATATGCACGTATATATACATATATATATGCTACATGTTTAACTTGTATCTACAGATTTAAATGTTTATGGGCATTTTTCAGAGGATATTTTTAATACTCCAAACTTTCAGACAAGTTTGGACACATGTATGACCTTTTTAGATTCCTTGTAATATAATCCACTTCATCTAAACTGACTGTACACAATGAGACTTTAAATATTCTAAAATGTATTCTAAAAAATTATTTCTCAAAAAACTGTCTTGGGAAGCAGTGGATTTATTCTATAATATTTCTCCACTGTTGAAAATACTTTTTTAAGCTCTTTAAATAGAATACAGTTTTGTAATACCTCGTATAAAACATTTTATCATATAAAAATTAGATTAGGTTACTTCCCAACTGCTTTATTACACTCTTATCATTTCAAACATCAGAGAATTAAGATTAAACTTTTTAACCTTAAGCTGATTTATTGAGGTGGAATTAACATCATGTTATGTTAGTTTCAGGTGTATGATTATTCAAATTCTATACATTTCTGTGCTCAACAAGACAAGTGTTTTGCTGATCTCCTTTATTTTAACCCTCCCGGCAGCCACTTCTCCTCTGGCAACCACCAGTTTGTTCTCTTTTTCCGTTTATCTCTTTTGTGTGTTCATTTTCTCTTAAATTCCACGTATGAGTGAAATCATATGGTATTTTTCTTTCTTTCATGTATTTCACTTAGCATTATGCCATCTAGGTCCATCCATGTTGTTGTAAATGATAGGATCTCATTCATTTTTATGGCTGAGTAATATTCCATTGTGTACACAATTTCTTTATCCATTCATCAATGGACACTTACTTGAGCTGCTTCCCTAACTTGGCTGTTGTAAATAATGCTGCAATAAACATGAGGGAGCACAGAGACCTTTTTGAATTAGTGTTTTTATATTCTTTGGGTAAATACACAGTAGTGGAATTACTGAATCATATGTTTTTATTTTTTTGAGGAATCTCCATACTCCACAGTGGCTACACCACTCTACATTCCCACCAAAAATTCATGAGAATCCTCTTTTCTGCACACCCTTGCCAACACATATTTCTTCTCGATTTTAGCCATTCTGACAGGTGGAAGATCATAGATGAATGTGGTTTTGATTTGCATTTCTCTCATGATGAGTGATGATGAGCACCTTCACATGTGTCTGTTGGCCATCTACAGATCTTCTCTGGAAAAATGTCTATTCAGACCCTCTGCTTATTTTTAATCAAATTATTGTGTGTGTGTGTGTGTGTGTGTGTGTGTGTGTGTGTGTTTTGTTTGTTTGTTTTGCTGTTGAGTTGTATAAGTTATGCATTTTGGATATTAACCCCTTATTGGATACATCATTTGCAAAGGTCTTCTCCCATTCAATGGGTTACCTTGTCATTTTGTTATCTTCCTTCAATATATAGAAGCTTTGTTTTGGTGTAGTCCCAACAGTTTAATTTCCCTTGCCTTAGGAGACATATATAGAAAAAATGCTGCTTTGACCAATATCAAGTTACTTCCTATATTTTCTTCTAGTTTTATGGTTTCAGGTGTCACATTTAGTTCTTTAATCCATTTTGAGTTTATTTTTGGTTATGGTTTAAGAAAATGGTCCAGTTTCATTCTTTTGCATGTAGCTATCCAGTCTTCCCAGCTCTATTTGTTGTAGGGACTACTCCCCATTGTATTCTTGCCTCCTTTGTTGTAGTTTACCATGTATGTGTGGGCTTATTTCATCTTTAAGAAATCTTTACTGGGGCGCCTGGGTGGCGCAGTCGGTTGAGCGTCTGACTTCAGCCAGGTCACGATCTCGCGGTCCGGGAGTTCGAGCCCCGCGTCGGGCTCTGGGCTGATGGCTCGGAGCCTGGAGCCTGTTTCCGATTCTGTGTCTCCCTCTCTCTCTGCCCCTCCCCCGTTCATGCTCTGTCTCTCTCTGTCCCAAAAATAAATAAACGTTGGAAGAAAAAAAAAATTAAAAAAAAAAAAAAAAGAAATCTTTACTAAGCCCAAAATTTCTTATATTGTGTTCTAGAAGTTTTATAGTTTTAGCTCTTAATTTTGGGCCTATTTTGAGTTAATTTTAATTTTTGTGTATAAAAGTTCAAGATCAAAGTTAATTTTTTGTGTATGGCATCAACTACATCAGCACCATTTGTTGCTATTTTAGATTAGGATAGAATCATGAACTTGAGAAAAGCAGGTATTCAGTTTAAAATTATTTTGAAATTCTTAGATATTCTTCTAGTTACCTAATATTTAATGGCTATATAGTTTACTGAACATATTCTCCATTGTTATTTAGGGTATCTTTGAACCTCTGTAATTAATGGTACGTTTGTGAATACCATACGTGTAGTATCTTCTCATACATCTGTATTAGACTAAGGCAAATTTCTAGAAATATCATTTCTGGATAAAATCATTCTCAGATCTCTAAGGCTCTTGATATACAGACAGCTTACCTTCCACAAAGCTTATTCCACTTTATTTCCCAACCTAAATTGTATTTATGTTATTTTGTCTGCAAATTTGAGTATAAAAGTCAGCTTTATTTTTGTTTAAATGTATATTTGTCAAATTCCCAATATGGTCAAACACATTCACATATAACTAAATTTGTGGGTTTTCTATGTGAATTGTTTTCTGAAGATCTTGTAATTTTTCTACTGCGAAAAAAGCTGTTTATATATGGAAATTACCCTCCATGCTTGTTACATATGCCACAAATCTCCCCTCCCACCCATTTGTTTTTCATAATATGTAAGGATGTGGTTATACAGAATCCTTAAAATTACTTCAGAGTTTTTACTTGTTTGTGCTTTTGTATGTAGAATACAAGCCATGAGACCAAAGCACCATAAGGTAATAAGAGAACATAGAACACTTTTCCTAGCACAGGAAGTCAAAAAAGGAAATTATAGAAAGTATATCCAATATGAAAGCCATTCTATTTTAAGGACATTGGGGGAAAAACAACTAAAAATTCTTAAAAGGTGTTAATGACCATTATTTTGTTATGGTGGTAACACGAGTGACTTTTTTCACTTGTATTTTTCCCCCACACTTTCCATTGTAAATTTTTAATCACTACATTATCAGGACATGATTAAAAAGGCAGAACAACCTTCCCCAGAAATTTGTGTGTGTGCTAAAACAAACAAACAAACAAACAAACCTCTAAACACTATTGCTTTTCAATAATTATGCTATTAACTTGGCTGTATAAACTTTCTAAATTTCCTGACATTCTATCAGGGTAACTAAACCAACATGCATTTCCAACTGTGTTAGATAAGGAGTTAGCATTGTTTTTCACATTACTCGAACTATGTTCACACGTTTGTGCCTTAAATGCTTTAGATGTAATGCAATTCTATCCACATTATCGGCCTATTTAGTGACCTTGAGTGTATTTGAACCATAATGTTTTAAGTCAATTAAGCATGTATGAGATCTGGAATGAGAGAAAATATACAAACTAGGCAGGCTGCTGCTGTTTCATACTACTGCTACCATGCTGTTCCCTCCTGGGTGATTATTATCTCATTAACTTTTAAACCAGTTTGGAAATAATTTACTCAGAATTTAAGCTTAATTAAACATTATTTAGGGTCACTAATATTGGGAACAAGTCTTATTTAAATTTCAACTTTTAGGGGCGCCTGGGTGGCGCAGTCGGTTAAGCGTCCGACTTCAGCCAGGTCACGATCTCGCGGTCCGTGAGTTCGAGCCCCGCGTCGGGCTCTGGGCTGATGGCTCAGAGCCTGGAGCCTGTTTCCAATTCTGTGACTCCCTCTCTCTCTGCCCCTCCCCCGTTCATGCTCTGTCTCTCTCTGTCCCAAAAATAAAAATAAAAAACGTTGAAAAAATAAATAAATAAATAAATTTCAACTTTTAGAACTCTACCACAATAAGAAGGAAATCCTTTATGTTGTAAAATAAGAACATAGCCTATTACTGTGATAAATAAATGGATATGAATAAAAAAACTCAAATTTTTTATGGCATTCATTGCAAGTCCATCACTTACTTGACATTAGAGCCTGATTTTTCATTAATTAAACAATGTGTTTGCTACTAGGATGGGAGGCATTGTCTCCTAGGACAGGACATGACTAGTCAGATTTAGGGCCCAGTATTAGCAAAGTCAGTTGTTTGTTAGATTCAGAGAATATAGGTGCCTGCACTAGTACTCAGCCTCAGTGGATGTAGAAAGACAAATCTGGACTAAAGGTCCAGGCTATCATTTATAAGGGTATCAGGAGAGATTTGTAGTAGAATGATGCTAACATGATTTAACTTTAAGTAGAAAGAAATAGCTTCATACAGTTTGAAATATTAGTATCTGGTAAGAAGGTAGTAGGAATCCAAGGTCACTGTGTAAGGATGAAAGTCTGTAGTAATTCAAAACACAAGGCATGGTGACGTAAACTGGTGAGAGGGAGGAATATGGAATCTAGTTCAACGTATTTCACTACTTTCTATGTCTTTGAAAAAGTTATTTTACCTGTCTGTTGCCTCAGTTACATATTTTGGATTGAAAATAGCAAAAAAAAAAAAGTTAATAAAAAAAGGTAAGTTTAAACACGGTAATCTCTTGATACTTCCTCTAGCTGTTTATTCCTAAAACAGCAATAGAAACTCCTGCAGCCATGTACAGCAATTTTGATTACTTGAATCATTTTTATTTTTAAACTTAAAATTTAAACAAATAAAACTTTAACAACAATCCCACTTATCCCCTCTAAGCAACGGGATCATAGATGCCTTTCCTTTAAATCCTTGCACTTTTCTCTACTGCTGTCTCATTTTGGAAATCAGAAGAAAAAAAAAAGGACTTTACAAAGGGAAAAAAGAAAACTCAGTATCAGAACCTTCTGGGACATTAATAAACTTGGAATTAAAACTTGGACAAGTGATTGTGATTTTTAGCGAGATATAGTCCCTAAGGCACTGGTGTTCACTCTTGGCTTCACTTTATAATCACTTGAGGGAGCTTATAAGAAATAACCCTACCTCAGTCTCACCCTGTGGGACTGCAATTTAATTGGTCTGGTATATGGCTCAAACACTTGTCTTTTTTTCCCAAAGCTCTCCAATGATTCTGATGTATAGCCACGACTGAACAATACTTCTCTGAAATACAGCTAAGAATTAGCATTATCTGAGATAGGATACCTTTGGCCAAGAGTTGGAACAATTTTCCAGTAATAAAAGTAACATTTGAGAGAATTTAGCATCTCAGGATTATGCAATCTCCATAGACCAAATATTTTAAATAAAAATAATTTTTATTACACACTGGGAAACGGAGTATTACAATCCCACCTGAAAGAAATTAAATTATGATATTAGAAATATGAGACTCCCTGTAGTAAGGGAATCAGCAAAAGAAATAGGTACCATACACATCACCAGTATCTACGAAAGTATCATTTTTCAGACACTGAATTATAATTTCTTCTTTTTTGCTACTAACTAAAGACACCAATAAGCTGGAAACTAAAAACAAAACAAACACAAACAAACAAACAAACAACCTACCACCTAATCAACAAAGGGAAAGGTGCCAAACAAAATTAGATTCTTCTACAAGCTTCCTATAGAAAGTTTCCCTGTTAGGGTTTACTCCCCTTCAAGATAACCTGTGATTCTCTTGCTGTCATGTTGTTTTACTTACAAGACACTATCTTTTCCATTCTGAAATCAAATTTTAATATTGGTACAAAGTTTGTGGAATAGGTTTTACATAACCACAAAATAATCATAAAATTTAGTTCAGGAAATTACAGTTTATAAATTTAATTTACAGTAGTCATGTTAGATATCAGTGAAGGTAAAATGTGTTTTACTTTACCTTTAAATAGATTTTAATAACTCATGTGCTATAAAAAGCTCATGATAACATCAGTATTTGAAAAAAAAAAAACAATGTCTCAATTATCTCCCTGCTGCAGTGATTATTATAAAAGTGCTTCTAGTAGTTTATAAACCTAAAATCCAAATGGAACTTTATCCTTGACATCTATTATATACCAGTAATAGTACCTTGATTTTTTTTTTTACAAATGTGATTTTTTTTCATTTATTCAGTAAGTAATTATTCATCACAGACCAGGGATTAGGAACTATACTAGGTATATAAGCACACATTAGAGTTGGTGAGGTAGGTAGAATAGCAAATGGAAAATATGAATGCCCCCATGTTCAGTGCTAGAATCAGATAAGCTCAGAGTGCCAGAAGGCCTATATAGGACAAATACCCAGCCCAGTAATAAGGGGTTCCCAAGTTTTTCAAATGGCATTTTCCAGTTAAAAAAAAACCTGAAAAGATAATATTTAATTAAATGAGTTAGAGAGAAAAGGAGTAATGGGTGAGATGAGAAAGAACAGATCTAGAAGGGTGACTATTCCAGGGCAAGATAATTGTGGTGTATACCCTGCAGAAAATAGAGCCTGGGGCTTCCCATGGAGAATTGTTTAGTATGATTGGAGTATGGATTCTTAGTTGTATTGGTCAGAGTTCTCCAAAGAAACAACTCATAGGATATATAGCTGTCACCTCTCTCCATATATATGATTTGGATTTGGACCACACAGTAGGGAGGGCAATCTGGTTTCTTCAATCCACCAATTAAAATGCTAACTTCATCTGGAAACACTCTCAGACATACCCAGAAATTATGTTTAATGTGGTTATCCCTTGTCCCACTCAAGTTATCACACTAAGTTAACAATCACATCCCTGAAGATGAAAGACATAGATTGTGGAGGATCTTAATTATCTACAAGACATTTGGGTTTTATTCTCAGGGAAATAGGGAAAAACCAGAGGACTTTAAGTAGCACAGGTACATAAGTGGATTTTCATTGGATTTTTAGTGACTGCTAGCTCCTGGGTAGAGAACAGACTGGAGGAGGGCATGATTAATTTAAGCGGATGAGTTATGAGCAGCTGTTTTCACTTAAGTAAAATATAATAATGGCCAATAGTAAGGTAGCAGCAGTTTTCTCATTCTTACATTCTAATATAGGTATAATTATCCCCTTTTAACACATAAAGAAATTGAGGCTCGAAATATTTTATTAACTTACAAATATCATAGTGAATATTTTAGTAACTTTGGTATATAAAAGATAATTGATAATAAAAGTGGCTAAAAATGAACACCATATTTACCTAACACCATAATTCATTCACTTTTGTTCAATCAAAATATTTCATCAACATATATTGAACTCACCATTCATAGTTCTCCATGCCAGGAACTTTGGAAAATAAAAATGAATGAGAGCCTTGCTCTCAAGTGCTAAGTAATTCTAGTCTTTTTGGCATAGAAATTCTTACCTTACAGGCTGCCTAATTTTGAGTTACTTGTGTAAGGCAACAGATGCTTCCTGTTTATCAAGCAACAAAGGTTCTACTTAGAAGCTCTGCGTAGTATATTAAGGCAGCACTCTACACATATTTTGTGCCAGGTGTTCTACATTACTAAACAGACACTCTCCATATGCTCTTTGAGGTTACTCCAGACTGAACAAATCCTAAAATGCTACAGTTAAATAATTTATAGATATAATGGCTATTGACTTTGGATGAAATAAAATTTGAAGGAGTTAGATTTTTAAACATAAAATAGCAAATGTAGCATACCAGAATATACATTTGATAAATCTTTTACTGATATGTAACTTTGTAACTATGTTACATGTATGTAACATACATTTTCGTAACTATGTTAGATCAAGTAACTTCCTTAAAGTTTTCAACACGTATTAATTCTTCTGAGAAAACGGTTCTTCCTTACCATTTTTATAATTTCCCCATGATCTTATTCCCAGTATGTAGCCTCTCTTCCATCACTGAATAAGCAGAACTGTACCTTCAACAGTAATCAGTAATCAACCTTCTTACTTTTTTTTTTCTTTTTTCCTTAATGTGAACCTATATGGAGAAGACGGACTTAAAGGAATTACATAATGGGAATTTCTTCTTAGAAAAACTATTGATATGAATTGCACTCCCCACAATTCACATATGGAAGTCCTTAACTCCAGTATCTTAGAACATGGATTTATTTGGAAATAGGGCTAATGTAGATGGAATTAGTTAAGATGGAGTCATTAGAGTGGGTCCTAATTCAGGTTGATCGGTACCCTTGTAAAAAGGGAAAATTTGGGTACAAACACATGCACACAGGGATAATGTCATGTGAGACAAAGGCAGAGACCAGGTGACTCTTCTGCAAGCCAGGGAATGCCAAAGCTTGCCAGCAAACCACCAGAAGCTGAAGGAGAGATATCGAAGATTTTGCCTCATAACCCTCAAATGAAATCATTCCTCCTGACACCTGGAATCTGACTCCTAGCTTCTGAAACTGTAAAACAATAAATCAGTTGTTTAAGCCAGTTAATGGCACCTTGTCATGCCAGCTCAAACGAATACAGTAATGAACTGCAAATAAAGCATCAGCCATTTTGCTTATATTTTACTTGCTGACTCTGCTAGACAGTCAATCTCCTATGAATTTAACTTCCATTTATTAGTATTGTTAATAAGATACATATGAAAATCAGAAGTAAAAAAATAATCAGCATTTAATAAAGACTGTTACATGAATACTAATCCCGTAGATTATCACAGTATTAGGAGAAAACAACTTTGGACAGTGAATTACTTGGGGAAGCACTGAATCACACTAAACCAGATTTCTATTACAGGATTTATACCTATAAATTCTTTTAAAAATCAAGAAAAAATATTTTAAAACTCTTCATAGTTATGTGTTCTGTCCTTCATTATATTCAATACTTCAGTCTAAAGAAGTTTAATATTATAAACTATGTGTATGGATATATCCATATATGTATATGTATAGCATATATGTTTTATAAAATAAGGAAAAGTATTCTATAAAGAGCATATAAGTCTTTTTTTTTTAATCTTCAAATGGAGAACCAGTATTATGTTAGATGCACTAACCTGAAGTACAAGCAGGTTTTCCACTTTTACTTATGAGTGACTCGGTCATTTGAACCAACCCTCCACTAAAGGCAAGTATGTAAGAGATAAGCACAAAAATATATATTCTCTAACCATCAAGAGCTAAGAGCTAAAGCATCAAAGTGGAGACCTACTGGGCCAAGATGCAAGAAAAGACAGGAAGGAATGCAAGGAGTGACCCTGAATTTTCAGGTTACATTTTCTTGGGATGTTTATACTGAGGTACAGTGACTACAAATAACAGCAGTAGTTCTGAGATCCTTGAGATCCCAGGGAAATAAAAGTTGTCTAGTGTCCACCAAGGGTGTGATTGATCTTTGCTACACACTATGTATATTGAGCCAGCAAAGGACAAATGTAACCAGTCTTCACACAGTAGAACCAAATTTAAAAAAAATACACTTTACAGTGGGGCGCCTGGGTGGCTCAGTAGGTTAAGCGTCCGACTTCGGCTCAGGTCATGATCTCACGGTCCATGAGTTCGAGCCCCGCGTGGAGCTCTGTGCTGACAGCTCAGAGCCTGGAGCCTGCTTCGGATCCTGTGTCTCCCTCTCTCTCTGACCCTCCCCCGTTCATGCTCTGTCTCACTCTGTCTCAAAAATAAATAAACATTAAAAAGAATTACACGTTACAAACGGGAACAACCTGCAAATGTTAACTGACATCCATTAGAAACACAAGATGTCAGAGACTATAGAACATCTATAAAGTCTTGAAAGAAAAACCCAAATTTTGCCAACCCAATCAACCGTCTGAAAAATAAGGACAAAAGACATTAACAATTAACAAAAGCTAAAAGAATGTATTATGTAAATGCCTGAACTATGATAAATGCTAAAGGAAATTCATTAAACATGTAAGAGATTATAAACAAATGTACGCTATTAGGTAACTGGTATGGAATAGACAAATTCCTTGAAAAATACAACTTAACAGAACTTACACATGATTATTTTAAATCTTTTTTTTTTAATGTTTAATTTCGAGAGAGAGCAAGGGGCAGAGGATCCAAAGCAGGCTCGGTGCAGACAGTAGAAAGCCTGATGCGGGGCTCCAACTCATGAATTGTGAGATCATGAAAAAGCTTACATCAGACACTTGACTGACTGAACCACCCAGGCACCCCTGAATTATTTCAAATCTCAGCGGCTATGCATGGGATGCCTGGCTGGCTCAGTCAGTGGAACATGAGACTCTGGAACTCAGGGTTGAGTTCAAGCCCCACATTGGGTACAGAGATTACTTAAAAATAAGATCTTTAAAAAAAAAAAAAAACCTTAATGGCTATACAAATAAAACTGATTCACAAATATATTTACTTTAAAAATCTTCATTAGTGAAAGATTAGGGGCCTGAAGCCTTCTGTCTGAATTCTATAAAAGTAAAGAAAGCATGTAATTTTATACAAACTCCTTCACAAAATAGGGAAAGCACATTTAACAGGTTTTATTAGCCTAGCATAATACTAATAAAAGCTAAGATACAGCCAAGGGGAAAGAATTACAAACCAATATTGCTCATAAACATGGATAAAAAAATAAGTAACACATTTGTAATGACATCAAATACAGACAAGGATGATAGATTGTGACTACATGGAGTTCATACCAAGAATAAACGGTTGTTAAACTAAAGCATTTGAAAAATCTAGTTTACCCCATTAACAGAATAAAGGAGAAAAAAAATGTCGCATATAAAAAAAAAAGCACTTGAAAAAGTTCAATTCCTATTCATGATAAAAAAAAAAAAAACCTCTGTGCATAAGAATAAAAGAAACTTGCTCAATCTGATGAAAAGCATCTACAAAAAGCTTATGAGTAATATACTTCATGGAGAAATGAATGCTTTTGCATCTACAAAAAGCTTATGAGTAATATACTTCATGGAGAAATGAATGCTTTTGCCTAAACTGAGACAAGGCAATATTATCACTTCCCTTAAGTTCACAATGGCTCTCATCACTTCCATTTAATATCATATTCAAAGCTTTAACTAGTTCATTAGAGCAAGACAAATAGGAAAGCAAAGTTAAAATTGTTCTTATTCAGAAACATGACTGTCCATGTTACCAAAAAAAATCCTAATACCATTGGGAAAAAAAAAAATACTAGATATAATAAATGAATTCCCTAAGTGTCAAAGATACAAAGTGAATATTTAAATCCATTTTAGTTCTATATATCTGCAATAAACAATTAGAAATTGAATTTCTAATAAACTTTTGTAATTAGAAGAAAGTATTTAGGAATCAATTTAACAAAAAAAGTTCAAGGTTTATTATGTCAAAAACCATCAAACATTGCTGAGAAAAATTAGAGGCCTAAAAAAAAAATGGAGATGAGTATCACATTCATGGATTGGAAGACTGAATATTATGATGAAAATCTGGTTCAAAATGACTTTTAAAAAAAAGTCAGTGCCATCTCCTTTTTTAATTGATTTATTTCACTTAGTATTATACCCTCTACAACCACCCATGTGCTGCAAATTGAACAATCTCATTCTTTATGGCTAAAATTTAATTGCATGTATATACCACACCTTGACAATCAACATTCCACTTGGCATTTTTGGAGGAAATTGGGGTCAGTATTTACATGGAAACACAAAGGACCTAGAATAGCTAAACTATTCCTTAAAAAACAAACAAACAAACAAAAAAGAACCCAAAGAACCATTGTAGCACTCACACTTTCTGATTGCAATATTTTCTTTAAACCTACCATAATCAATGAAGTGTGGTATTGATATAAGGACGGAGTTATCAAGCCCTGAAACAGAAAAGTTAAGCAACAAGTGGGGGGAAGAATATTTTTCTAAGTCGTTCTGGAATAACTTGTTATCTGTATAAAAAGAAAATTAACCCCTGCCTTATTTCATAAAAAATAAGAATTCAAAATGGATCATAGAACTACATACAAAAGTTACAACTGTTATATAGGGGGAAAAAAGTATCTTCACAATTTCAAAGAGTCAACAATTTCTTGGAATCACAGAAGAAATACAGTGATAAACAGGACTTCATCAAAAACATCTTTGCTTTAAAAGACAATATTTAAGATGTGGTTTTCCAGTGGTGACGTAGGAAGCCTGTGAACTCACCTCCTCCACAGAACACACCAAATTACACCTATTAATAGAACAGTTCCTCCTGAAGAACTGAGGTTGACCTAACAGTTACTTAACAACCAAAGATAGAGATAACAGTAAAAGAGACAGACCCATTATGGTTTAAAACAGTAACTATCAAATAGCCACAGCTCCAACTAGCCAGCAAAAGTCACCAAGCACACACAATATGCATAGGGAATACCATACACAACATCACTCCTTCAAGTTTAGAAGAAGCCATTTTTCCTAATCCATTGAAAGAAACAACAGAAGTAAAATGGAGAGACAGAAAAATATATTCCAAAAGAAAGAACAGGGGGGAAAAAAAACTCAGAAAAAGAACTAAATAAAACAGAAATAAGCAACATGCCCAATGAAGAATTTAAAGTAATGATCATAAAAATACTCACCAGGCTACTAAAAAGAGCAGAAGAACGTGGGGCACCTGGGTGGCTTAGTCAGTTAAGCATTCAACTTTGGCTCAGGTCATGATCTCACAGTTCGTGAGTTCAAGCCCTGAGTCAGGCTCTGTGCTGACAGCTCAGAGCCTGGAGCCTGCTTTGGATTCTGTGTCTCCCTCTCTCTCTGCTCCTCCCCCACTTGCACTCTATGTCTCTCTCTCTCTCTCTCTCTCTCTCTCTCTCTCTCTCTCTCAAAAATAAAGATTAAAAAAGTGGAAGAACTCAATGATACTTTCAATACTGAGATAGAAAATATTAAAAAGAACCAGAGTTGAAGAATACAATAACTAAATTCAAAAGCACACTATAGGTAATCAACAATAGAGGATGTAGAAGAATGTACTGATGACCTGGGAGATGGGGTAATGCACACAAGGAGAAAAAAGTTTTTTTTAATGAAGAAGGATTAAGAGAACTCTCCAACAACATCAAGCAAAACAACATTTGCAATTACAGGGATCCCAGAAGATGAGACAAAATGTACAGAACTTATTTGAAGAAATAATAAACGAAAACTTCCCTAATCTAGATAAGGAAATGTTCATCCAAGTTGAAAAAACACAGAAACCTCCGTAACAAGATGACACCTAGGAAATCCACACCACAGCACATAGTTGTTTAAATGTCAGAGGTTAAAGGTAAAGACTATGTTGGGAAGCTTATGTGGCTCAGTCAGTTAAGCATCCAACTCTTGTTTCTGTTTTTGTTTTTTTTTTAATATAATTTATTGTCAAATTGGCTAATGTACAGTGTGTACAGTGTGCTCTTGGTTTTGGGGATGGTTCATCGCTTACATACAACACCCAGTGCTCATCCCAACAAGTGCCCTCCTCAATGCCTATCACCCATGTTCCCCTCTTCCCAATCCCCCCCATCACCCCTCAGTTTGTTCTCTGTATTGAAGAGTCTCTTATGGTTTGCCTCTCTCCCTCTCTGTTTGTATCTATTTTTTTCCCCTTCCCTTCCCCCATGGTCTTCTGTCAAGTTTCTCATGATCCACATATAAGTGAAAACATATGGTATCTGTCCTTCTCTGACTTATTTCACTTAGTATAATACCTACCAGTTCCACCCACATTGCTGCAAATGGCATAATTTCATTCTTTCTCATTGCCAAGTAGCATAAAGAAGATGTGGCTTATATACACAATGGAATACTACTGACTCTTGATTTTGGCTCAGGTCATCATCTCAGGGTCATGGGATCAAACCCCACACTGGGCTCCTTGCTGAGCATGGAGCCTGCTTAAGATTTTCTCTCTCTCCCTTTAGTGCTCACTCTCTGAAACTAAAACAAATAAATAAAAATAAAGAGAATCTTAAAAGCAGCAAGACAGAAATGAAGTATTACCTACAAGGAGAAAGCTATAAGACTATCAGTTGATTTTTTAGCAGAAACTTTACAAGCCACAAGGGAAGTAGCATGATATATATTCAAAGTGCTGAAAGGAAAAAACCTAAAACCAAGAATATTCTTAGGCAAGGTTATCATTAATAGTTGAAGGAGAAAGAGAGAGTTTCCAAACAAAAAATAAGAGGAGTGTATCACCACTAAACCAGGCTTACAAGAAATGTTAAAGGGACTTAAGTAGAAATGGCCATAATTAGACATAAGAAAAATATGAATAAGAGGTGAAATATGATAATATATACATAAAAAGAGGAGAAGGGAGTAAAAAGGAAAGAAAGGGTAGAGGAAAAATAAAGATTTGAAAAAAATTTTTTAGAATGTGTTTGAACTTAAATGACCAAATTAATATGTACTACTATTTACTTAGAATGTTATAGATCAACTCCATGGTAATCACAGACTCAAAGCCTATGACAGATACACAAAAAAAATAAATAAACCCAAACAAAATGCCATAGATACTCATGGATCACATAGAAAGAGCAAGAGAAAAAGAACAAAGAAGAACTACACAAACAACCAGAAAACAAATTTTTAAATGACAATAAGTATATACCTATCAATAATTACTTTAGCTGTAAATGGCCTAAATGCTCCAGTCAACAAAGTGGCAGAATATGTTAAAAAAAATAATAAAATAAGACCCATCTATATGCTGCTTGGAGAGATTCACCTCAAACCTAAAAATGCATACAGACTGAAAGTGAAGAGATGGGAAAACATTCATCATGCAAATTCAGAAGAAGAAAAAAAGCTACTTTGCCTATAATATGTAGATTTTAAAATAAAAGACCGTAAGAGACAAAGAAGGGCATTACATAATGATAAAGGGATCAATCCAACAAAAGGAAAAAATTATTGTAAATATCTATGCACCTAACAGTGGAGCACTTAAATACATAAAGCAAATATTAATGGACATAAAGAAAGAAGTGGATGGTAATACAAAAATAGTACAGGCCTTTTACACTCCATTTACATCAATAGCTACATCATCCAGACAGAAGATCAGTAAGGAAACAATGTCTTTGAATGACACATTGGACCAGATGGTCATAACAGATATATACAGATCATTCTATCCAAAAACAGAATATACATTCAAGTGCACATGGAACATTCTCCACAGATAGTTCATATATTAGACCATCCAACAAGCCTCAACAGATTTAGCATATAAATCATACCATGTGTCTTTTCTGACCACAATAATATGAAACTACAAATAAGTCACAAGAAAAAAAAGAACTGGAAAAAACACAAACACCTGGAGACTAAACAAAACAACTAGTGTATCAATGAGGCAAAGAAAAAACAAATCAAAAAATACATGGAGACAAAGGAAAATGAAAATACAATAGCCAAAAACTTCTAGAACACAATAAGAACAGTTCTAAGAGTTAAGTATATAGCAATACACACTTACCTCAAGAATAACAAGGAAATAGGGGCGCCTGGGTGGCGCAGTCGGTTAAGCGTCCGGCTTCAGCCAGGTCACGATCTCGCGATCAGTGAGTTCAAGCCCCGCGTCGGGCTCTGGGCTGATGGCTCAGAGCCTGGAGCCTGTTTCCGAATCTGTGTCTCCCTCTCTCTCTGCCCCTCCCCCGTTCATGCTTTGTCTCTCTCTGTCCCAAAAATAAATAAACGTTGAAAAAAAAAAAAATTTAAAAACAAAACAAAAAAAAGAATAACAAGGAAATAATCTAACCTTACACCTAAAAGAACTACAAAATGAAGAACAAAACCCAAGGTGAGTAAAAGAAAGGAAATAAGATCAGAGGAGAAATAAATGACATGGAGACTAAAAATATAATAGAAAAAAGAAATGAAACCAAGAGCTAGTTCTTTGAAAAGATGAACAAAATTGACAAACCTTTAGCCAGACTCAAGAAAATAGAAAGGACCCAAACAAATAAGATCAGAAACAAAAGTAACAATTGATAGAACAGAAATAAAAAATTATAAGAGAGTCCTAAGTAATAGTATATGGTAACCAACTGAACAACGTAGAAGAAATGGATAAATTCCTAGAAACACACAATCTTCTAAAGCTTAAGTTAGGAATAAATATAAAATCTGAACAGACTGATTACAAGTAATAAAATTGAACTGTTAATCAAAAATGCTACCAAAAAGTAAGCTTCTAGGACCAGACAAATTCACAGGTGAATTCTACCCAACATTTAAAGAAGTTAACTCCTGTTCTCCTCAAACTATTCCAAAAAATACAAGAAGGAAAGCTTCCAAATTCATTATATGAGGCCAGTATTACCCTGATTCCAAAACCAGATAAATACACAACAAAAAGAGAAATACAGGCCAATATCTCTTGATGAACATGAGTGCAAAAATCCTCAATGAAATATTAGCAAACTGAATCTAACAATAAATTTTTTAAAAATCATTCATCATGATCAGGATGCAAGAATGGCTCCATATTTGCAAATCAACATCATATACTACACATCAACTAAACAAAAGAGAAAAACTATATGATCATCTCAACAGAAGCAGAAAAAGAATTTCTCAAGATTCGACATCCATTCATGATAAAAAGCTTTCAACAAAATAGGTTTAGAGGGAATATACAACATAACAAAGGCCATATATGAAAAAATCCACAGCTAACATCATACTCAATGACGAAATACTGAGAGGGTTTCCCCTGAAGATCAGAAACACAAGAATGTCTACTCTTATCACTTTCATTCAACATATTTTGGAAGTCCTAGCCAAAGCCGACAACAACAAAAAGGGAACAAGTGAAACTTTCAGTATTTGCACATCACATGATGAAGTACATAGAAAGCCCTCAAGACTCCACAAAAAAGCTACTAGATCTGATAAATGAATTCAGTAAGGTCACAGGATACAAAAATAAACATACAGAATTCCATCACATTTCTAAACACTAATAATGAAGTAGCATAAAGAGAAATTAAGCATATAACCCCATTTGTAACTGTACCAAAAGGAATAAAATACTGAGAAATAAATTTAACTAAGGAGGTGAAAGACCTGGCCTCCAAAAACTATAAAACATTGCTCAAAGAAATTGAAATGACACAAATGGAAAGATATTCCATACTCATGGATTGGAAAAATATTGTTCAAATGTCCATATTACCCAAAGCAGTCTATAGATGCAATGCAATCCCTATCAAAATACCAACAACATTTTTCACAACACCAGAATAAAATTTGTATAAAACTACAGAAGACCTCAAATAGCCAAAGCAATCCTGAGAAAGAAGAACAAAGTTGGAAGGATCACAATTCCAGATTTCAAGATACTACAAAGGTGTAGTAAACAAAACAGTACAGTGCTGACACAAACAGACACATAGACAAATGGAACTGAACAGAGACCCCACACGTTACTCCACAATTATATGCTCAGTTAATCTAAGACAAGGAGGCAGAATAAACAATGGGAAAAAGTCTTTTCAATAAATGGTTCTGGGAAAACTGGAGAGCTACTTGTAAAAGAATGAAACTAGACTTTCTAACACCATACACAAAAGTAAACTCAAAGTGGATTACAGACAGAAATGTGAAACCTGAAATCATAAAAATCCTAGAAAAGAACACAGGCAGTAATTTCTGTGACATCAGCCACAGCAACATTTTTCTAGGTATGACTCCTAAGTCAAGGGAAACAAAAGCAAAAATAAACTATTGTGAGTACATCAAAATAAAAAGCTTCTGCACAGCAAAGGAAACAACAAAAAAGGCAACTTCAAAATGGGAGAAGATATTTGCAGGTGATAAATCCAATAAGGAGTTAATATTCAAAATATAAAAAGAACTCCTACAACTCAACAAAAAACAGTTGGATTAAAAAATGAGCAGAGGACCTGAAGAGACATTTTTCCAAAGATGGCACACACATGGCCAACACACACGTGAGAAGATGATCAACGTCTCTCATCATCAGGGAAATGCAAATCAAAACTACAATGAGATATCATAACTCATGAGTTTCAGCCCCACATTGGGCTCTCTGCTGTAAGCACAGAGCCCGCCTTTGATCTTCTGTCCCCCTCTCTGTATTTTCCCCACTCACGCACTCTCTCTCTCAAACATTAAACACACGCCCATACCTCAACACACACCCCGAAACACACACCCACACATCAACACACCCCAACACACACACACACACACAGACACACACACACACACACACACACACACACATATATATCAACACACAGACACATATATAGACACACACACATGCACATACACATATACGGACACATAGACACATACACAAATATATAATGGAATATTGCATAACATATGTTATATATACACACAATGAATTATTCAGCCATAAAAAGAATGAAATGTTGACATTTGCAATAACATGGATACAGCTAGAGAGTATAATGCTAAGCAAAAAAGTCAGACAAATACCATAGGATTTCACTCGTATGTGGAATTTAAGACACAAAACAAACAGGCAAAGGGAAAAATAAGAGAAAGAGAGAAAGTGGGAAAGAGAGCAATCAAGAAACAGACTCTTAATTATAGACAATTGATAATTACCAGAGGGGATGAGTGTAAGAGGATGGGTTAAATAGGTAATGGAAATTAAGGAGTACACTTGTCATGATGAGTACACAGTGATGTATCAAAGTGTTGAATTACTATATCATACACCTGAAATATTAAACAGTATGTTAAATAACTGGAACTAAACACTTCAAAATACATACATACATGCATAAAATGGCCCTCCAGATCAAAGAAGGCCCTGATTTATAGCATTTCCAATTTCCCTTGTGTAAATATTCATGGCTGGCAGCAAATTACTAATATGACTTTACTAAACAGACTTGGCAAAAGATAGACATATGTGGTTCTTGTCAGCACCTCTCACTCATCCCACATCTAAATCCACCAGGGGGTAGAGGAGAGTTCTTATAGTCAATGGTATAATTCTCTGCTATAGATGATAACGACCTTCAAAACAATAAGGGTATGCATTTTGATTTTCCTATTGAAGCTTGACAAACTCCCTTTCCCACCACCGAACCTGTAATACTACAATGTCCACTGGGTAGTACATTCCAAGTGCAGGGCTATTTGTATCACAGATCAAATCTGGTAAGAGCCTTTTCTTGCTCCAGGCCCAGCTTAAGGTAGACAGCCATCAATGTCACTTGATAAACAAGTCAGTGATGTATTCTCAAGCATAGAATATAGTTTGTATTCAGAATGTAAATGCCCACCAGGCATTGTGCTTATTTCTTATGAATACAAGGTGAAGGATGCAACAATTTGTCCTTTTCTTTTGAACAGAAATCCCAGCATGATCCAGACCACTAGATGTCTAACAACTAGATGGCTAACAACTTGGCTTGATGGGCCAAGCACCTGAACTTCCACAAGGTTTATCTTTTTATCCTCTAGAAAATGTATGTTTTTCTATCTACCCTCTAGCAAACAAAGGCATCCAATATATTCGCCCTTTTTAATTATCTGGCTCAATTAACCCAATGTGATTGACATAAAAGACTGAAGTGGTATTTTACAGAGTATCTAGATAGTCCAAATCTTTTCAAACTCTATTTCAACATAAACCAATAGAGTTAACATGGCCATAGGCAAGACTATCAACGCTTAGTCTTGTTCATTCCCCATAAATATAAACTGCTTTTGATCATCTTCCTTGAGAAGCATGACCAAGAACGCATTCACTAGATCAGTTACTATATACCTACCATAAGCGAACAGCAAACATACCACCACATCCATGCCACTGGAGTAACTATTGAGTTGGATTTGTTGGAGGTTCACTGACACTTCCAGGATCAAGTCAGTTTTCACAGTGATAAGATGGGCCAATTGAGGAGATGAGAACTATTATCTGCATTCTCTTTCAGTCTAGAAGATGGTGGCACTCATCTCTACCATTTCTCCACCCACCTTCCAGAATGAGATACTGTTTTTTATTTACTACTTTGTCTGAGTTAGGCAGTTTGGGAGGCATCTACCAGGCCATCTCTACTGTAATACATTTTACCTCATAAGTGACCTCTGTGATTTAGATTTTGCTATGCATTATGATAACTGCCTCCAACATGCTTTAGATGGTAAAGGGCTGCCATCATGTTTCAATTCTTTTTGGATCCTGTCATCATACTGCCATCAGGGAGTCCAATTCTCTAATAGCATTTCCTACCATCAGCCCTGACCTAAGGAGGAGAGCTACCATTGAGCTTCTCGATGATATTGGTGCTCATCTCAAATGAGTGGTTGCCTGGGAACAGGGATGGAGGGGGCAAGGATGGCAAAAAGCCACAAAACCTCTTAGGGGTAAGAGGAATGTGTAGTATCTTGGTTGTAGTGGTAGTGGTACAGGTGCGTACATTGTCAAAACTCAGAGTTGTACATTTTAAATGTGTGGTGAAGCATGTCCAGGTTATATTTTAATTGTTACAAAAGCAAAGCCTAATAGTGAATTTACATGTAATTTTTTTAATGTTGATTTTTGAGACAGAGAGACGGAGTGTGAGTAGGAGAGGGGCGGAGTGAGAGAGGGACACAGAATCTGAAGCAGGCTCCAGGCTCTGAGCTGTCAGCACAGAGCCCGACTCAGGGCTTAAACCCACAAGCTGTGAGATCATGACCTGAGCCAAAGTCAGATGCTAAACCGACTGAGCCACCCAGGTGCCCCCATGAATTTACATTTAAAATGAAGATTCATACAGAAATTTTTTAAGAGCTAAACCAGAAATTATGAATTCGTTTCCATTTAAAGATCATCTTGTCTTCTAAACAACGGCTACAGAAATTTTGGAAAGTCTTTTCTTTTTAATATATTTAATATTTCTAAAAAGATCAGAAAAACATTAAAAGATGATCAACTTTTGCTGACAGGGTATAATCTCTTCATTGTTGTTAAGTTCTATGTGATGTTCCAACTTTCTAAATGATATGCATGAAGGGATCATAAATTCCTCAAAATCTAGAAGAGTTCAAAATCCAGTATTGAGCCCTTCTGTTTGTCTCCTTAATGTTAGGGCCACATAAGATATACTGTTTATACATAAAATTAAATTGGTTGTTGCCTTAAAATGCCATTTTAATATATTTTTAATGGTTTAACAACTATAGAAATAGGCTAAAAATCAGTTTACCTAAATTTGTCACTTAGCTGACTTATTTATACATTCTTCTTAAAGATCTTCTAAATAGTTTGACTCCTATATTGTTTGATCATTCGAGGTTTCTGTTTATATCTGAACTGCTGATAAGAAAAACAAAAACAAAAACAAAACCTGATCGCACGATGGCAACCTAAAATTGTTTCACGTAAGTTTAAGTCTTTCCTCCAACTTTATTGTCCTTGATGTCCATTATTTCTATCTAATTCATATGCAAGGGTGTAGTAACTTGTACTGATTTATTTGCATTATCAAACTGAATGAATTTCCATCTTTGGCACAAACCATTTCTTTCTCAGGTTGTACACAAACACACACACACACACACACACACACACACACACACTGAACATTTTTATTTTAAAATTCATATTGCAAAGAAAAAAAAGGCACAAATAACTAATGTTGAGGGGGGAAAACCTGATCAAAGTGAGAAAAATTCGGCTACCAAATAATAAGATTTACCATTATAGTAAGTTACTAATTAAGCCAGGGTGGTATTGGACTGACATTGGCCCAGAAACTGCCTTAAAGAGAACTGGAGAATGATATAGGATAGTTAGAATTACAAGTCAGTATAGTCATTTCATTCTCCTGTCCCACATATAAAATTATTTTTCTTCACCCAGCAGCTCTTTGCATAATAAAAGATACAATGATAATAACTACAAAGAGTTATGCAGCTCATATCATGAGCCAAACTCTTAGAATTATGTATTAAGTGCTCTGCATACATTATTTCATTGCAACATCACTACAATGTGAGGTAGACACTATTAGCTATATTTCACAAATGCAGCAACAGACTAAAATATGGGATATTTCAACTACACAAAAACTTAAAATTTATATATATATGACCCTATACAACAGAGAAGAGTAGCTATGATCTAGATTCTAAGGAGTTACTTGCAATGCATGTATTCAAAAAGGAATACCCAGAGTACATAAATACCTCCTACACAATTTTTATGAGACAATCAACCAGATAAAAATAAAGGCAAAATATACTGGTAGTTAGAGTATAGCATAGAGTAAACCCAAATATTAAAAGAATACTCAACCTCCCTAATAAGGAAAATTCAAATTAAAACATAAAATTCCATTATACACTTATTAATTTGGCAACATTTTACAAATATATTAATAGTTAATGAAGGATAAAAACTTCATACTGCTTGTGATAATGTAAATTCATATTATCACTTTGAAAAGCAATTGGCAATATACAGTTAGGTTGAAGTATCCATTATCTATAAACCCACAATTCCCTAGGCATATTCTATATGGGAAAAAAAAACACTTTTAAGTTTATCTATTGAGAGAGAGAGAGAGAGAGAGAGAGAGAGAGAGAGCGCGCCCGCACACGCGAACAGGGTAAGAGCATGGAGCGAGGGAAAATTTCAAATAGGCTCCGTGCTGTCAGCATGGAGACTGACATGGGGCTCAATGGGGGACTCAAAACCACGAACTGTGACATCATGACCTGAACTGAAAACAAGACTCCGACACTCAACTAAAAACCCTTTAACACATGCACAATGACATGTTACAAGAATGCTCACAGAACCTTTTTATGAGTAAAATAGTGATCAACAGACTAAAAAAATTGAGAAGGGATACCCACATGATGGATTTTAAAGCACTGTAGATGGTTTAGATTTACCCTATCGTCCAGGATCAATCTCACAAAGTTGTATGTAAAAGCATGCTCCAAAAGCACATGTGTCACTGGTCATTTTTATAAGAACTGGACATAGTTGATCACTTCCTTCCTGGTCAGCACTTATTATATTTGGTTTTCTGAACAACACAATCTCCTAGAGGCCCTCCTACATAACTGGCAGATTCTCAGTCCCTTTTCAGCTTCCTTATTTCAACATCTGTTAATGTTGGAAGGTCACAGTAATGTCCTTAGACATGTTCTCAATTTCCATTCTCCCTCTTCTTGATCTCCTCTCTCTTCATGGCTTTAAATACTAAAAATTGGTGACTCCCACATATATGTCTGCAACCTGGGCCTCTTCTCTGAATTCACTTACATGTTTATTGACATAACCACTTGGATTTCTAACAAGTATCCCAAACTTAACACATCCAAAACCTCTTCCCAACTGCTCTTCCAAATGGACTCTGTCCTCAATCTTCCCAAATGTAGTTAATGGCAACTCTGTCCTTTCTTCATTTCCCACTTAAAGAGTTTAGGCCAGTTGTCTTATACTTCTTGGATTTGTCAGGGTCATTTTAGCCTATTTCTCTAGACCCTGTATTTACAGTTAGCTTCACATTCAATCTAAGAACTTGGTCAATTTCAAGTCACAGTAAGAATGACCACTGGATTAATATAATGACAACCTGATCCCTCCATTGTCTAACTGCAGAAAGTAAGCTGGCTAGTATAACCTTGATACTATTAGTTTCTTTTGCTGCTACGACAAATTATGGCAAACTCAATAGCTTAAAATGACACAAATTCAGTGTCTTACAGTTCTGGAGTCAGATGGTCAAAATGGATCAGGCAGGTCTTGACTATTCCAGCTTCTGAAGTCTATCTGCTTTCCTTGGCTCATGAACCCTGACCTCTGCTTCTTTTTATCACATCTCTGACTCCGATGCACCAACTTCTTCTTATAAGTTCCCTTAATTACATCTGCAAAATCCCTTTTACTATGTAAGGTAATGTATTCACAGACCCCAGGAATTATGACAAGAATACCCCAGAGGGTGAGGGAGGCATTATTCTGCCAGCCACAGACAACATACAAACATTTATTTCCCCATCAGCCATTCAACCAATCAATGCTTTTTTTAATGTTTATATATTTTTGAGAGAGAGACAGAACATAAGCAGGGGAGGGGCAGAGAGAGTGAGACACAGAATCTGATGCAGAGTCCAGGCTGAGTTGTCAGCACAGAGCCCGATACAGGGCTTCAACTCACGAACTGAAAGATCATGATCTGAGCTGAAGTCAGATGCTTAACCAACTGAGCCACCCAGGCACCCCTCAAATGATGCTTTTAATACTATTGCTAATCTTTGCATAAGCTCGGATTCTAATAAAGATTGCAAAATAATCATTTTCTAAATTAGAATGAGGCTATTACTTAAGCCTAAAATTCAGGTACACAAAGGCAGGAAAAATATGTTTAGATCTTCTCTTTTTATTTCTGTTTTTCAAAGTAACAAGTTGGTTTAATAATATCTTCAAATGATAAACTAATTTCTATGGTGTACTCTCTCATTCTCTCTACACCGTCACCATCATTCACTCTCAATGATTTCTGAAAAGTCAGTTTAATTCCAACAGTTTTAATAATTATTATCTCATAAGGGCACCTGGATGGTTCAGTTGGTTAAGCATCCAACTTCAGCTCAGGTCATGATTTTGCAGTACATGTGGGCTCTGTGCTGACAGCTGGGAACCTGGAGCCTGCTTCAGATTGTGTTTCCTTCTCTGTCTGCCCCTCCTCCACTAGTGCTCATTCTCTCTCGCTCATTCTCTCTCTCTTTCTCTCTCTCTCTCTCTCTCAAAAATAAACATTAAAAAAATTTTAATTATTATTCTGTCATATATATTGTGGTCATTGGGAGCACCTTTGAGTTGGCTCCTGTGTTCTTTAACATGACTTTATTCATCTTTGGAGCCTTCAACACCACCGTGGAATTTCCATGACCTACATTTCAAATCCAACATTTTTCTAAGGAGGAAAAACAGTATGAGAGAACACAGCCTTGATTCTATGGCTGATTATTGTTACTATGGATGATAATTGTTACTTAGAAGCAATTTCAGCAGACAGAGCTATAGATTTAAAATTCATGACTTTGTATTATACATGTAATGCAATTTCAACATTAATGTTTTACTCCTTTTATTTTTCATGTGTACATGTTGTAACTTACACTAAAAGACTTTCATTATATTATCTTAATATATTTATGTCTTAATCCAATAGTATTTTTAAAAGTATCATTCTAACAAATTACTTTTTAAAAGTTAAACTGTCCAGCATGGTTTTTATAGATAGACCTATTCTAAAACTTGTAGAGACAGGACCTAGACTAGGTAAAAGATTATTCAAAAAAAAAATAGAGTGGAAAAAATTACCCAAAGTTAAGACTCACTACATGGCTACAATAATCAAGACAGCATTGTATGGACAGAAGAGACATGCAGATCAATGAAACAGAACTGCTCCCAGAAACAAACCCATGTAAATACACCCAACTTATCTGACAAAAGTATAAAAGTAATTCAATGGAAGAAGAACAGCCTTTTCAATAATGCTGCAGGAACAGTTGTAAATCCATAAGAAAAAAAAAAAGACCTAAACCTTTTATCTGTTACACAAAATGATCTTTACTCAAAAATGACCACAGATTTGAATGTAAAACTACAAAACTTCTAGGGAAAAAGTAGAAAATCTTAAGTCCCTAGGGCTAGGTGAAGAATTCTTAACACGAAAAAAATATGATCCACAAAGGAAAGAAAAAAAAAAAAGGTAAGTTGGATCACATCAGAATGTAACACTTTGTTTTCCAAAAGATCCTGTAAGAAGGATGAAAAGATAAGCTACAAACTGAAAGAAGGTATTTGTAAACCTCATATTCAACAAAAGACTTGTATGTGGAAAATATAAAGTCCCAAAACTCAACAGAAAAAAAAATCCAGTTAGGTGATGGGCAAAAAATATCAAGACATTCTACTGAAGAAAATATACAGATGGCATACAAACACATGAAAAGATTTTCAACATCATTAGCTGTTGTTAGCTGCAAACTAACATCACAATAAGGTATCATTATACATTTGTCAGAATGGCTAAAATAAAAAGATAAGTTAGTGATTAACACTGAATTACACTGAAAAGGATGTAGAAAAATAGGATTACTCATACATTGCTACTGGGAATGTAAAATGATAAAGCCACTCTAGGAAAGAATATGACAGTTTTTTTACAAAACTAAATACACACTTAGCATATAACCCAGTAGTTGTTCTCCCAGCATTTATCCCAGAAAAAGTGAAAATTACACTCACAGAAAAATTTGCTCATAAATGTTCATATCAGGTTTATTTTTGACAGAACAACAACAACAACAAAAGACAACCAAGGTGTACTCCAACAGGTGAATAAACAGACTGTGGTATACCCATATTTTGGAATACTACTCAGTCATAAAAAGGAATGAACTATTCATACATGAAACAACTTGGATTATCTCAAGTGAATCATACTGTTTAGCGAAGCCCATCTCCTAGGATATATACTATAATTTCATTTATAGAACATCTGGAAGGACAAATTGAGAGATAGAGAAGAGATTAGTGATTATCAGGTAAGAGAGAAAGCTTTGACTATAAAGTAGTTGCATAATCACTAATGCACACATAGGAGTGCATGTAAAACTGGTGGAATGTGAGCAAAGCTGGTAGATTGTGTTACTATCAATTTTCGAGTTGTGATATTATAGTTACACAAAGTATTACCACTACAGAAAACTGCATGAAGGAGGAACTATTTCTTACAGTTGTGATTTATAATTATATAAAGTTTAAAGAGATTAAACTACTGAATGTTTAAAGTATATTTATAGTTCTTTTTGTCCTTAGAATCTATACCCACTAAGCATGTATCGCCAAAATATATATATTCTAATGTTGCTAGAAACAAGACCTCTCTCCATGTGGTAATATTAATTCAATACCCAAGTAGATTTATTTGTATTTACCTTCAGTATCAGGGATTTGTTAATCTGTGTTGTATTTGTAACAGGTAATGCATTACATGCTTCCAGTTACAACTACATGGAAAAATACAGAAAGAAGTGTTGCTTTCCTTACTGTGCCCTCCTTCTCACCCTTTATAGGTAACTTTTTCCTAAGTGTCTTATCTTTGTAAGAATATTTTCCTCCACTTACTTTACTCAAGAATCAATATACAACATATACTATTCTGCTTGCTGCTTTCCCAAATGATTTCGTAAGAATATGTCCTCTCCTTATCAGTAATAGAGAATGTCCTCATTCTTCTTTTTGTTAAGTTTATTTATTGATTTTGAGAGAGTGTGGGCAGAGGAGGGGCAGAGAGAGAGGAAAAGAAAATCCCACACAGGCTCTGTGCTGCTAGCATGGAACCAGACCTGGCACTCAGATGTCATGAAACCATGATCATGACCTGAGCCGAAACCAAGAGTTGAAGGCTCAACTTACTGAGCCACCTAGGTGCCTCAAGAATGTCTTTGTTCTTTTTTAAAATTGTATCATATTCCACTACGTGGAACTCTGTCTACTCAACCAGTTCTTCTGCTAAACAACCTAGGTATCAAGTAGAAACTCAATGAATAACCTGGCATACATGAAATTTTGTACCTATCCAGGTGTATCTGTAATAGGCATTTTAGAAGATTGTCACATTTAAGGATTAAGACATTTGTAATATTAGAAACTGTCAAATTTTCTTCCATAGGTGGTATACCATTTTGCACTCCTAGAAATTACATGTCCAAGAGATTTTCAAACTTCTGTTCTTTTCCCAATTTGATAGTTAAGAAATGGCTAATTACCATGATATAATTTTCACTCATACTGAAAGTGAGGCTGAACATCTTTTCAAATGCTTAATTAAGTGGTATTTCTAGTGATTTGTGTTTTTCTGGGGTTGTTCCTTTTCATTTCTATTGCGTGTGTGTGTGTGTGTGTGTGTGTGTGTGTATACACACACACACACACACACACACACAGGTGATCTATAGTGATTAGCCCTTTGTAACATGACTTGCAAAAAGATTCAGTCTCTCATTTGATATTGTCTTTATCCCAGGAACAACCATTCCAGCATTTCTACTATGTAAAAAATGGAGAACTAGATTGCAAAACAGACATTGTAAGTCACTTGCTCAGACCTGTTTATCCAAGTTTTAGCTTAGAAATTATCACTCTAGGGGCACCTGGGTGGTTCAGCCGGTTAAGCGTCTGACTTCGGCTCAACTCATGATCTCACGGTTCATGAGTTCAAGCCCCACATTGGGCTCTGTGCTGACAGCATAGAGCCTAGAGCCTGCTTCAGTTTCTGTGTCTCCCTCTCTGTCCCACCACCACCACCACCCCCGCCACTCATGCTCTTTTCTCTCTCAAAAATGAATAAAAAAATCCTTTAATAAAAGAAAAAAGAAATCACTCCAAATGCAAATTCAGTGGGGGAGATAGCAGCAGTGACCCAGGTATGCTCATTGACCAACATATGCATGAATTCTTTAGGACAGTGCTAAGACTTACAGACAGGAATGGCCACCCACTATGTCACAAATACCAGAAAGAAGAGAGCAGCTGTGAAAAATTCCTCAAGAGCCGCTCACCAGATTTCAGCAGACTTCAAATTATAAAAGGGGAAAAAAAATCAAAAGGGTATGACCTGCAATGTTAATGCTTTCCCACTCATATTCCTAGATGGGTAATCTATTCCAGTATTTGTGAAAGTTATTTTGCAGCATGTGTGGAAGAGAAAATCTGTACTTGGTGGCAAGAGAATCTGAGTTCACATCATGCTTCTGCCACTTATTGGCTGTGTGGCCATGAGCAAACAGCCTAAGGTCCTAAAGGATCCATGACCTACTCTAGAAAACAGAAATAATAATCACTGTATTTCTGGGAAAATGAAATCATTCTTGCAAAAACGAACACCATCTGGCACCTAAGTGTTCACATGTGTCCTGTATTCTGTTACATTCTTTTAAGTTCTTTCCTGATAAAAAAAAAAGGGGGGGTGGGGGACTAAGATATTTTCTATCTTAAAATGTGAGATCTGGCCTCAACATTAGAATACAGACAATATGAAGTTAATATAATGAAGACTAGAGTAGGAAGGTACCTAACCAGAAAAAACAAAACCAAAAAAAAAAAAAAAAAAAAACAAAAAAAAACAAACATAGCCATGAAGCCTCAGACATACTGTTGTAATTATTTCTTCTATATTTTTCATTAGTGTTTGAGTTTGGTATGGATGAACGACAGCAGTATTATAGTTTTTTGGAGAACACAAAACACAATTTTACAACTTGGAATAATATGGAAACTTTCAGAATTCTACACTGAGTTCTGCTCTACATTTCACTAAATAAGTGAGAAAAGGTATCTGGAGGGATACAAGGCTGAAGAGCTTTAAGATCATTTCATAATAAACAAGAAGCTAAAGATTCTTTATCAAATTATGATTGAAAGTACACTTTGGGAAAATTTTCTTCACTCAATGGTAAACATTCATTGAGTGCCCCATCAAGTGTGTGATGTATGAAGTGTAGCACAGGATAGATTGAAAGGATAGGGGCAGTTTGAAAGAGCAGCAAGATGATCTTTTGAGAGTAAGTAGGGCAAAGGTGGGATTCAGTTCTTGAGGACAATGAAGAATATTTTGAGCAGCCTCTGTGGACTAATGCTATAAAGATGTAACAAGAGATCAACAAAGAAATGAAAGTCTGGTGAAAAACCAATTCATAGGGGACCTACTCTGTACAGTAATCTGATACACAGCAGATAAACAGGACAATGGTGCTTATGAACAGTTGAATATTCATAGGATAGAAAAAAAAATAAATCAAGATTCTGAAATAATTTGTAAAAGAACTGTTGCAACTATCTTAATGCCATGTTATAATTATTAGTGTTCATGAATAAAAGAAAATTTGAATCTCTTTTTTCTTAAGGTAACATTTAGTATAATAGGAACATAAAAATCATATGCAGTTTTAGATCAAGAGGTCCTTTAAGTAGCAAATTAAAGCATGACATCTACACTAACAATATTAAGATTATTTACATAAAACATGACTGGTGGAGAAACCAGTAGAGACCCAAAAACTCCTGAGGCTTCAGTGAATTTCTTTCCTGAAGCTCATAGAGGATACAGTAATTCTTCTGTAAGGATCTCTGCTTTGATATAGAGATGGGAAAATACTTAATAGGCTCAAGAAAACTGAATCACTGGCATGAAAGATTTAATATTGGAAGAAAGGAAACTAACATTGAATACCTTCCAGATACTACCTAAAGTGCTTTACATGTGTTTTCCCAAAACCTACACCAATCCTTTACAGCATGTATTATTAACTCCATTTTAGAGATAAAGAAACCGAGGCTCGATAAACTGACCTAAGTCCACTCAGCTGGTGGGTAGCAAGAGAACCAGTATTACAATCCAGGTGCTTATGGAATTCAAGTCAATTTCTTCCCACTACACCATCATAGTCTACACCATGAAACCAGAGTATGGCCTTATGAAAATTTACCTCCAACAGCTATAAGTATGATCATAATCCTCTTCAAAACAATACTGTATTTAAAACAAATCCTGAACATACTTTTCTCCCCTGCTTCCAAGAGTTGTAACAGATAATGTGACCCTAAAAACAGCTTCTCTTTTCAATGTGTGTCATTTTTATCCTTGTAGGAATTGCACCCAAAAGATGTGCCAAACTGTACAATAAACAAGATTCTCAAAGTGTTTATCCCAATGATCTGTCTCCTTTCTAACGTTTATTCTTAAGATAAAATGAAAAATCAAACTCAAAATTGAATAGGTAACCACTTGAGAAGGTTGATTTTTTTTTCCTTTATCAAATTCTCATTTCTGTTGTTAAAATATAAAGGCAAATGAAACACCAGATGCAATTAGCACATATGCTGATCCCTGTGTGGGATGTATAATTGACTACATCAATGAAAATTATATTTCAGCACAGTATCAAAGTTATTTTTGCGGAATTATCACATTTATACATAAAAACCAATATGAGCAGCCAGCTTACCCAGTGGTATTAAAATGTTTAATGTGATTTTTAAATAAATTTTTTAAAAAGAGAAATGTTTAACATAGAGAAAAGGCTGAACTATTTCTATATAATATATACCCACACTTTCACAATTTGTACACCTCTTATTTATGGCATTTACTTTTTTACATTTTACTTTTTCATTAGACAGGAAAGTTTCAACCCAACATGTTATTTTCAAAGGAAAACAATTAGACTTGTATAGAACACTGTTAAATTTCTTAAGACTATTTTTTTGTCCTTTTAGAGAAGAAAACATTTGTTTTAATGTTCTGTTAAATTTACTAAAAAAGAGAACCTATCTTGAAATTTCAAGCACTAAGTCATTCTTAAGGAAAACACTTATCTGATTTAATAACAATGATTATCAGATTATTCCGTCTCCAGTATTTTTGAAAAGTTAGCCTTTTTTTCCACCTACAGTTTAGTGCCATGCTTTAATTCTTTTAACAAATGACATTAACAAAAGCTTTAGAAGAATACCTAGAACATAAAAAATGTGATTAGATCTTATCCCTCTGTTTTCAGTTATTTTGAGAGAGAATAAAAATTCAGAACAGCTTGATCAATCTAGTCAGCCATCTCTGAAAGTAAAATTCCTCTGAATATTATTATCTTGAGATAATAGCAAATACATCCAAGTGACGGGGAATTTGGCCCCCTCATGTTCTGTTGCTATGATTACAAAGTGGACTAGCCATCTATGAAGCCAATTAGTAACAGATTTCAAGTTTTTAAATAATGCCTCCCTCCTCAACCCTATAGTTGAACTCCTAGGAATTCAGCCAATAGAGATTCACACTAGTACCTAAAATATATGTGAAAGAGCATGTTCACTAAAACATGGTATAAAAGTTTAATTACAAACTGAGTATTATTTGTAGAGTGGTTGGATAAATTGTGGTTTTCAAACAGTTAAATGCTACAGAGCCTCCAAAATGATGAAATAGGATTCTATGTACAGATATAAGCCAAAGTACATCATGTATTAGGTACATCATGTACATCTGTATTAAGTCAAGCACCAGGATACAAAGCATCATGTATATTATACTCCCACATGTTATTCAATTTGAATTGAAAGATAGTTCCAATTTTTAATAGAAAAAAATCTCTTTAATAGGGATATATCTCCCTTTAATAGAAAATCTCTTTAATAGGAGATATCTTACAGTAAGATTATAAGTGAGAAATAATTTCAGTATTACTTCTACATTATGCTAGTTACAATAGTACATATTGCTCTATTTTTTGTTTAAATAACCGCCATTTAATTCATTTAACTTTATATAATCTAGTGGCATTATGGCTTTAAAATACTTTCAAGAGCATTTCAAGCTGTCTTATGATTTCATTTTGTATTTCAATCCACCAGGCCAATAATATATACACTTCTGCCAGCCCTATCATCAGTTATCCTGGCGCTTGACAGTTCCTAGGACTGTATCTAGGTGATAGTCCTGGCTGTAGTCTGTATTTCAAACTTTCTCTCACTTCCTTACAGTTTCCACAAGCTCTCTAATAACATTTTATCAAATTCATTTTTTAGCCATGGCCAGTTCCTGTTGCTTACATCTAGAACCCTAACTGCCATACTTCATCTTAAGAAGTTCCGTGATTGTTTCAAAAAAAAAAGCTATAATTTTGGTCATTCCTCCTGAGACCCTGAAAAGGGAGGCTCCTGGTCAACTAAACAGGGATATTGTATTTAAAGTCATTCCTGGAATATTTCAGGACTATGGCTGTTTTCCCTACCCACCTCAATATTGCTAGGATTCCCAAAGTAGGGAGAAAGTAATTAGTTGTGGTACCCTGCTCTACTACAAGACTTTGGTGCCAACATCCACCTCTATTTCCACACAGAAACTCCACTACTTTAGCAACAACTTAGATCACGGAGACTCAGGTAAGTCTCAAGGTAGAATATAAAAGCTAATGGTTCAAGAGATTCTCTAGGTATCTCATTAATTCTGCATGCAATCAAAAAGACTATTCTACATCTATATCAAATAGACATCTCTACTGGATTCATCTTTCCTTAAACTGTTCATATCACAGATTACTGTATCACAATCAGTACTCTAAATGCCAACCATTCAAGTAAACTTTTTCTTTATACTTCCTTCCTAAAAATGTTATCCCTCCATGATTTCTTTTTTTAGGCTCCATTAGCTTTGTTAGACATGGAAGAAAAGAAACACGTATATAAACAAATGTACATAAATAAAACAGATATAGTATTGGTGCATTCATTTGAACTACTACTATGCATCAAACACTCACTACACGGTTAGTGGATAGGAGGGAAAGGCAATTTGTTCCAGCCATCTATAAATATTCTCTCAACTATTTACATGTTTCTCTTATCTTCCCTCTGCAACGCACTTTTATCCAAGATACCAAGATTTCAGTGAAAACTGCTGACAAGTATTGAGGAATTAGCACATTTTAGGCACTGAGGCAGTAATCGTTGGAAAAGTTTTATTAAATGGGTACAATGTACTATTCCTGTTTTACAGATGAAGGAATTGACAATTTGGGGGATTAAGTCATTTTCTCAAAACAGCTCCACTAATGTTAGGAGGATTTTCTAGAAAATTTAATAAATGGAGGTTTTTTTCCCAATAAATATGCTCTTCTGGAGATATGTAAGTTTATAGGCAGGCATACTTATGAAGCCTTTTGTCCATGATTTTAATACAAAAATATCAGAATAGAAGTTAACTAGAATTAAAACATACTTGCAGTAGGATATGAAACATTATTTCTTAAACATTGAATGCCAATTTCTTAAACATTTGAAGCATCCCCGTTGAGCATTGCCTCAAGGAACTAAGGTTATCAAGGTGAAGGGATAAAAATAGTTTCTGGGCTTTAAAGTATTAATTAAGCTAATTAAGACAAATTTGGTCAAAAAAAAAAAAAACCCTAAGCAAGTTTTTTATTCTCTACCTCCAACAAAAATGGGTGAGAGAGCCACTGAAGGAAGAAATTTGGAAATCAAGGGAATAGACATTGGTATACCTAACAGCATACAATTTTCCCTTATTCATGCCTAGATTACAGGTAGGATAAAAAGCAACAGAAATGGAAACTCTTACATTTGGAGATTCAAGACTAGAAGACTGTGGGAGCTCTGCAAGAAAAAGCCCATCCACGTCCCCTTCCCAACAATGGCAAGGCTAAACAATAGAGGGAATGAAATTGATGTCAGAAGTAAAAAAGTCACAGTAGTCATGTACATACAGCCCCAAGAGAAGTACAGAAAATCAGCTTAATCCGACTCAGATCTTTGAGCAGGTAAGAACATTGACAGAGAAAGCTGGTAGGGAGTGGAGGCATGACAGACTGTGAGTAAGGTGATACTGACCATCCGTGTCAGGACCATAATAAGGCCTTGGATATGTGAGCAAATGCAGAGACAGATACCATTAAGTGAAGATCATGACTTGCCAACTGTGCATGTCGGGAAGAGGAAGGACACACAAGTAGATGCCTCCTTCTCCCATTGATGTTGCAGCAATAGATCTATCCCCATCCCCAGCAAATCAGCCCCAAGGCTGGGGAGGTAGGTAAACAGTTTCAGAAATCCTAAATGTGATGGACTTTAAACCTGAAAATATCTGAGCAATCACCGACTTTTATATAGTTTATACCCAGAAAGGCTGGAGTCATTAATGTGATGTGACTGTATTTACCTGGAGAAAAGCAGACTAATTTTTCTGCTCTTGAGAAGGCAATAAGAATTCAGAAAAGAAATGCAGCTGTAGGAAAATAAAGTTACAGAACTCCATGCTAGATTTTGACCTCTCAAGCCCATGGCACACATGGAGAACTGTGGAACCTGAAATACCAGATGCTGCCTAAGTCCAGATCCATCTTTACCACGTTCCCAGTGGCCACTATTCTGGATTGATCATCATCATCCTTTCCTTGCTACATAGTCTTTATCACAGGGATGTGGACTTTGCCCTCCCCCTCAAGACTTGAGCTGTGTTCTACATTCCCTGGGATTGAAAATTGTTGATATGTCAGCCTAAGTGGAAGCGACAAGGAGAAACCTAAAAGTCTTTCTTTAGAAAAATGCCAGTTTTCTCTCTCTACAGTACTGTTGATAGAGAATCACTACTAATCCTTTCCAGAGTTTCTCTTACCAGGGAATTCACTGGCCAATTCTTTAGGCCCTGCCTCATGTTCTTCTAGGTTATACAGTGTCTTTGCAATAGCAATAAAAGCTTGGGATTTCAGTATCAAGCAGCTTTAGCTACCCAGGGCTCTCAACCCCACTAAGTAATAATGAAATCCTTCAAGCATTATTTACCTTTTACTTAAAAGGTTATCTTTACCCAGACTATGTGAATATGGCTATAAACATAAAGCCACAAACATTTCTCCTTTATCTTTCCTGTTACACTTTTAATTTACTAATCATCTCTCTACTATTTTTATTCTTCCTAAGTCAGCTTGTTTTCCTCCATAGGGTATAATTTAACAGCTTGTTTGGTCCTTTTTCTCTACCCTACTCATATATCAATGCCTTCTTGTTCTGGTCAGCAAGTCTTCTGCCAAGCGTGTTCTTCCCACTCTTCATTAGATGTACTCTTTCTTTTGCCAGGAGCATTAGTTTAGTATCATGCATCATGGTCCAGAAAACTAAATTCTGTTCTTTGACACCATCTACAGAGCCAGCTGTTCACTTCTTAGCTCCTTCTTTATCTTCCAAAGTACCAACCTTCAATTAGAAGAAATTAAACCACCACCTGTGTCCCTAAGACCTTCAATTTTTCCTACCTAGGTTTCTAAATACATTATACATATATTCCAGGGGTTTTTGTCCTTCTTACATTCAACAGTTCTAATTAAAAATGGTACCTGCGTGTAAATATCAGAAATGTTAAGTGATTTCCTCTGGATCAGTACTATATCCCTTATTGTCATTGAGCCTTTAGTATCATTAATGGATATTAACATATCTTAATCCTTGCTTTTTATCTATATTCATTTTACTTTCTAAAGACAATCATTTCAATATTACCCTAAGAAATACATTGAGTGTAACATTTAAATCAAATTTTAGCTCCAAATTTTGCAATTATATTCCTGTTAGAGTTCAGAACTAATTTAGCAGTGTTTTGGAGGTTTTTGGGTTTTTTCTATCCAAAACTCAATCCTTAACATGTTAATCTCCTTTATTCAAAGGCTATTATGCTTATTAATCATATGCCTTTATTCAAGCTATGAATTTCTACATAGTTCAGATGAAAGGTCCTAAGAAAGAAATAAAAAGCAATAAACCTAACTCAACATCACTGAATTAATCTGCGAGTGAATATTCTAATTGTTTTACCTTTTAAAGAATATCAAATACTTTTTCTACAACTTTAAGAAATATGTATTCAAGGGAAGCAACAACTATGGATTTGAGAAATCAAATTTAAAAATGACCTCAAAATTATTTTCATCACATTTTTGTATTTTTGGTGCTCTCTTTTGTTTCCACTGGGACATGGGGCCATGCAGCTTACAAATGCAATTTTGAGTTAAATAGCAGGTCAGAGCGCTTGGGAAAGCTTACTGCTTATTTACAAATGTTCTCTCCCTTTTTATTGAATTATTATATCCTAAACTCCTAAAAGTCGGATTGGGGGGGGGGGAATCTTAGGCAATTAGGCTCAACAGGATTTACCAAGTTTTCCTGCATATAGCAGGTACTTTCTAAAAGCTCTGAGTCAGAAGTCTTTAGAACTTAAAAGCTGTCTATCCCTAAGGTTTCCTGATCAAATAGAGGGCACAGGGTACCTGGGTGGCTCAGTCAGTTCAGTGTCTGACTACTTATTTCCAGCCCCACATCGGGCTCTGCTCTGAGTGTAGAGCCTACTTAAGATTCTCTCTCCCTCCCTCTGCCCCTCTCCCCCACTCATTCTCTAAAATAAAATAGGGGGCACAGAAGTAAATTTGAAATTCAGATAAATTTATTAGAGTTATGCACAGTTGCATGGATATACTCATACTAGTAAGTATTGGCTATTTATCTGACATTCTAATTTAACCGAGTATCTTGTGTTTTTATTTGTCAAACCTGGCAATCCAGTATCACTGAACTATGGGAATTTCTTCCTAAGGCTCATTTCCATACAATTAGTTGCAACTCTGAATGCAGTCCTGGGCTCGGAGTACCCATGAATCTAGAAGAGGGACCAGTATTCAGCTACTATTTCTTTGTTGCTTGGTAAGCATCCATTAGTTTGTAGATATCAGAGTTCTAATCCTCTAACCAGAGTGAAGTAAAGGTTTTATCTTTCCATAAAGGGCCCCATGACCATCTCTGTCCATCATACCAACCTCAGCATCCTGTATTCATTGGGGCACTGTTTCCACAGATTAGCAGACAGAACCATTCCAAAGTTCTTGGAATACCATCTGACTCTGGTTGTACATGAGAATCACCTGGGAAGCTCTCAAAGCATGTGGTACACTGCCTCCATCCCAAAGTATATCTGGGAGTATGGTACAGTCATTGGCATATGCTACTCCCAGGTGATTCTAATGAGTAGCCAGGATGGAGATCTTTACTATAGACAGGAGCAGTGATGCTCAAATTTGTTGCAAATGAGAATAATTTAGGAAGCTTTACGAAAATTTTTACAGCAACGCTAAATACATCACTTATCTGCGGGTAGGATGAAATCATCATAACATTTCAAGGTTGGATAAAGTCATCAGTAACTGTTTAAGCTTCCCAATTCAGCCATAACTGAGAACCACTGCCCCCATAGGTAGCCAGTCATTTCACTGAACTTTGAATCTCACTCATACCACCATCCACAGATATATTTTTCTTTCTGTTCTTCATTGACTCAGATACATACCGTAGTTTATTTTCTTTATACCCATCTCCGCGCATACACCAAGAAGTTACTCAAAGTGGACTTTCCTAAATTGCAGACTACTGAAAGTTTGGGGCAAAGGAATTTTACTTTTGGGAAACATCTGAGAAATCTTAAATTGATATTTACTTAGACAGGCTTTTTCCTCAAAGTTTTTGGCTACCCTGACATCAGAATTACTTTGTTTGCTCTGTTACAAAAAAGATTTTGACCCATCAAATCCACTGACATCTTTATATAGGGTAATTTAGCCCTTCTCCACACAGGCAAACTTTACATACATACGCTGAAAAATCTGTGCAGGGCACCCACTCTTTCCCACCAGTCTAAGTATAAGAACACCACACACACGCACACAGAAAAAGTCAATGATGCTATCAACACTCCTATCACCAGCACTATATATCACACCCAGCACTACAACGGCTAAGACGTTAAAAATCAACTTGAACTTTAAGTAACACTGCTTTCAAACAATTATTACAGGAATAAATTTAATTATAGAATGTGGTAATAAGATAACCTTCCATTGAATTCTCCAAGTAAATTTCAACACAAATCTTAAAGCTTTAAAACATTTTAATATAGAAAGTCAGAGGGGGGCGTCTGGGTGGCTCAGTTGGTTCAGCAATGGACTCTTGATTTCAGCTCATGTCATTGTCCCAGGTTCGTGGGATAGAGCCCTGCATTGGACTCCATACTGAGCATGGAGCCTGCTTAAGATTCTTTCTTTCTCTCTTACGCACCTCCCAGCGCGCTATTTAATGGAAAGAGAAAGGAATTAGAACAGACTAAGTTTAAATGTTTAAGGGGTGTCTGGGTGGCTCTGTCAGTTGAGTGTCCAACTTAAGCCCATATTGATTGGGCTCTGCACTGGCAGTGCAATCCTCTATCACTGACCGTCCCCCACTTGTGCTTTCTCTCTCTCAGAATAAACTTATAAAAAAAAAAAGAATTTTCCATTTGGTAAAGATATGGCCCAGAGGTTAAGATAAGATTCCCCCAGGGGCACCTGTGTGGCTCAGTCGGTTAAAGGTCCAACTTCAGCTCAGGTCATGATCTCATGGTCCATGAGTTCAAGCCCCACATGGGGCTCTGTGCTGACAGTTCAGAGCCTGGAGCCTGCTTCAGATTTTTGTTTTCTCCCCATCTCCCCCTCCCTCCTCCTCCTTCCCCCTCTCAAAATACACAATCATTAATAAAATAAAAAGCATTCAATGTTTTCATTTCCCTTCACTTCATCCCTTGAAGCCTCCTTCTTCCTACATGGCTACTCTACTAAGATGCTGGCCCAAGGAAGTGCTATTTCTGGAAAACTCCAACCTAAGGAAACAAAGCTGATGCAGGCTTCCTAAGCAGCTGTGGCTCTTGCTCAAAAAAATACAAAATGAGTTCCTTTCTTTCATGATCCTTTATCTGAGTGGGAAAATACTCTCTACAGAATTTTTACATAGGAGGACCATATAACTATGGTTTTCTTTGTGCCAAGAATTCTGCTAGCATTTTGCATGTATTATTTTAATCCTTCCAAAAGTGCTAGGAGATGAATAATGTTATCAATATTTAAAAATACAGAAAATTGAGAGTTGATGAACCTCACTCAGGATTCACATCTAGCAATAGCCAAAACTCAGTTTAAAATAAATCTGACTCCACAGTCTCTTTGAAAGAGTAACTGGAGTTCTTCAAAATTCTTAGGATATGGCATCTAAATATATATCCTGAAAGTAAGCACAAGATAGGTAGGAGATAGTACTTCAAATATAATCTGATTATGAAGGGAAAAAAAAACCACTGTGGCATTTCAACAATTGAATCTTTTCCATAGTTACCAAGAAAAAACAGGTTTCAAGTTTCCTTCCAAATATTAGAACTTACCCAAAAGAAAATGAATCAGGCAATCAAATTGTTTTTCAACTGAGTCCAGCTAAGCCTTAGGAGTTCCACTGGTAAGAATAGAAGGTTTGTAAACCCCTAATGGAGTACAGATCTCCTATTTTACAGAGGAAATTAGTAAGGTCCAGAGGGGTAATAATCTGTCTACTATCACCTGGCTAATAGCGAGCCTGAGGTAAACATTTAGGTCTCATATTTAAGATCAGTACACTCAAGGGACTCCTGGGTGGCTCAGTCGGTTAAGTGTCCAACTTCGGCTCAGGTCATGATCTCATGGTTTCTGAGTTCGAGCCCTGCATCGGGTTCCGTGCTGACAGCTCAGAGCCTTTAGTCTGCTTCAGATTCTGTCTCTGAACTGTGCCCTGCTCATGCTGTGTGTGTGTGTGTGTGTGTGTGTGTGTGTGTGTCTCAAAAATAAACAAAAAAAAAAGATTAGTACACTCAATTATAGTAAGATGCTAGAGTTTGAAAAGATTATGGCAAAGAAAAAAATGGTAGTCATTCATTGACTTAATGAAAGCTGAAACCCATGCTAAACCATCTCAACTAAGTATCTTCTCAGCACTTGCTCATCCTTAAAAATATTAGAGATGATATTATGACATCCAGGACTACCATAGGTGCCCAATAGTTGTGCACAGCACAAGTAGAGGGAGCATTAATCATATATAGTTTTCAATGGATAGTTTGAGTGGCTGGACTTGTGGGACATGGTGGTCCAAATAACAATTCAGCAATTTGATTAAAAATTCTGATAGAAAATGAGCATTCTGACATTTCCCCCATCTATTCCATGTTTTTATTGTTTTTAGTAAAAGAGACATCGTTTTCCCTAGAGCATTTTCCAGATTCATTTGCACACTACAATAAGCCTCCATACACAATCTGAAAATATCTTGTTACAAAAATGCAGGATAATGGCTTACCTCCTGTTATCTGCTTCAGCTGGAAAGTGGATGCTAGTTTGAAGAGTCTGTCATAGATAATGGCAACTTCATATTAGCTCTGAGGTACTCATAACATCCATCCCAGTTCCAAAGAACTACAAGATCTTGTTACTTTCAGTTTTATATTTTGCATTTTATCTATTTGTGGGGTCTGTCAGCTATATTAGAGTAATATTATAGTCTGTATATGAAACAGAAAACTCTCATCTTAAAATAGACTATAATACTGCACCTTATTAAAAAATTCAAGTGCATTTTCTCCTAGAGACCATGACTTACAATGACTGTTATCAACATGCAATTACTTTGGTTACCTTGGAACATATTGACATTCATTCATTTAAAGATAATGTAACACATTTTTATTCATTGGAGTAATCTGTAGATATGATTAAACATGGATGCCCATCTCATACTTGGGGATAAAATGAAAAAAAAATTGCAATCAAGGCTTTTGCACTGTTAAAAATAGCTCATATTAAATTGAGAAAATTACATTACGGCTTATTTCAAACACAATTGCAAATGATTATAAGGAAACAAAATCACAACTTGGATAACTGCTATGTGAGAACATCCATTCTACCCAATAATGGGACATTGGAGGCACACTCACAGGGCAAATGCTTCAGTAAAAGAATCATTGACTGTTCAAGAGTGATTGTCTATTTATCTCCATTACAGTGTATAGATGCAGAGAGATGGTCAAAGAGTGGCTAAGGTATATTATTAAGGAGAACATAACTGGAGAGGATGCCATGGATAAACTGTTTTAATATTAACTACAGAATGCATTTGCTGGAAAGCTGGCAATATGGCTTAAAGATTCATATTTATATCAGGATTTCCTTCATTTTAATGGTCTTATTCAGAAAGCAGTCTAACGAATTAGGTAAACCATCATTAATTTTCAGAGATTCCTATCTGGGAAGCCAAAAAAAGGAACAGGGATTAAAATACACAGAAATGCTTTTAACAATTATCAATTTAGTATAACCCAAGATGCAATTTTTTTTTACACCCCAAGGAAAAATCCTTATACTGAAAGTGTCACCAGAAACACTATCACCCACCAAAAATAAGTTAAAAAGTTCTAAATGGCAGTTATTAGTGGCCCTCCCAGACAATGTTATCTTCCCTCGACATTGTTGTTCTTTATCATGAGCACATTAGGGCTCCCTTGATCCAAAGTTAATACCAACTCTTCTAGGCACGGTTTCCAGCCTTCAGGAGTCCATCAGAGAAAGTCATTTTCAGGTAAACTATGAAGTTGCTTTGTTAGAAACATTTAAAAAATACATTTCATCTGCATTAATTTGCAAAGTACAGTAAAACAGTGGATTGCAACTAGTTCTGCGAGTGTTCCTCAAGCAAACATTTCTAATGAATTTTAATTTGATAAATGAGCAATGTCTTGCAATACTAGTACATGATGCCGAACATCACATGATCACCACTGACCCAATGGTTGTGGAAATTCACCTTGATACACAAGTGCTTCCGATTACAAGCATGTTTCTGGAACAAATTATGCTTGCAAACTAAGGTTTTACTGTATTCATATGAGATGGTCTTTCCAGGTGATACGTTTATCCTAGGGTATCGGTGAAAGGAGAGAAGTTACATGTTAGCATGTGAGTTCTATTCAACTTGCACCACCAGAAAACTTGTCTACTCTAAAATTTACAACTTTATTCACTAATAAATAATGACTCAAACTCACAGGAGTAAGTGTAATTAATACGTAATTCTCTAATCATTTTTTTCTTCCTTCACCAGTGTTTGGGCTAGAAAGCCAGTATTATTTGGTAAGAGATCTAAAATAAGGGTTACAAATTAGGGCTAATATGGAGTACCTATTTCATTCTTTTCTAAGAGCTATGCCCCTTTATTTCAAGGAATCAAAAATGAAGTTCACCAACTCCAAAGCAACCTTCTGGACCCACACATCAGAGTATCACTGGAGAGGATGGAGAGTAAAATAAAGATGTGACCAGCACTCCTTCATCAGGCCATCTAATGGCATCTCTGTGATAATGTGAATTAGTGTTCCCCCTTTCATTCCCTCTCTGTCTGGAAGTTTACGTAGTAGAGTTCATGCGGTATAAATTAGGACATAGAGTTTTGGAAGGTGGAAGTGAGATAAGAGTCCTTGGACTTCCACTTCAGCTCTTTCTCCTGGGAAGGAAAGTCTTGGAAATGTTTGTTGTTTGCTGGTTCCTTAGTATCCCTTCTCCATCACAGGAGATTAGAAGCAATGACAGCAACCTCAGAATCTATCAACTCCGGCCTCCGATCCCTTGACTATAGCTACAGGAGTGTTTTGAAACCACAATACTAGTTAGAGTCTTGAAGTTACAAGCTCTCCCATGGAGTCTGTTCTCTTTCATTCTGGGTGGGAGTCATTCCTGGAACCAAGCATCCACTTTTTGTTCACCTCTAATTCCTCATATTAAATCCCCTGCCTGCTTAAAATAATGCATCATTTCTTCACCGATTCCTTGTTGATGCACTGCCGGTTCTTTCAAACAAAGAATAAGATCATCCCAGAGAAGACTAGGCCGAAAGAAAGTTTGCTCTCTCAAAAACAAAACAAAATAAAAACAAAAATGTGATAAACACATACATGTAGTATATATATTTTAATACATTTACGAATACAAGTTTAAAATGTATATATATATTATAAATTATAGAGAGACAAAGTAAAAGTGATTATGCAGAGTAAACATTTTCCTGGATCATTTAGGATGGAAAAAGGAAATAGACAGGAATTTACACAGGACAAAAGGAAACTATTACTACATTACTATCTACAGCCTATTTTAGCTTGTCTTCCTTCCTAAGAATTCTAAGTATTTACCTCTGTTAATTCACTCGGTTTTCCACAGCTTCATTAAAGGCAAAGGTAGAACACTCACATTCATCAAAACTGAGACAGTGACTTCCCTCAAGGCACAAAGTCAAACAGAGGCCGCCCCCTCACCGACTTGGAGTTCAGCACTGAACCTGGGAAGGAAGATCTAAGTTCATAGACTAGCTGGGACCTCTGCCTTCATTCATCTGACCCTTACAACACATGCCCAGTGGTCACATCAACATCAATGTCGTTGTTTTCCACATACTCCCCCAATAAAACGGAACTATATAAGATTATTTTAAGAATCCTTAAGAAGGTGAAGGATCCTGAAAAGAATTTAAAAAAAAAAAAAGCCGTATTCTGATTTTCTTCATTATAAGAGGGTCCATTCCCCACAGATAGTACTACTAGCAACTCTAGGAAAACTGAAAGCTGAAATATAGTTTCTCATGAATTTGAAATATAGATCTATTCTAGAATCCATTTTATGGAGAAAAGTTTTAAAAAAAAGAAGTAAAACTATGCAGGCTGGATTTTTATTCCCTAAAGATTCACCTCCATCTCCGTGTGTCTCTAAACTTCTGCCTCTGTTTCTCCACTTCAGTTGGGATTTCTAACTTCTGTTGCTTTTCAGCTCTTCTCTCCTGTTCCAAGTACATTTTTTTCCTTTCTCCCTACTACTTTATTTTCCTTCATTAAATAGCCATTGTATAAAATTGAAGTTATTTCTTGTTGTATTTAATAGTTTAAGCCCATAAAAGTAGAGAATTGAAAAGTTTTATGATTTTCTCCAAAATATTGATTTTTTTTCTGTGCATTAGTAACTCTTGATAAAGAAAAATCTTCCCACCATTTCTCAGACTGGCTGCCCACAAATGAAATGTAATACTTATACTGTGACCCTACTTCCATCTGGAATCACTCTGAATTTGGAAGGTCTTTTAAGAAGTTCTTATGTCTAGAAAATTTATAATAGTGTTGGCAGCAAAATTTCTCAACACGTTTTCTTCACCTCATAGTGTTGCAGTGTGTATTCTAAAGTGGGGGAAAAGCTCAATTATTAAATAATATATAAATGTTGATTGAAGTTCTCAATAGTTAGTTCTCAATATGCTGTAAGGATAATTGACACACCTAAGTATACAATTTAAAATTTTTAGTTGGGCAACATTGGTGTTATTTAAAAATGAATGTTTTTCCTCATGTAAGGAAAAATGTACTCATGAGTAAACTGCATCTTTTCTATATTAACATGGCTTTGTTTGCAATCCAGCTGATTTGAAAAAACTAGACAAAACCAGAAAATGCTTTACAGGAAAAACTGTGGCTATTCTAAGGAGTCTAGCCTTATCTCTTCCTCAGGTCCATCTGAGCCTTCAGGTCACCTTTTATTGCTCTATAATTACTTTGATCTACTGGGTTTTATGAAATTAAACATTTTTAAATAGCTACGTCATCTTCTTTTCAGCCTATACTGGTCAAATTCTATCTCCTCTTTTATCACCTACCACTGACTATGGAACATGCGCAGATATGACCCAGCTAAGTTAATTGTCAGCCAACGTAGCTGCACCTGAACCTTATCAGTGAAAGAGCACTCTGTAACAAAGAGACCCAACTGAGTTTCTGGATCCCCTGGTCAAGTTTCTATTCTGAATGACCTTGAGCAAGCACATCATCTCTCTTGTTCTGACTCTTCTCTAATGGAAAACAAGCATCTTGGCTTGAAGTATACAGGACTCCTTCCAGCACAACAGTTTATTATTCCAGGACTTATTTTCCAAGTGTCAGATATAGCATACTCACTGAAGCTACACACCCCAGAAAGGTGAAAGTAGCTTTTCCAACAAGTATAATATAACCCAAACAAGTCAACATTTACAAGAAGACACAAATGTGATCCAACCACTGTGTTTCGTGCCATGAGGGAATCAAAAGAAAAGCCCCCATGCTTGAGAAGGGGACATCTAGATTACAAGGCATGAAGCACATAAAGCAAGAGTCCAAAAAGATTAGCAAACACACTTTGCAAGAGGCAAAATGGCACAAACTGCTGGGGGAAAAGCATGAAATGTCAGGAGAAGCTAATCAGGAAGGATTCCCTGGAAGTGTCTGCTTTCTGAGTCACTGGAAATAAGGCTTATTTGTTAGAAAAGGGGAGGTAAAGTTTGGGGCCTGCAGAGGAGTATGTGAAGGCACACAGGCATAAGCAAATATATAAAGGGCAACAGTGGAGTCAGTTACACACAGGAATTTTCTCCGCTGCAGAAATACACCCTTTAGCACATGTGAGGCAACATGAATGCATATTCATCCAGTACATTTATGGTAAGATTACAACAGCAGGAAAGACTAGTTGTCTGTAGTGCCCCTGCAGTTGATTCACAGGCTCACTACAGTCACCAGTTTATGTCCTCATGATGTCACAATTTATCCAACAGCTTCCAAACACTTCCCCAGAACTTACTCAGAGGTATTGAACCACATGGTTCTCTGCCCCCACTTATTTACATGTGACTTCTCATAATATCATTACCAAGAAATGGAGACCCTTCAACACCCGGGAGTAGTATCAACAAAAGTCACACTCAGTCAAACCCTTTCCATTCAAGGAGATTCCTACTGCTGTTCTTGCTTACCTTGCCTCACTTTTGTGGCACTCACAATACCAGTTTAAGAGGGTTTTTACCCCATTTTTCCAAGTATCTTCCATGATTCACTGAGTTAATCCAGTCTATTCCTTCTTGCTATAACTAAAATATTTTCTTCTAATATATGACTTGTTTTGGTAGTATTATCCAGTGAGGAGATGGGTTCATCACAGAAGACCAGGGAGAAGCAGATATTTTTATCATTACAAAATGCATGACAAGATTTGCATTTGAGGAAGCTTTAGCAGCTATAGACATAATAGTAGGTATGCTGATAAATGAACTGATGCTGGAGGCAAGTAAGAAGCCAGGTGGCTATTTCAGTCTTCTAGATGTAAAATACAAATGATCTATGTAAGCTGGAATGATGGCATGGCGATAATAGGAAGGCATAAGTCCAAAAATGTACTTAAATGTGGTAAGTGCTTACTGATGCACTGAACTGAAGGTAGTTACACCACACACACCTAGAGCTACAACACTAGGAAACTAGTCAAGGCATACAAAGGAATGGGGAAAAAAGGAAGTTGGATTGGGATGGACAGGAATTCAACATTCCTCAATTCCCCCTAGTATTTATTGAGAATCTACTAAATGCCCAGTGGTGTGCTAGATCCTAGGGATGCCAGAGTTGCTAGGACAAACCTTGTCGCTTTCTTCATGGGGCTTACAAACTATCAACATATGACTCTAAGTAACCAATTATTGTTTAAAGTGCTGCATTAGGGAAGTTCAGGCTATTACCGGTCAGGGGATTCAATTCATCTGATATTTAAGGGAAAACAGGAGAAGAATTTGAAAAAGCAATGTATTCAAATGAGACATATTTTAAGAGTACTTCATTTGAGATATTCATGAGAAATCGAATTATTTTCAAACTCTGTACCAGACACTTTACATATGCTGTTTCATTCGAATCACACATTAGTCCTGTAAGGTAATTATGATTTCATTTCTAAAACCAAAAACTCCCAAATGCATTAAATTGACTGTGATGGCAAGGCAGGTAAATACTAAAGTTGGAAATCTGCCCCAGTCGACCTGCCTGAAAGACCTGCTTTAATTGGTTAGAAGGGGTTTTTTTTGTTTGTTTTTTATTCTGAAGGAAATTACCTCTATATTCACTCCCTTTGACACTAGCTCTGTGGCGAATAAACCCAATTCTTCTTCCCTATGGCAGCTTTTAAAATATTTAAAGACAAATATGCCCACCAACTCAGCTTTCAAGTTTTTCACCACATTGTACATATGTTTGTGTATTCTAATAAGGAGAACTATTACATTACATACCACCATGTAGCTTGTTTATTCTTGTAGATAAGGCAGTAACACCATATTATACTGAGACTTGGCCTAATTTCTGTTATGAATTTTATATACATATCTCAGTATCCTGTTCCATTCTCTACTACATTCTATATCCCCCACCTCAATCCCTTTCAATTTCCATTTGTACCTCTTCGACTTCCCTTGTTAATTTTCCACAGTCCCAGTCTGCTCACACAAGTTATCAATAAATGTTGGTCACACCCTCCCCCTGCCTACTTTTAGCCCTTTGCCTCCTTCTTTTATGTATATTATCTGACAGTTTTTTAACGCTTTTATTTGTCACACCAAGCTTCTCCATTTGCCATTTTTCTTATTAGCTACATTAAGGTTCTGCCAGTTTCTTAGGTTAAAGTCCTATGGAGTTTCCTGTGCTACAGCTAATATATTTATTTCAGTCAGCTTTTGACATGCCCTGATTCGAGAGACCCCCCGAAAACAAACCACCAGAGCCCAGAGTCAAAGCCAAGCGGCAAGGGTCATTTATTGCAGGTTCGAACCGGACCTCCGCGCACTCCTTGCCGGTGACGCTAAGAGGCCCGGAGCAAGGTTTTTACAGCACTTTTATAGACATGCACAAACAAGTTATGGGGAAGTTAGGGGTTCTCCATGGTTACAGAGCTGTTATTGGTTCACATTTAAACTTGAACACTCAGCAGAACTTAATTGGTTCCCGATTTTAGGTCAAATCACAACCGGACCCGCCTTGGTTAGTTCCAGGAACGAAGGGGGGGGGGGGGGGGAACACCTGGTAATTTTTTTTCAGTCTCTCACTTTTAGTCACATTTCTAATTAAAACCCACAAGTAAAAGTTGATAGAAAACAGGTGAGCTTGTACTACAACAACACCTGTTTTAAACTTGGACCTCAAATGGAAAAACAAACCACTTACATTTAAAAAAAAAAAAAGCATGTATATCAGCTCTTTTCTTTCCCTGTGCCTATGAGACCTCAGGATCATTGGCTTGAAGTAATAAAGCACCTAAGTGAATATCTTTAGGGAATTTAAGAAAATTTGTCAAATGCCCTATGACAAGTAGGTGTTTTATGATTTCTAAACATTGATTTCAAAACCACTTTCAGCATGCGAAGTCTGGGGTTTATTCTGCCCCAGTGTACATTAAGCCCATTAACGTTAATGGCAAAACATAATGAGCCTCATGACATATGGGGGGAGGAGTGGAAAACTCTCAAACTGAGAGAAGACATCTTAATTGTTTGTCTGCCTTTAAACTAGCAAGAACTATCAGATGGCTATACCAGTTAAAGGTCTTGTACATTATACTCAATATTAGCAGTAGCAATCTTCCTATTAGAGCCTCCGTTCATCAATGTTAACTTTACACGTTAACGTTTGTGGAAGACAAAGCTTCTCCCGGTAGTTCTCTCTTACACAAAACATACACACACACTTCACGCCACTTGTGAGGAGAGGGAGATCTGATATTAGGAAATTCTCAGGCTATAAGCAGTTATGCTGCCATTACTCACGGGTTCAGCAGCCGTGAAGACCAGATGCCAGAGAAAGCATGGGCACTTGAAGAACCACTCTTGAATCCATTTCTTCTGACTTGCCTCTCTCTGGGCACTTTGAGTCTTTTTCTCCACCTTAAATTTTATCCCATATGTGTGGTATAAAAAATAGGACTGGGCCTCCTCTGTCTCTGGAGAGATCTCATCTCTGGAAGACTAGAGCAGAGAGAAGAGAACCACTTGGTCTCTTCTGGAGGTTCCTATCTTGTCACAGGAAAATATGCATTTTCTCTTTCGTAAGTATCCCAGATAGCACCTCAAACCTTCTTTCCACTCCCTTCCCTCTTCTCCTCAAAATAAGAGGATCTTATCAAGCTGCGTCCTGAGGAAAAGAATCCCTAGACACCCACGGCCTGGACTGCCTCTTCACCTTTGAACTATAGAAGGTGCAAACACTCCTCCCCCTCACGTTCTTCAGTAGTAAGAACACTTGGGCCTACGAAACCAATTTACAACGTGTGGTCGATGTACCAGCAGCAGTGGCAACACCCGTGAATCTGTTAGAAATGCAAATTGCCCGGCTTCATTCCAGGCAGACTGAACCTGAAACCCTGGAGTTGGGGCCCAGGAACTGCTGTTTTCGAAAGCTCTCTAGGGGATCTTTTAAGAGCTAAAGTTTAAGAAGTAGTGTTCTGGGGTGCTTCCGAAATGTTAACATGAAAATGAATGACCTGGGAATACCGAGAAGCTGCAAGTGGTGATTCTACACATTAACAAGGTCTCAGGTGGTACTGATGCCCTTGGTTCTTGGAACCTCCCACTTTTTTAGCATTGGCTTAATATGGGAATCAGCAGCAGAGCTTAAACACCTAGAACAACTGAGCCCCACCCAGAGATTCTGATTTAATTGGTTGACTGTGCAGCCAGGGCATCTGGGCCAATTGTAGTTATAAATCCAGTTGATATTTCAGGCTCTGTGTCTATTGTTTTCACTAGTTCTAAGCCCATAAAGAAAAGAATGTGACTGATACCTTAAATCCCAACTAGGAAGTTCACTGGGAAGGACTCAGTAATGTGACCTATCTACTGCAGTCTATGGGGAGGAAAGCTGTTTCCTTGGATTCATTTGGCCATTGTGCTTCTTTCCACAAGAGTGTTAAAACCAAAGACTGGAAGGAAAGTCCAAACTTTGGATATGAACCTAGAAGGAAGAGAACAAAGATATCTCCCAGTCTGCTTTGTAACAGGAAGGGTCACAACACGCATATGGTTTGCCAGGTTCATCATAGTAAAAAACTAGATAAGGAAACTGGTCCAACCCTAGTGGGTAATATAGTAGAGAGCAGTTGCATTTCCCCTGTGCTCTTAGCCCAGAGTACCCTACAAGGAGGAGAAAATGGCAAAGTGATCCCACAGATGAAATCTTTGTTATCTCTTTCTTGAAAATACACCAAGGAAAAACATCTACTGAAAATCCATTCAGTAAATATTTGTCAGATACCTGCTTTTTGGCAAGCTCAGTGGCAAGCACTAGGGATAAATTTCACTTCTAGAATGGTGGCCTACAGAGGCCTACAAACCTACTCCCCAGCAAAACAAGTGTAACTGGTGAAAATTATTTTCTAAGAAATTTAATCCTCTGCAATTTTCTTAAGAGAAAAATGAAGAAACATATATTCAAGAAAATCCACTAATACTCAGTAAGAATGTTAATAGTCTATGACATGTGAACCAATGTCTAGTCCCTATGAACAAAAGGTATGTCAAAAAATTAGAACACTTAGATTTGACAAATAAATTCCTAGGAAGACACAAACTACCAAAACTGACTCAGGGTGAGACAGAAATCTGAGAGATTAATAACAGGTAAAAAGATTGAATTAGAGCTCAAAAAACTACCTACAAAAAATGTCTAGTCCCAGATGGCTTTATTGGTAAAGTCTACCAAACCTTTAAAGAAGAATTAATAACAACCATTCACAAACTTTTCAAAAACCCTGAAGAGGAAGAAACACTTACCAACTCATTCAAAGAAGCCAGTATTACCTTAATACTAAAACCAGACAAAGACATCACAAGAAAACTACAGACCAATATCTCTTATGAATATAGATACAAAAATCCATAACAACATGCTAGCAAACTAAATTCAGCATGATATTAAAAAGATTATACACCATTACTAAGTGAAATTTATCCCAAGAAATCAAGCTGGATTTAACATTTAAAACTCATTGAGGGGGTGCCTGGGTGGCTCAGTCGGTTAAGTGTCTGACTTCAGCTCAGGTCATGATTTCATGGTTCATGGGTTCGGGCTCCATGTCGGGCTCTGTGCTGACAGCTCAGAGGCTGGAGCCTGCTTCTGATTCTGTGTCCCCCTCTCTCTCTGCTCCTCCCCTACTCATACTCTGTCTGTCTCTCAAAAATAAACAAGAATTAAAAAAAAAAAAACTCAATGAAGCCTGTGTGTTGGTGTGCTAGATGAAGAAATTGCCATGAAGAACCATGTATCCCATGGTATAAATCTAAATTTACATTATGCCCTAAAAGACAAATGGACAGCTATTGAAGAATTTTAAAGAGAAGACAGAAGATGGGGCACCTGGGTGGCTCAGTCAGTTAAGTGTCCAACTCGTGATTTCTGCTCAGGTCATGATCTCACAGATGTGAGACAGAGACCCATGTGAGGCTCTGCACTGACAGCGGGGAGGCTGCTTCTGAATCTCTCTCCCTCTGCACCTCACCCCCCCTCCAAAAGAGAGAGAAGATGTAAGATATATTGGCAAGACATCTTCCCATGTGCTCAAATAATCTTGAATTCCTACATATGTCCTCAGGAAAAAATAAATAAATAAATCTACCTAATATGATACCTAAAAGCCGGAAGATATTATTTGTCAGATTGATAAATTTGGCTACCTATTTTTTTCTTTTAGTTTTCTTACCAAATATCTCTTTATTGACTTTACCAAAAGTAAAGTCAGAAGATAATTGCCAAAGACTGCTAAAAGCAAAATCAGATGACCTTGACCAGAATGGAAAAATATTTGCAACCTAGATGTCAGATAAAGACTAATTTCCCTAAACTATAAACAATCCCTATAAATCAAAGAAAAGGCAGACTTACAAAAGAAAAATAATTGAACTATATGAACAAAACATTTTAAAAAAAGAAATACAATGATTCTCAAACACAAAAACCTGCTCAATCCCATTCATTACAGATAAAAGCAAATTAAAATTCATCAAGATATAGTACTTTGTTTTAGCTTTTTTGGCTAGCAAAGCTCAAAAAGTTTTAAAACACTCTGTGCTGTCAAAAATATGCATAAAAAATGGGCACCCGGGTGGCTCAATCAGTTAAGCATCCTACCATTGATTTTGGCTCAGGTCATGGTCTCATAATTAGTGAGATTGAGCCCCAAGCCAGACTCCACACTGAGCACTGCTCCCACTTGGAATTCTTTCTCCATTTCTCTTGCCCCTCCACCACACACACGCACTTTCTCTCTCAAAATAAATAAACTTTTTTTAAATTTTTTAAATCTTTATCCATTTTTGAGAGACAGAGAGAGACAGAGTGCAAGTGGGGAGGGCAGACAGAGAGGGAGACACAGAATCCGAAGCAGGCTCCAGGCTCTGAGCTGTCAGCACAGAGCTTGACGTGGGGCTTGAACTCATGAACTATGAGATCATGACCTGAAACGAAGTCACACGCTGAGCACCCCCAGAGCCCCAAACATTTTTTTAAATATATGCATAAAAAGGTATAAAGCATAAGAAGCCTAGCTGGTGAGAGTGCAAATTGGTATAACCTCTATGAGGGGCAATTTAGCAAGAGTTATCAAATCAAACACATTCTGACTTGGCAACTCAGCTTTTGAGAATCTATCCTATAGGTAACTTGTGCCAAAGACCTATGTATGTGGCTTTTCATTATAGTGTTGCTTTTAATAACAATAGATTGGAAATAACTAAATGTCCAGCCTTAGGGAACTGCTTTAAAAAGTTCACACCGAGTCGGAATGCTGTGCAGCCATAAGAGAGTGAGGACTTTTTCTACTGACACAGAATGACATACAAGACATTACTTCAGTATGTAATTACTTCAGTCAAGACTAAAAGAGAAAAAAAATACTGAACTTTCCTAATTCTTTGATGTTAGATAACAAAGGACTGTTCCATAATATTAAAATCTTGACAGTAATAAAAGAGCTCAAAGGATATATTAATGCCCACAGAATATGTATGCAAAGCACCTACTTCATTCATCTAAAATTTTACAACTGCCTCCAAAACTTAGCATTGTTGGTTATTAAACCATAACCTGCCATACAGAATGGTGGAGATTACACTGGATAATTTGTATTTTCTATCTGCTCTGCATCTTTTCAACACAATTCCAACATTGAGGGAATTTTCCAATCTTCTGAATCCCACCTCTCTGAGGCTGAAGCCGGGAAAACTCCCTTCGCTGCCTTGTTTGTGTGGACATGTGACCTGCACCCACTCACGAGCATGAGTGATCCGGCTGTGCACAAGCATCCCACCTGCTGGTGAGTGGGCAACAGAGGCATCTCAGGGACAGCAGCAATTGCAGGGTGGAGATCCTGACACAGGAAGCTCAAGGTCTGAGCAGAACACAGGGTGTAGCCTGCAGTACCTGGAGGCAAGAGTGGCCACGGAGTCATTTTCTCCTCAGGCTGCTGTATGGCTTGGAGCCTTTTTCCTAAAAACTTAGCATTGAGGTTTTGAGGTTATTCTCTAGGAGTCTCCCAATATCCTTTTTAAAAAACTACGCTGTTCAATAGTCAGAGTTAGTCCTGTTGCTGGCATCTAAGCACAAGGATAGGAAGCTTATAGCTTACTGAAAACCAAAATATATGTGTGTCAGGTATTCTGATACACAAACTGCAAGGCAATTAATATAATAAGATATTCTGGGATTAGTAAAGAGTTCTGAGGGAGGTTCTTTTCCCTAAGTCTTGTGAAAAAGGAAAGAAGAAACTTGCATAATAAATTATAGTGGGAAGCTGTTTTTCCAGCCTAATAAATATCATCATTGATAGCTGTATCCTTGCACTGAACTGACGAAAGAAGTATAAAAATAAGAGTACTAATAAAACACTACCTGCTTTACATATACTATCTTATTTAAACCACACAACATCCCAAAGTAGGGGCTAATTTTACATATGAAACAAAAGTCAGCTTAATTACATTACGGTGATAATTAGCTTTAAATCTAGAGAATCTAGTCTTCTTATCCACTACAGTGCATCACCACTCTGAGTTTAAAAAATAAACCCTAAAACAAAGTAAATTGTTTACAGTTGTTTACCTGTCTACTGGTGATAAATCAGTTCATGAATAAAAATTGTAGTATTTCTGACCTAAAGGGAAGGTCACCTAAGTAAGAACAATAATATACACAGTTGCTACAAAAGACTAAACCGATGCCTTGAATCTTAAATATCTTAAAACCATCATAATTATCCTTACAACATACCAAAAAAGTTCCAGGAGGCAAGTTACCATTAACCCTACTTTACCAATGTGTCTATAAAGTACTCTATATCCCCCATAAGGCATTTTTTTCTCTCCATTGTGTCTACATGTTTCTTCTTGCCCTTTATTATTATTTTTTAAGGTATAGAAGCTTTCAAGATACAGAAGGTCTCAATCTAAGGATGCATTCAAGACCAAAAAGTAGTAAAGAGGGAGGAATTCATCAGGAGTTTGCTGGTCACTCTTAAGTGTTTGCCAAAAAAGCACTATGTGTTTTCTAACAGACATTTACGGCATGCCTATAAAAGGTACTTTCCAAGGTCATATGAAAAAAATACAAGATTAATTAAAGCATGTTTTATGCCTTCACAAAATTTACAATCTAACAGAAAAGATAGAACATAATCAAAAATAACTATAATGTAAGTGGAAAATAAATGCCACGAGAATGATATAAATAGATTATTTTTGACCAGGACAAAAAAAGGGTGGAAAATTGTTTCAAAGTACAAATCAGATAGGCAATTGCACAGGAAGAACATTCCAGGTAGAAGGAACATCACAAAAAAAAAGTTCAAAGGAATGAACAAGACAGAAATGTATGATTTTGCTGTCTGATAGCATCATTATGAAGGGTAGAGTAGAGATTAGACTGGAAATAGAGTTTGATTTCAATACCTGGCTCAGATGTCAGAATTTAATTCTGGAGGTCATGATCATCCAGACTAGGTACAGCTACACTGACTTCTGTCTGTAATTTGGCTGTAGCAGGTGCTCAATCAGCCCTGCCAACTCTATCATTATTAATTATGCCATATCCTTTGTATTAGTAGAATTAATGATGTGGGCAAAGGAAATGGTCCATCAGTAAAAGGATATGTTTAGATCTCAGTCCTTATGTCTTGCATTTATCTGCAGGGCATTTAGAGTTTTGAGAAATATGTAACATGCATAATGCCTCCCAAAATATTCACTTGATAGGTAACAAAGTTAAATGAGTCCTTGTGCTCAAAATAAAGAACTAGATGTCCTAAATGCATACTTACACAAACATAAATTTGTTTTTTTTTCATTTCTTTGCCCAGCATGAAGCTGCTAGAATACTGTTGTTTTATACATCATTAAATAATAATATTTATCCTGCAGAGTTAAGCCATATTAATTGCATTTCTCATTTTTTTCTTTTGAAAGCAAAATGAAACAAATACAAAAAATTATAACCATTTTAAAGTTGTGAATGACATGTCAAAAATTCAATTTTTCTACTCAAGTCATATTAACTATCTATTTTCATGACTTGAATAATAAAGTTTTCAACACATGTAAGTTTAATTTGATTTCGCATCCTTAGATTGTGTTGGGGATCCCCTAGGTCCCTACAATTTGGATGAAAGTGTTTTTAATTACCATTTAAATTGTGTGGAAAAATAAATTTTGAGACTTCATTTTCCTTTTTTCTAACATGTATCTCCTACCTGATGCCTGTCCTTAAGAGAATCATTTTCCAGGTGAGAAAGCACACCCAGAAAAATGCTAATCATTTGTCATTCAGAAAAACAGGAAACATACATATATGTTCTTGTCAATTAACACTCTTTCTCTTGGGTAAACAGTAAGCTTAAGAATTTGTCACATGATAAACTACACATGCTCACACACTCACACACAAAGGTTTTTCTTAAAGAAGGAATGCAATGCAGTTGAAGAACTGTCCATAGAAATCCTTAAAATTCCTTATATACCTCTTGCTCTGAATGAATTGGCTCTGGCCTGAAAGTTGGATTCTAGTTGAAGTTCAAACTCAACCTCGGAAGATGACTGTGCCTTTGTAACTAGCAGGGGTGCACCAGGACTCTTTATAACACAAACATGGTGTTCTCCATCATCCTGTTCCAGCTGTTGGTGGAACTGTGCTAATGGCAGCCCACAAATTATGAGCCCGAAGGCTGAGAGTTGGACACAGTATTTGTAGCAAAGAGTTAGTTGTGTTCCTTGAATCTGGAGATATGTTGGCCTAGAAGTCAGCAGAATTAGACCACCAACAAGTGTGTGAAACATCTTCTCTAATCTGATCCTCATCTGTGAAATGCAGATTCTAAAAGAAAACCCCCTCTGACCATGATGCTATAATACTAGGCAAAAGCACTTATGTGGTATATTTCCATATGCACTGCCTAAAAGAATACTCAGCATGAACCTGTGGGAAGGTATAAAATAAATGTGAAAGGCAAGAGGCTCATAGAAAATGTAATAATTTCAAAAGATAACTCCAAAGAAAGCTAATAAGATGTTTCCCAAGCAGACTGTCTAAAATTCCCACGGGCCTTACTAAAATTACCATGACCTAGCATCTGGCCCCCAGCTTTAAAAACTTCAAAATTCTCATTTACTGATAGCAATTATCACTATCATTACTTTACAAATAAAAAAAATCTTTGGCTGAAGAAGTTACAATTTAGTCCATGATCTAAATGGAAATGGGTAAAAAAGAAAGAGGCTGCTATTGATAATAATGAGCAGAGCAATGTAAATTTGGCAGGACAAATCAAATTTGGTTGTAAAATGAAAACACTTTACAAGCCTGGTAAAGAGGTTTCAGTTGTTTGTGTATGCAATGTCACTCTCATTAGTAAAGGTTATTTTGCAGCTCCAGTCTGTAGTTTCTTATTAGCAAAATGGAAAGTGAATATACATACTAAATTAAACATTTCACCTCTTCAGGGCCATATCTGACAACTGTGTTTATCCATGCATTCACTCAATTCGACAGCCATTTATTAGGCCTTGCTATATATAAGGCAGCTTCATTTTGGGTAGCATAGAAAAAGTCAATACTTTCAGAGGTATATTTATATTTTTATGGAATCATAAAAAATGTAGATTACAAAGATCTATAATAGCACTTATATCTATGGCTGAGACAAAATGTTCTCCATTCACAATTGGTTTGTGTCCTGTATTTTACATGCTAGATGCTACAATTCTTCAATATCTATAGTGCAGAGCCCCTCCTCAGAGGTCTACTGGAACTATACCTACTTCTCTGCTCCAGAAAAAGATGCCTTCACCTGTTACCAAAAACATGTCCAGCTGCTGCTGGAAAAATTTTTGTTCTGCGTATTCACTCAGGTTCTGAATCAAAGGTTAAGTAGTAAAATAATGAACAGTAATCATTCTCATAAAGTAACATATGGAATGAGTAATTTTACCTAACTGATAACAATTGCTAAATAGTTACATATTTCTCTTTAGTGCCACATATTTGTATTCTATCAGTTGTTATTTACATGTCACTTCTTCTACAAAGATTTCCTGTTCCCTAAAATTAAGTTCATTTTTTTAATCAATATTCTTCATCCTGAGGAGGACTGGATTAAAAGCTTTCTTTTTATAAAAGATAGAGTGATAAGATATAGCTTCATTCTTAATGTTCTTAATTTACTTTTAAACTTAAAATATATTCTACACAACCTTAATAGTAATCTCTGAAAAAAATCAGAAATAGGTCAAAATATAATGGTAGAATCTATAAATTAAGAAAAGAAAAAAATTGTCAGAACACATAAATGATCAAAAGTATGCAACACAATTGTAAAAATAAGGTTAAGTATATCTGTTAAGAACAGCAAATAGAAGTGACTTAAACTTCTCTGTATATTTTAAAAAAATAGTTCTCAGATTCGTTTACAAAAAGCAAACGCCAACCATATAACTTGTAACATATAAACACACAACTAAAACAAAATAACACTGAAAGAGGATGGAAAGGAAAGGGTGAACAGCAGATCTGTAAGTCAGTCCATCCTTCCTCAGGGACTTGAGGTAATTTGACCTCAACTGAAACTCCTTATCATTCTGATAGAATTTAATAGCCAGAAGAACATAAGGCTCTTTCTATGGCTTCTATATACTTATTTCTCATATAAAGAATCTGGGGCACCTGGGTGTCTCAGTCGGTTGAGCATTAGGCTCAGGTGTGGTCTCAAGGCCTGTATCGTGCTCCCTGCTGTCAGAGCTGAGGCCATTTCAGATCCTGGGATCCTCTGTTCCCCTCATTCTGCCCCTTCCCAGCTCACAATCTCTTTCTCTAAAAAATAAATAAACATTAAAAAAAAATCTTTCTGGCAGTATATACCGGATCTGACTGGATTTTTTTTTCAATAAATAAGCCCGAATTTTAGATTCAGTATCTGCCAGATAGTGGCTGGTAGTTACCTACTATTCCTACACACATGGCTAACTAAGAGATCCTCAAATTAAGCAGCTTTCCTGAGCTAGCTCTTCCGGTTTACAATTAGCCTTTGTACTCTAATCTCAAAACAATCCCAGATCTTTCTCTAGCAAAGAGCATCCGACAGATTGAGCCACTCCCTGACAGCAGGTTAACTTAACTTAATGTTAAGTGTGGCTTCTTTCTTTGAATCCTTTGCATAGTCCTTCATGCATCTTTGTGCTGTGTTTGAGACTGATGGACAATTGAGGCCTTTGTGATAGTGCAGAGCATAGGGTAAGGCATGGCTATGATTTCTTATAAGACCAAGTAGGAAACAAACAAATTGCCACAGTGTGGCATTATTAATTTCTGAAAAGGTATACTTTAAGACAAAGGACACTAAATGGAATCCCAAAAAAGAAATCTACAAATGAATATCCTTCATATATTGGATGTGAATTAAAAAAATCCTTAACCAAGTATTAGTAAATGACTCCAGCAATATATGGAAAGGATTATATACCATAACCAAATCAGTTCTATCCTAGGAATACAAGATGGATCTAAAAGTCAACTAATGTAATATGCCATATCAATAGAATAAGGACAAAAATCACAATGTATGACAGAAAAGAAAGATCTCTCAACAAACTAGGATTAGAAGGAAACTTCCTAAACCTCATAAAAGCAACTACAAAAAACTTAAACTAAACATATAGTTAATGGTGAAAGACTAGATGTTTTCTTCCCTAAAAACAGGGAAGAATGCCTGGACAAGAATGCCAGTTTTCATCACTTCTGTTTCAGCATTGTACTGAAAGAGCAATTAAGAAAGAAAAAAATAAATAAAAATACAAAGCATCAGATTGCAAGGGGAGAAGTAAAACTGGGTTTATTCATAAATGACTTCATTCTCCATGTAGAATATCCTATGGAATTAACAGAAGAAAGAAACCCACATTACTAGAAATAATAAACAAGCTTATCAAGGTCATAGAATACAAGATAAAAATGTTAACTTTCTTTCTATATACCAGAAGGAAACAACAATATAAAAATGAAATTAAGAGACAACTCTATTCAGTTAGTCACACAGTACTATAATGTAGTCACACACTACAATCAAAAAGATTAAAGTACTTAGGCATAAATTTGACGAAAGAAGTACAAGACTTGTACACAGGTAACTAGAAAACATTGCAGAGAAAAAATAAAGATCTAAATACATGGAGAAATAGATCATATTCATGCATTGTTAACAAAGTAATTTACTTCAAATTAATCTACAAATTCAACACAAAAATCAAAATCCTTGGAGACATTTTTGTGGAATTTGACAATCTAAACCAAAAACATAGAAATGTGAAAGACCTAGAATAGTCAAAATAATTCTGAAAAAAAAAATTAGGCTCACATTACCTAACTTCCACATTGCATGAAATTAACAGTAATCAATACAGTGTGGTATGGGCATGAGACTAAAAACACAGATCGGTCAGTGGAACAGAGGAAACCCATAAATATATAGTCAAATGAATTGGGACAAAGGTAATTCAATTCAATTCAGGCAATTCAATGGGGAAAAGATAGTCTTTCCAACATTGATGGACAATGCATATCTACATACCCCCCACCAAAAATTGATAGCAGCTTACCTCGATTTCACATAATACCCAAAAAGTAACTCAAAATGAATCATAACTTAAATTTAAATCTAGAATACTTATTAAAGAAACAGAAGAAAAAAATCTCTGTGATGTTAGGCTCGGCAAAGATTTCTTAATATATGACACCAATATCGGGATTCATTAAAAAATTGAAAATTGGACCTCATCAAAATTAAAAATTTTGCTCTTCAAAAGAAGATAAAAGAAAATAAAATGAAAAGACAAGTCACATCTAGAAAAATTTATTTGCAAAGCATAAATCATCATCTATCTGATAAAGAACTTGTTCTAGAATATATAAAGAACTCTCACAAGTCAATAATAAGAAAATACTCAGATTAAAAATGGGCAAAAGAGGGGTGCCTGGGTGGCTCAGTCGGTTAAGCATCCAACTTTGGCTCAGGTCATGATCTTCATGATTTCAAGCTCAGCATCAGGCTCTGTGCTGACAGCTCAGAGCATGAAGCCTGCTTCAGATTCGTTGTCTCCCTCTCTCTACCCTCAGTCTCTCTCTCAAATATAAACATTAAAAAAAATTTTACTAAAAATGGGCAAAAGATCTGAGTATACATTTCATCAAAGAAGGTATTCCAATATCTAATAAGCACATGAAAAAAATGTTCATCATCATTACTCACTAGAGAAATGCAAATTAAGCTCTTAATAATATATTCTCATTTGAGTGGCCATAATTCAAAAGACTAATGATACTAAGTGTGGGTGAGGATATGAAAATACTGAACCTTTATACATTTCTGTTGAGAACTTAAAATGACACAGCAACTTTGAAAAATAATTGGGTGATTTTTAAAAAGTTAAATAGACACTTACCATGCCATGCAGCCCAGTAATTACACTCCTAGTATCTACCCAAGAGAAATAAAAACTGAGGTCCACAGAAAAAAAGAAAAAAATGTACACAAATATTCATAACAGCATTATTCTTAAGGGCCTCAAGCTAGAAACAATGCAAATATAGATTAACTAGTGAGTAAATATGGCATATCCATACAATGAACTCTTGACACCAGCCACAACATAGATAAACTTCAAAACCACTATACCAAGTAAGAGAGGCCAGACACATGGTATATAATTCTGTTTATATGAAATTTCTATACAAGGCAAATCCACAGGGACAGAACGCAAATGAGTGGGTATGTAGGGCTCCACAAGAGAACAGGGACTGACTACAAACTGGCAAAAGAGAACTTTTTAAGTTGATGGAAATGCTCTGAAACATTGTAGTATAAACTGGTCTTGCTTTTCCTACTGAGTAATACAGCCTTCTGTTTAATGAGATAATTCAACATTTCATTTAATAAGATAATATACATGCATACATCCCATGCTATGGTTCTACTTATTGTTACTGTTGTTAAACCAGAGTATCGTTACGGTCATGAGACTATATAACCATGAAAAGTACTTTATCCCTCCATCTGAAGTTATCTTAAGCCTATGGCAGTTCACAAAAGACCAGTCTGTTACTTAAACTGAGGAGCTGGCATCTTTTCTTACTGTGTACAAAATATTTGGCATTAAAATAACTGTCTCGAAGAATGATTTCACTCGAATTATAGTATTGCTTGACATTTGATAATACTTTCTAGTTTTGATACATTTTCATATCTTTGTCAGCGAAGAAGAAATAGAAGGCATTTTATCTCCAATTTAACATGATGAAAATGAAGCTTGAGGATTTATAAGTGACTGCCTAAATGCACAGAGATGTTAGGAACATGAACCTGACCCAGGACATGAACGTGAGTCTTTCTATTCCCAGATGTCTGTTTTCCCCCACTGTAGTCTCATTTATCCTAAAAGAGTTCCTTTTTTCCCCAAAGACACAGAATTATATTTTTAACAAATAGTCTGTTTCAAATATATTCAAACAAATCAGGTAACAATAATTAAAAATCCTGCCTTACACTGGAACAAAGCTATCTATTTTTTTCAGTTTTACTGAGGTAGAACTGACAAAACTAAGATTTTCAAGTGTACAATGGGATGATCTGATATATGACTAAATGAATTCTTGTAACTGTTTATACTGTACTCTGTGATCTGTGTAAGATTGATTTTGTCAAGAGTTTAAAATAAGTGCATAAGATGCTTGCTCAAAAAAAAAAAACTTCTAAATACAAAAAGTAGGAATGAAGGCTAAATATTTTTAGCATAATTTTTATCCTATTATATATCCATAAATCAAATAAGCATAAGGTGATTTAACATAAATAAAACTATATAAACAGAAAAATATTAAAATACTATCTCAGAATTTCACTATGTGGTAAATCAGTGGACTTGGAAAGGTTAGTATTTTTTCCCCCTAAGTACCTGAGTTTTCAAAGGGCGTTTTTATTCTGGGAGAACCTAGCAAGTTGCTTTTAATCCCAATAATTCAATTCCATGAAAACATATATGCATAAATATATTATTATACATTAAGGCATATTTCATTTAGCTGATATGTACACATGTAACATATTTACATACTTATATGTATACATGTGCCTACCTAGAAAAAATATCTTTTAATTTTTTAGATTGTGTCATAAATTTTTTTACATATATACTTAGGAAATATGAAAAATTTTGTGGAATCGAAAAAAAGCCAGTTAAATTGTAAATACTGAATCACTCAAGTAATTCTGAGGGAAAATAATATTGACCTGAATTGACAACCTCTTATTCATATCATATTCTGTTTCATCATCGAGTCTAAGCAGGCAAAATATGAGCTAGAAGAAGATTGTTTTGGATTCCACCCACTCTCTTTCAGCGCTTTTCTTCTTTTTCATTTTATCCTATTTCATTTTTCTTTGCAATGTCCAGCCTTTGCTGTTCCAAAAGTGTACTGCTCACCGAATACATTCAGGTATATAAGGTCCTACCGAAGTGTTAATCTCCTATTGAAGATCAAAAGTTTAGCTCTCTGAATGTCTCCTGATGGCTTACCTGTATCAAGGAAAGGTAACCAACAGACATGTATAACATTCTCTACCTTCTCTGATAATCCTTATCGTTATTCTTATCATTTTGATTCACAAATGTTTATTGACTATAATTAGGATCAATATCATAGGCTAAAAGCCACTATGTTGAAAGAACTATATATATCTCCATTCTTAAAGAAAGAAATATATCTCCATTCTTAAAGATTTGAAAATAACTTGGCAAAGAGTCTGACAGGACTGTATTTCATTTGAGAAAAATCAAGCAAAGTGAAATTCTATGTTCTCTCTTTTATGCTAGTTGATTGCAAAAGAATTCTAAGAAGAGAGAAAAAAGCTGGGTCTTTAAATATTAATATTTGTAAGGTAAAATGGTTAATCCTACTAATAACTTAAACCTATGGTAAACTTCTGAGATTTTTATGTATTGAATGAATATATGCATAATTAATTAGATAGAATCAGAGACGGAGAGCCTCACTTAAGCACACCATTGGCATCATTATCGGAACAGAGAGAAGATAGCATAAGTTAAACAGTGACATTATTTTCAAATCATTTAAGCCAAATAATTCTAAATCCAAAAGCTTTGATCATGTATAATCCTGCTGAAAGACTGAATTGTAATCAGCCTATGATACATTATGTTGCAAAGCTGCCACACCAGTGCATAACAGAATCTTATTTTCCACTAATTCATTCTTTTCTGAAAATGCAAACACTCCATATGCTTAATAGCCCCAAAAAAGAATGTCCTCACCCTTTAAGATTGCCCATTAGTGATTATTTTATTTTTAAAAAGCACATACACAAAGAAAACAGTGACTCTCAAAAACATTTTTGAAAACTGACTTAACCTATGTGCTAAATCAAGAATAGCAACCTCAAAAAATATCAGTTCAATTGTGTATTTTAGCAAAACATCAACAACATATGCTGTGTTTATAGTGACTTTTAAATTCATTTAATGTTCACAAGACTGGATTCAGAGGCAGGATGCAAACGAAAGAGCTCTAGTAGAAGCAGAATTAGAGTAAATGGAAGGATCTCTCTATCTACTTACTAGAAAGACCCCCAAACATGGAAAGCTCTGCTGGTAATGGACCCCTTTTTAGACTAATAAAAATTAATCTAAGAATAGAAACAAACAAGAGGGGTGCCTGCGTGGCTCAGTCTGTTGAGCATCCAACTCCTGATTTTGGCTCAGGTCATGATCCCAGGGTCTGTACTAAGGTGCTGAGCATGAAACCTTCTTGAGACTCTCTCTTTGTCTCTCTCTGTCTCTCTTTCTCCTCTCTCTCTTTCTCTCTCCCCTTCTGCCCCTCCCCCACTTTTACACACACACTCTCTCTCTTAATATAAAAATTTTTAAAATAGTAATTAAAAAAAGGAGGGGTGCCTGGATGGATCAGTCGGCTCAGGTCCAACTTTGGCTCAGGTCATGATCTCACAGTTTGTGGATTCAAGCCCCATGTCAGGCTCTGTGCTGACAGTTCAGAGCCTGAAGCTGGCTTCAGATTCTGTGTGTGTGTCTCTCTCTCTCTGACCCCTCCCCAGTCTCTCTCTCTCTCTCTCTCTCTCTCAAAAATAAATAAACATTAAAAAATAATAACAAAGAAAAAAAAGAAAAGAAACAAACAAGATACTTAGAACCATAAAACTGTTTCATATTCTAGGCACTATCCAAAAAGGAAGCCACTAGCCATATATGACTCTAAATTTTAGCTTTTCAATTAACTAAAATGAAATAAAATTTAAATTTTATTGAAAAATAGTATGGAAAGAGCCCAAATGTCCATTGATGGATGAATGGATAAAGAAAATGTGGTATGTATGTATGTATGTATGTATGTATACACACACACACACACACACACACACACACACACACACACACACACACACAATGGAGTATTACTCAGCAATCAAAAAGAATGAAATCTTGCCATTTGCAACTATGTGGATGGAACTGGAGGGTATTATGCTAAGTGAAATTAGTCAGTCAGAGAAAAACAAAAATCATATGATTTCACTCATATGAGGACTTTAAGAGACAAAACAGATGAACATAAGGGAAGGGAAACAAAAAATATAAAAACAGTGAGGGGACAAACAGAAGAGACTCATAAATATGGAGAACAAACTGAGGGTTACTGGAGGGGTTGTAGGAGGGGGGATGGGCTAAATGGCTAAGGGGCACTGAGGAATCTACTCCTGACATCATTGTCTCACTATATGCTAATTTGGGTGTAAATTTTAAAAAATAAAAAAATATAAAATTAAAATCAAAATGAAATAATAATAATAATAATAATAATAATAATGTAAATGCCTAGCACAGTACCTGACACATAGTAGATACTCAATAAACATTGGTCTAATTAATTAACAACCAATGAATGGTCATCACTTTTATTCTTTTATAGTCCCACAACTCACCTAAGACTGAATAAAATCACCACTAATTAGATGATTCACAGCCTTGAAGGCCTACTACCCCATGTAAATCCCCAAAATGGCTGATACTAAAAGGTGATTTGTGAAAGGTTAGGTAAGTGCACTTTAACATATTTAATCCATTTCAGTAAGTGATGTTGCTTACCTATTTTGTTTATTCTGCACATCAGAATCTTTACTGCAAAACTCAGGTGGTATACTTGTAACTCCAAATATTAAGAATTAGAGGGGTGCCTAGCTGGCTCAGTTGATTGAGCAACCAACTCTTGATATCAGCTCAGGTCAAGATCCCAGGGTCGTGGGATCAAGCCTCTCCTTGGGCTCCATGCTAAGTGTGGAGCCTGCTTAAGATTCTCTCTCTCTCTCTCTCTCTCTCTCTCTCTCTCTCTCTCTCTCTCTCTCTCCCTTCCTCCCTCAGTTCCTCTTCCCCACTGTATCTCTCTAAAATTAAAATGTATATATATATATATATATATATATATATATATATATATATAGAATTAGAATACCTAAAGGGGTCCTTGAACTCGAATCTTTATTAAAAAACAACCAAAACAACCATACACACACACACACACACACACACACACACAAGAAGTTGGAAATGACAGAATTCACATGATGGCATGAAAAAAATTAGCATCTTTCTATACTATACATTAACTTTCAGATGTATAACATATTGCACATAAATATACTATGAAACTCTAATATTGGTTTCTAATTCTCCTTCAGAGGAAATTCTGAAACTCTTAAACAAGTGTAGTTAAGGTAACTGTTCCTGCTTCGGTTTGCTCTAGCTTTCTCCTGGGGTGTTCCATATTCTTCCGTTCTATATGACTCAATAAGGATGAAGATGTTTATGCATGTGAAAAAAAACTGCTATTAATATTTGCAAACTTCCTCAGCTATTGCCAACAATTTCCCCAAGTTGACTTTAAATACCTGTATTTTTCAACAGATTGACTTGGAAGCTTTTTCTCCACCTACTCTGCAAACTATGTACCATCAATTACCTTGTGACTGAACCTCTATCTTTTGGACTAAACACTCTATACAATCTAAATTCTGCCTCTTTTGTCTTCCCTGCCCTGCTCTATAATGACAGAAATGGGTCTGTGGCACTGCTGACTGAGGTCCATTCCACAGAAACATGGAAGACAGCATGGCATTTCCTTCATAACACCGTTTCCACAGCTTGTAACCCACCAACACCACTCAAGCAGCATACCAGAAGCAAGGTGGGATCTCGAGATGTTGGGCGGTGGGCAGGGCAGTTCGAGAGACAGGGAGGTGACTGAAAAAATATCAGTCAGCAACTAGCTGCCATACAAAGGCATTTGTATTTAAAAGTCTTTGCTGCACTCCCATGTTCACTGCAGCATTATTCACAATTTCCATGATAAGGAATCAACCTAAATGGCCATTAACAGATGAATGGATGAAGAAGATGTGGTATACATACACACTGGACTATTATCCAACTGTAAGAAAAAAAAGGAAATCCTGCCATGTGTAACAACATGGATGCCACTTGAGGGCATTATGCTTAAGTGTGAGATGTCAGACACAGAAAGACGAATACTGCATAGTATCACTTATATGTAGAACCTTAAATAAAAGTCCAACTCACAGAAATAGAGAGTAGAAAAGTGGTTTCCAGGGACTTAGAGGGTGGGGGAAATAGGGAGAGGTTGTTAAAAGGATATAAACTTTCAGCTAGAAGATGAATAAGGTCTCAGGATCTAATATAAAACATGTTGACTATGGTCAATAATACTGTGTTACATATGTTGAAATTTGCTAAGAGAGTAGAATTTAAATTTCCTCACCCAAAAAAGTGAGATCATGAACGTGTTACCTAGATGGAGGAATCCTTTCAGAACATATACATATATTAAATAACCACAATGAACACTTTAAATATCTTTAAATTTTTATGCCAATTATACCTCAATAAAGCTGAATTGAAAAAAAAGTCTCTGAATCAATGGATTCAATGTGATTTCCTGCACATACATGCATACAAAAATGACAATCAGTTTGGGAAATATAAAAATGATACTAACCTTCTCATCTCATTCTTTATTTCAGTATTTTATAAAATATACATTGGAAGGACTAATAACTTCTCAAAGCTCATAAGATAATAATTAATGTTTATATCTGATTCCATTGTCCGTTGCAACCCTGACTTCCTAAGCACTATATTTGGTTGGTTAATAGTTATTTTTAATATTTATGTATATAAATATGCACATACATACAAACACACATACACATACACACACACTACTCAATTACTAGAAACTCTTTTGAAATAGTTTCAGGCAAAAGTTTCATATAACTGAGCTCTAAAGTAGGTATATGGACAAAAGAAGAAAAAACAAAGAGGTTGAAACCTAGGTACAGAAAGAATAGAAGAGCATCAATAAATAAAAGCAAAACTCTTACTGTTATGCCCAGCAAGTACTCAAAAACAGCAGAAGCACTTAAAGGTAAGAATTTGCTGAATTGCTTGATTTTTTTTTTCAGTCAAGAATCAGCAGCTAGTATTGACTAGAACATTCACGACATGGGGTTACAAGAATGGGTTGATAGTTATGTTCTTCAGTGGTGGGAAGTTCCAGCTTATCCTCAAAACTAGCTCCAAGTAGAAATCATGAAAACAATCTTATCTCCCTCAGGGATGTTCACCTTCTGCCTCCATCAGTGCACTTCAATTTTTACAGCATCATTTGTTTCTCCAGCATCTCAATTTTCCTCTCCATAGACCCATGAGATTTAATCACACATGTAACAAAAACCTTATGTTCTATTTCCTCTTTTTCAAGGGCTACGACTTCACATCTGTGCTGCCTGCCCACACCACCACACATTTAATTTGCTTGTTCAAAATTTCAGACATAATTCATGCTTTTTCTCTCCATGATCTTCTCACTTCCTTCTCTCTTCCAAACAACCAAAGTTCACGCTTCAGCCTGGGCCTCTAGCCACACCACAGGTCACTGTCTCTTTTATGCTAGGAAGTTTCTCTTCATTTCTTCTGTCTTAGAGAATGTTATTTCCCTGCATATTTCCAATTGTTTTGTCCTGATACATTTATAGCCTGAGTGGTTAATGGGGATTATTAAAAAAAAAAAAAAAAAAAAAAAAAAAAAAGGTCCTAAGGTCAACAACCCACATTAAGAAAAACCCCGGGACAGCAGTAGTCTGTCCCAGATCTAACTTTAATTCATGCCAGATTTCAAAGTATGATTCTCTTCTCCCTATAAGAAAGAGTGTTATGCTTCAGCTGGGTCCACATGGAGAGGCACTCAGCTAGGGTTCATTCCTAAGGAGTCAACGAGGGGCTTTCAGAGGCACATTACTACTCTTTTATTTTTTTAATCATATTCTCTCTAGGAAAATTCCATCAAAGAAATTTTGTATCTAACCAAAAGGACAACATGCGAGTGAGGCAAAATTTCCAATTTGCCAGAACTAAAACAAATAGGTTATTTTAGCCAATGTTCCATACTCACAATTCACTGTACTCCGGAAGGTCCTTTTTTTATATCCTGAATTTAAATTAACTAAGCCTTGGGTCACCTAGGTCTACACTTTTCCCTTAGGCATTTAAGGAATGTGGGATTACTGTTTACCTCATTCCTACCCTCAAGCCCTCATGAATAAGAGCCTGGTGAGCCATAAAAAATGGTACCTTTACCAAGCAATGCCAATGACACCATACCTTCTTATCTTTGGAGGGATCACTTCATCACTTAAAAAATACATAGCTAAAAATAAATGACTATGTGTATCCATTCTTTTATGGTTGGTCAAGACACTGAATACATTAGATTATGTTTGATAGGAATTTAAGCTCCAAGACACTTGTGATGGATGTTCCCACATGCATAGAAAGGGTGATATGACTAAATAATCTAAGGATAAAGTCAAAGAAAATTATTTTGCCCATGCAAAAATTAGCTCACCTGGACTTACTATGGCCCTACTTACAAAAAAGAAAGAGAAGAGAAGAGATAAAAGAAAGAAAAAGAAAAAATAGAACCAGTGACATTTTGAAGTATGTTAAGAATTTTCAAAAGATAGCTACTTTATACTAAAGCTATTCACCTTCATCTAATTCTATAAATTCCCTCAGAGGTTAAGGCAGGAGGGAGAGGTGCTTTTTTAACTCCTCCGGAATAACCTCATTGACCCATTATCTTTCAGTCCACATGTCCTGCAAACTCTTTCCCAAATAACTGGAATGATGCAGCAAGTTGTTCAAGCTTGTGAAAGGAGAATTGACACTTAGTATTTGTAAATTTATATAAGTTACTCATTGGGAGCTTCTGTAAATAAAAAGAATCACTTTGTGAGGTTTCACAGTTCTTTAAAAACACCCAGATTATCTCAAAGACTTGTTAAATTTCTGCATTAAATGTGTTTTAGCAAAAGCTGAATATAAATAAGAACTTGCTTTAACTCAAGCATTTTTCTGTGAACAAAGTCAAATCATTATAAGGCAAAACAAGTCAGCTTTCCAGTTCAGAAACAAATTCTTCACAGAACTGAGGGCCAAAATTTCACCAAAAACGTGTATATATTTCAAGTTTTATCATGAACTAGAATTAATTTCCAGTAAGTCTACATGCAAACTCATTATGACAAAGCTATAACTATACTAAAAAATGCATTTGTATACTTGAATACTTAACTTTCCCAAGGGCAGTCAGGTCCTGAGGTTTTAATTCACTTGACTTCACAAATACTCAGACCTTGACTTCTTGCTGCTAATTTATTGTTCTCATGTGCTTTTTTTGTAAAAGTAAATACATATTTTTACTTTGTCTTCTTTAATATACAAAATACATTTACTATCGTATTATTTATCTATTGTGTATAACCCATTACTATAAAACTTAGCAAGTTAGAACAATTATAGTTTTAATATCTCACAGTTTTTGTGGGTCAATAATTCAAGCAGAGCTTAGCTAGGTGGTTCCTGTGTCAGGGTCTCCCATGGAACTGCAATCACAGTGTCAGCCCCAGGGTTCCTCACAGGGCCACAATCAAAGTGGCAGCCCAGGTCATAGCCATGTCAATGTTCAACTGAAGCAGAACCCACTAGCCCACTCAGTGGTTGCTGAATGATTTGGTTTCTCACAAACTACTGGATTGAGGACCTCACTTCCTTGAAGGCTATTTGCAGGAGACTGCCCAGAGGAGACTTTTCCATCTGAGATTCAGGAAAAGAGGACACCACCAAGATGGATGCCACAGTCTTTTGTGACCTAGTCACGTAAATGATATCTCATTACTTTTGCTGTAACCTGCGAGATGCCAATCACAAATCCCAGCTATACTCAAGGCAAAGGCATGAATACCAGGAAGGGGGGGAGATCATCAAAAATCACGCCACCAGCAGCTGCTTACCACAGCTAAATACATACACTCTTTTGTACCTGCTCGTATCTTTTTGTTTTTTTAATTTTCTTTATGTTTTTAATGTTTATGCATTTTTGAGAGAGAGACAATGCATGAGAGGGGGAGGGGCAGAGAGAGAGGGAGACACAGGATCCAAAGCAGGCTCCAGGCTCTGAACTGTCAGCACAGAGCCTGACACAGGGCTCCAATCCACCAATTCTGTGATCATGACCTGAGCTGAAGTCAGACACTTAACCAACTGAGCCACCTAGGCACTCCTGCTTGTATTTTTTTTAATAAAAATAAATTACAGAAATTATTTGCTGTCAGTTTGTAAAAACTTTTTCATTACCACACAGTATTCTACATATACAACCAATCTTACAGACTTGGGTATTTAGGTTTTTTACCGTATTTTGCTATTACAAAGAGTGATGCAATCAACAACCCTCTGCATCTTTTATTTCCTATCTTTGTAAATGAATCTTCAAAGTAAATCTCTTAAAATGGTCACTAGGTAAGTACACATTTAATTTTATTAGGGTTGCAAAATTTTCCTCCAGAGGTTATAATGTTTGTCCTCAAACCAAGAATACATGAAAATATTTGTTTCTCCACAGTCTTACCAACAAAGTATATTGTCAAGCTTTTATGTTTTTGCCAGTCATTCAATCTTTCCACATATTTAAAAACCATTAGGTATCTTTTTCTGTGCACTGTTTAAGTCTTTTGCCCATTTTTTCCCATCAGGTTGTGGCTTTTTTCTCCTCACTTTTTATGAAGCCCTTTAAATATTAAGACACTTGGCTTTTTGTCTATTATACAAGTGGTAAATATTTTCTCCCAACTGGTCATTTGTATTTTGACTGCTGATGATTTTTTTTCCCATCCAGAAGTTTTATGTCATCAATTTTATCATTTTTTTTAATTTTCTTTCTTCTGAACTTTGGATCATAAATAGAAAGACTTTCCCACACCAAAGTTATAAAGGAATTCGCTAATGTTATATTTTGGTACTGGAATAGTGTCACGTTTTTTTAAATTTAAATCTCTGAAACATTTGCAGTTTCTTCCAGTGTTTCATGTAAAGCATAGACCTGATTTTATCATTTTTGAAATGCCCTGTTTTCTCAGTGCTATTTATTTTAAAAGTTCTTTTCCATAGAGACTTTAGATACCATCTTTATTAGATACTAAATTTCAACACGTACTTGGGTCTATTCCTGGAATTTCCACTTTTCCATTAGACTATCTAATTAAGAACTAATACTATATTGGCTTAATTATAGCGGCTTTATAGACTATTTCAATATCCCCCTCATTCCTGTTCTTTTTTTAGAGCTTTTTCAGTACCTTTTTCATGATTTTTCCCCATCAACTTTATTAGCAACTTGTCTAACTCCAGAAAGGAGGGAGAAAAAAAGACTTTTGTTCATTGTTATTGGGATCATGTTGAATTTCTCACAAGAAAATTGACATCTCTATAATGCAGCTTGTTCTATCCAAGAACAAAGAATGTCACTTCACTTGTTCAAGTGTTTAAAGTTTTCCTCATATAGTTCTTTCACACTTAATATTAGTTCTATTTTATGCTGCCATTGTACCCAGGACTTTTTTCTTTCATTAACCTCCTAACCAAAATACATAAACTATTGATTTTTTGTGCATTTATTTTACATCTTATCACAATACATCAATATATCCCAAAGCACATAGACATATTATGCCTATTCATAACTGAGTAAATGGAAATTTGAAAGATTTCAAGGTCACCCAAAATGTATACCTAGCCTAAATGCTAGAAATTCTAGTCATTCTTAAAACCCTATTAAAGAATTTATGACTGCTAGCTTTAAAGGTAAAGAAAGTTTAATGATCAGAGTGCATTTTGAAATGTTCCAATTAAATTATAAACTGGAAGGAAAATAACTGGTTTTATTATACAGCTTAAATCAGTTTTTATTAAAACCGAGTTAATATTTTAAACAGCAAATATTATTTTGAAAACAAAATGGCTGGATAAATTTTACACGTATCAGACAGTGCAATGCCAAGCTTACTACTATATCAGATATCATATTGAAAGAAATAAAGTTCACACATAGTGAGTGAGCAAACAGATGAATAATACTAATAGGCTCCAGGCCATTTATCCATTAAAGTAATGAATGCCACCTCATATTCACTTGGTCAGGAAGAAAAATCAAAGCAGTCTCTGTCCACAAACATCAATATTTCTTGCTGATTAATGAAATGAAATCACAAAGGCAAGAAACTTTTATTGATGGTTTTCTCTTAAACTACTAAATCTGCTTTCTAACAGGCAATGAAACAATAACACGTAATATCAGAATCAGACTCCATGATCACCCACAGAAACTCTCTGAAACCCAAATGAAGATAAAGACCCATGTATGCCATTTACTTGAATCCTTAAATAGTTAAAATTAGATCACTTCAGATGGTTATTTTTAGCCCAAACACATAAGCCAAAGAACACTAAATACAAATCAATTAAGTTGTCAGAAAACCTCTTCAACTCCGGCCCTATAATGTGAAAACTATGCTACGCAAAATTGCTGAGGTTAAAACTGCAACACCACTTTAGGAAGAACGTAATTTTTTTAATGCACATTAAAAGGAAAAATTTCAGATGTAGCAAATGTCCTTGAGTTCTTTATGTAAACAGGTTTTCAATGTAGTAATGAGAAAGAAAGAGCCCACTAGATTCATTGGCTAGAATTGTAGCTCACTCTAACATTAAAAAAAAATTAACTAGTAAGGATACCTTCCCGTTCACCTAATTCCATATCCACCTTCCACTTTTATATTTAAGTCAATCTCAAGATATTTTATGCTGCCTCACCGTAGCACTTTAATCCCAACATATATTTATTTATTTTTCTCTACAGTAACCTAATAAGAGTATATAACTTTGCCTTATTTTTCTTTCTTTGGAAGTATTTAGGGAATAACAACGAATGAAGCTTTGACATTTAGTAGAATTTGGCCACAGCTTTATTAAACTTTACTGAACTCCATCAAGTTCATTGTTTATAGGACTGAAGATCTAACACAACTCAAAAACCAATTCATACAATGTCTGATATTGTACAGGACTAGGTGAGTTCAAGTGTAGTTTTTAGAACAGGCCAGAACCAGAAAATAGTACCCCTATAAGAAGCTTTAAAGGATTATATAAAAACCACAAAAAAAGTTGAACTTTAAAAACTATTAAGAACATATGATATTTAAAAGATAAGGAAAAACTGACTGATAGCTTTGTAGTTCAAGATAAAGCTTTCCACCTGTTCTCTTTTGCAACCAAACCGACCTATCCCCATTATGGAAGATCCATCATTCCAAAATTTCAAACAGGCCTTTTTTCCCCCATAATCAGAAGCCTGTACAGCAGTCAAAAACATATCTGACAAAACAGGCCTCTTGTCATGTACTGCTGTTTACTCTTGAATGCATCTCACAGCTTGAATAAGTCTTTGTTTTACCAACTCTAACCCACAAAAAAAGCTCACTTGTCAACCCACATAGAAAATAACTTAAATTGCTTCTTTACAACTCAAGATTATAGAGTGGTGACAACCCTTTTATCCACAGTACCTTAGCAATGCCAATTTATTTCTGACTTCTACATTTTAAAGCATCCAAATCAGATGATTTGGCAACTCTCAAATAAAAATTCCTAGTAAGCATTAAAAAAATAAGAATCAAAAAGTGGTTCCTTATCACCAAGGTCATGCAGAAAAATGTAGGAGTAACCAACTGCTCGATGAGTAAGTGAATTTACATTAAAGGTTAATATATTCAGTCTTGCAGTTCAAGAATAAACCATCTGGTTTCAAATGCAAAGTTGAAATGAGTCTATAAAAAGGTAAGGATTCTTGAAAACAGATAGCTCAGAAATCCACATCCAGCAAATTCAAATATATCACTGCTTCTTTTTTATGGAAAAAAAAGACCTTATACTTTATATTCAAACCTACCAAGTGAGCACCTGCCCTCTACACATCGATTACTGACACACAGTGAATAAGGTGTCCCTATCTCTGGATTTCAATCTACCAAGAGTCATTGTCATTTTAATGTGTCAGTACATCCGTCAGTTAGACCAATACCTGCCCTAAGAAGAGAACTACATTCGTGGTCTCTCTTCCTCCCTCTACCTGTGGGCATCTTCCTCTCCATGCCATGGCCATGCAGGGCTGTGACAAAAGAGGTAGGAGCCTGTGGCCTCACCTCCATGACAACCCTGAAAAGCATTTCCTTCTTTCAACTTACCAGCAATCACTTGCTACTCTTATAGTACCACTGTACATTTACTAAGTGGAAGACACCACTTTCTTAACCTTGTGGAAACTCACCAAACAACTTCAAGTAAGGTTCATAACTAAAGGTTAAAACACAATCCTCTGGTCCCCCAACGTCCACTGTATCAGTTATCTATTGCAATATAACAAGCCACTCCAAAAGTTAGTGGCTCAAAACAAGAGAAATCTATTACTTCTCACAATTCTGAAGGTAGAATGGGTGGTTCTTCTGTTCTATGTGGTGCTGAATGGAGTCACTCATGCAGCTGCATTTAATTGTTGGCCGAGCTAGCTAGGCTGGAACAACGAAGAAGACCACTCATATGGCTGGGCCTTGGCACAATTACTGGGTGGGCAACTTGTCCTTTACTCCATGTGACCTCTCCCTCCATATGACTTGTATTCTAGAGCATCTCCACAGGGTTCTTCTCACTAACAGAATGGCCCGATTTACCTACATCATAGCAGCTGGGTTCCAGGAGAGCAAAGACAAAAGATGCCACTCCCTTTAAAACCAGGTCCAGAAGTCGCTCAGCATCAGTTTTTTTCTCTACATTGTCCTATTGGTCGAAGCAAGCCACAAGGTCAGCCCAAAGGTGGGGGTGGTGCAGGAGACAATCCCACCTCTTGATGAGTGGACTGGAATGTACATACAGGAAACAGAGGAAATTGGGAGCCGCTATCCTTCGAAACTACCCACTGCATACTAAGTACAACTTGAATAAATATTCCTCTAAAGAAAGAGAAAAGGTTTCCTTAAATTATATGGTAACAAATGTCTACTTGTTAATTCTTTGCTAGCATATGAAAGTCATTAATGACAGAAGAAAGAAATGGCAAGGCAAGTCAACTTTTATTTAATGCTATGATATTTAGAAATCGGGACAGCATGATATGCTTCCTTTATTCTTAATACGACTCAATGCCATTACTACTAGAAATACCACTGCAGGAACTGGTAAGAATTACACTGCTGCATCAGACCTTTCCCATCTTGGCTTGCTTTTGATGGCAATCAGCCATATTCTACTAACGTAAATCCAGAGGTCCAGAAATTAGAACAGGCTTTATGTAAAGGAATCAGAGCACCTTCCCCAAATGCACACATCAGACAGGCTGTCTGTAACTGCACTGATAGCTATGTTAATACTGAATTAATACACTGTTTTCATCGCCCAGAAATGACTTAAATGTTCTCAGGCTGTATGCATGTTTGGAAAGAAAATGGGGCTGTGATATCAACTCTTAGTTTTGAATATCACTTCCAATTTACAACCCAAGTATGAGGCTATTCTTTTCCCCAATAGCCTCTTTTCCAATGTCCAGGAGATACAAGAAAAGGAGCATCGAAATAAAAATGGAGACCCTCCCAGAGATAGAAGAAGAAGAGGAGCTACCTGCCTAAAGAACCCTTTCAACACACTAAAATCCTGACTAGCCCCTACAGCCTTTCTCTTTAAAAGAATCAATAGTAATTGGGCTGTGGTGGCAACATCGCTACAATGCTGAACAAGCCCACAACACAAGCAAGGAAGCGGCCAGATCACGGTTGCTCCACTACTCATTCACCCATTATTTCATTACCCAAACAGCAACTTCTAGCCTCTTGGGATACACCAATGAAAAAAAAAAAATGGACAAAGTTCCCACACACTGGAGGCTTATCATGAAAACTGGCCATTCACACAAGTGTGAAGTCCTAGAAACCACGTGAAAAATTGGATATCAAGGAAGCAGGTGTGAGACAGATATAATAGGAAATAATAAACACGATAAGTAAGTTACATTGTGTGTCAGAAAGTAACAAGTGCTACTGTCAAAAAAGAAAAATAGAGCAAGGGGAATCTGGACAGTTGGGCAGTTGGGTGGGGGTGGGAAGGAGGGGTAGCAATTTTAAACAGGGTGGTCAGGAAATGAAGTCCTCATTGGGAGCATGTCATTGGAGAAAAGACTCAAAAGAATTTGAGGGAGTGAGCAAAGAGGATACCTAGTAAAAGAGCAATGAAGACAAAGGAAAGAGCAGGAACATTCCTGTGTGGGGGCAAAAGCAGAGGCCAGTAAAGGTAGAATAATAAAAGGAGAAAAATAGGTAGGGGTAAGATCAGAGAAGTAACAGGGGAGCCTGGGTGACTCGGTCGGTTAAGCGTCCAACTTCAGCTCAGGTCATGATCTCGCAGTTTGTGAGTTTGAGCCCGACGTTGGGCTCTGTGCTGACAGCTTGAAGCCTGGAGCCTGCTTTGGATCCTGTGTCTCCCTCTCTCTCTGCCCCTCCCATGCTCATTCTCTGTCTCTGTCTCTCAATAATAAATAAACATTTAAAAAAAATTTTTTTTAAAAGATCAGAGAAGAAACAGAGTGTGAAATCATGTAGGACCCTAAAGCCAATTAATTATTGACTTTCTGTGAGGAGAAAGGGGGACTATTGAAGGGTGCTGGGAAAAGAGAACAAGATCTGACCTACTTTTTAAAAAGATCACTCTAGTGGCACGTGGGTGGCTCAGTCCATTAAAGCATACAATTCTTGATTTTGGCTCAGGTCATGATCTCACCGTCTGTGAGACTAAGCCCCATGTCAGGCTCTGCACTGATAGCACAGATTCTCTCTGTGCTATCTCACTGATAGCTTGGGATTCTCTCTCTCAAAATAAAGAAAAAATTATAAATAGATAGATAGATAGATAATCACTCTGGCTGCTGTGTTAGGACCAGACCACTGAAGAGGGAAAGATGCGGTGGATGATGGTAGGAAGAGAGACAAATTAGGTTAGGATACCCTTACATACAGTTATCCAGACAAGAGTTCATAATGCTTTGGGGCAGACTTGTAGAAGGAAGAGGTAAAAGTGATTGAAATTGAGTATAGTTTGAAATTACAGTCAACAAGACTTCCTAATGGATTCAGAATAAGGTTTGAGTGAAATGGAGAAATAAAGAATGAATGAATCGCTTTTCATTTATCAACTCAAGTAATGAATGTGCCATCTAATGAAATAGGGAAGGCTGGCTGAGCGGGTTTGGAAGGCACAAGTTCTAAATCTGGTTTAAGGTGTCTATTAGGCATCCAAAGGAAGAAGTCAAATCAGCACTTACCTACTGATGCCTGTAGTTCAAGCTGGAGCTCTGGGCTGGGGGGTACAAATCTGGCATTTGTGTGCAGGTAGTTGGTATATAAGCTGTGAGAGCGGATACACCTGCTACTGGAGTGAGCACACTGAGGAACCGCAGCCATCACAGCACAGGGAGAGCAGACAGCACCCGAGACTGAGAACTGGCCAGTTCACACAAGTGTGAAGTCCTAGAAACCATGTGGAAAATTGGGTATTAAGGAAGCAGGTGTGAGCAACTGTGTCAAATGCTCTGAGAGGTCAAGTAAGAGGAAGATTTGAGAAATAGCCATTGAAAAACAAAGCAAAAACAAAACAAAACAAAACAAAAACATTATTTCACAAGCACAATGCCAAACTATCCTGTGAGATAGTGTCTAATCATGCCCTAATAACTATATAAATTTAAATTTTCTAGTCCCAAATTCTTCTGCTTAAGGTTAAGGGAAAAGCTATTAAGTAAACTGGTTTTCCGCCAGATGCAAGTGAAAATGTTATTTTTTGATTCCCAAAATCAACATGGCATGACCATATGCCTTATGCTTAGTTACTTCAATAACAGCATTTCCTACAGTGCAGGATGCAGCCTGATTGTTAAGTTCAGACCCAAGGCACCAGTGCCCATCTGTTTGAAATCTCCTTTTCCCTAGTTTCCTTATCTATGGGAAATGATTTGAGTAAAAGAAAAGAAAATCTTTAAAAAAAACAGAGATGATACAAGGCAAAAAGCTAACCATAAACTGTAAGAGCAATACTGTGACACAGCAAAACTAAAAAAAAAAAAAAAAAAAAAAAAGGCCCACTGAGAAAAAAAAGCTTAAAAGCTTAAATGTGCTTAAATGCTATCTTCATTTCTTATTTTTAGGTATCTTTTTTCCTTAAATCATGTAACAGGCTACAAGTCAATAAGAAGAACTTGAACACAGAACTTGATACACTCTCAAAAAAGAATTTTACTCACTAACACCTATGTGTTACATATGGCAAGTACGTTAATAATATTACTGTTACTTTAACAAAGCCGTGAGGATGGACCTAAAAATGCTATGGTAACTTATTTTTCCCAGGATAGGAAAAAAAATAAAAAAAGAAAGGAAGGAAGGAAGAAAGAAAGGAATCAAAATTCTAAACTCTGTTCCATTTTATCACATTTCCCTTGATGCCATGATTCTCTACAAACCCATGACACCATCATCTTGTCATCCATCTTCCTGCCACACGAATAAAGTGTTGATTACTACACACATGAGCTATATTTCTAAAAAAGCAGTGTCCAAATAGAATCATATTTGCCTTATGATTGAGATTATGCTTTCATAATTCTGTTCACATTGAAGTGAGACATCCTTTAATATTATCTTTCAAAATGAAACATAATCAATAACGAGATACTCATTGTATGCTAGTACATGTCAGACAGCAATGCAGGCACTTCAAGTTCAAACCATGACTCTAACTTACAAGGAGTTGTGACCTCTGTGCAGTGATAAAGACACAAGGCCTGAGGGGTGCCTGGGTGGTTCGGTTGGTTGAGCGTCCGACATCGGCTCAGGTCATGATCTCATGTTGTGTGAGTTCGAGCACCGCATCGAGCTCTATGGTGACAGTAGCCTGCTTCAGATTCTGTGTCTCCCTCTGCCTCTCTGTCTGTCTGTCTCTCTCTCAAAAATAAAATAATCATTTAAAAAAAATTATTATATGGCTGAAAAGTAACAAAAAAGAACTGGGTTCTTAGTACATTAGTACTAAGTAAGTGATACAGAAAATTAGTGTTATGGAGCCTTAAAGCTACAAAAGATGACTCCCAAGAGATATGGTCTAGACAGCATCCAAAAGGCAGTGAATCTTCCCCATGGCCATCCATAGGAGTAGGAATTGAATTTAAAGGGAAGAGACAGGGCAGGGCATGGACAATGGCAAAGAGATGATATTGTTCTAGGTCAATGACTAGATAAGACCAGGTGAGGTGGAAAATTCAAACTGGAAGATAAAGATTGAAAAGAGAAGGAAACTAATAGCTACATGCTAAGGACTGCAACAGTTGTATTCTCTCCGCCTTGTTTCTCTTTTCCCTCCCTACTCCTATCCCACCCTCTTGAATTAACTATGGCCCTTGGAGTCAGAGAAACTTGACTCACAATTATATTTCTCAGGGCACCTGGGTGGCTCAGTCAGTTGAGCATCTGGCTTCGGCTCAGGTCATGATCTCATGGTTCATGGGTTCAAGCCCCACGTCGGGCTCTGTGCTCACAGCTCAGAGACTGGAGCCTGCTTCAGATTCTGTGTCTCACTCTCTCTCTGCCCTTCCCCTGCTCATGCTCTGTATCTCTCTGTCTCAAAAATCAGTGAAACATTAAAAAAAATTTAAAAAAACAATTATATTCCTCAATGTCTGTATAATCCAAGAAAGTTATTAAATTATCTGAGCCTCAATTCCCTAACATGTAAATGGTGACAACTATATCTACTAAAAACATCTTATTTTTCCAATAGTAATAATAATACCCAGTATTGTGCTAGGTACCATGCTCAGGTTATTTACACTGTCTCATTTAATCTTTACAGTTACCCTCAGGGTGCATATTATTCTCTTTGTGCAGGTGAAAAAAAATGATAAGCAAGTCAAATCACTTGGCCCAAATCATACAAGTAAAAACTAGCAAAGCTACGGTAGATCAGAGGTATTACTAACCCCAAAGTCCTCATCTTTAGCCATTCTGATACATTAGTGATAATTAAATGCAAGAGTTTATTACAATGCCTACAGACATAGCTACTGCTGATATCATTAGTCTTCAAAATTCCATAAGACGGTTCTTGTTTGTTACTATTGGTGTTTGTGTTATCATTGTTATTATCATTCATGAGAGAATCAGTTGTTCGTTTTTTCTTAACTTCGCCCATGTGATGGGGCGCATGGGTGGCTCAGTTGGTCAGGCATCCAAGTCTTGATTTCTGCTCAGGTCATGATCTCCCAGTTGGTGGGATCGAGTCCTGAGTTGGGCTCTACATTGACAGTGTGGAGTCTGCTTGGGATTTTCTCTCTCCCCCTCTGTCTCAAAATAAATAAATAAACATTTTTAAAAAACACAACCTAACCAATATGAGTTTGCTGATAACTGACAGAACAACGTGGACTGGAGTTTGGTTATTGTTCATTTTCCTTTGTGCATGGAACACTATTGCGCTTTTTTTTAATGTAGAAATAAAATAAAGGCATTCATTTAGAGGCATTAATCTGTTTCTTGAAGTTTTTACTTAACATTCTCCTAACAAAACCAAAATTTTCAGTCTTTGGACCTCCTCGGTAGTCCACAAACGCCTATAACATTTTATTGCATGTGGTGGACACATTTCTTCCCTCTAGTGGCTTCCTTCTAGTCTGGACTAAAAGTCGCTTAAGATGAGAACTCATTTCCTTTTTATCCTTGTATTTGATGGACAAACAAATGGATGAATGAAATAGATGTAAGTTCAAATGGAAGCACTTTTAGGTGCCTACATGACAGCTTCAAGGACTTATGAACCCCACTAAAGTTTATACAAAATATGGACTGTATGAAGTTAAGTGGATTTTTAAGAAAGAAGTTCCACGGTTGTCATCAGATTCTCAGGAAGCTTCGGGGCCTCATGAAGACTGAGCACCATTAGACTCAAGGTAGGAAGACCAGTTAAAAGTAACTGAATTTGTATAGGAAAAAAAGTTATAAAGGTCTAAATTAGTGCTATGGCAATAGATATGGAAAGAATAATACAGTAAGTGACATTCCACAAATAAGTCCACAAAATTTAATACCTAAAACTAGTAGTTATTAGATCTAATATTATACTGAATGTGATACCATACAACCATTGGAAGTGTAATACCATATGTACTACCGTACAATGTCATTGTCTATGGTTAGTTCAAGTAAGATGTGGCAGAGGTGTGACTTTTCCAATGACCTGCCTTCTTTCACAAAATGTCTGCTAAGTGCTTAAACACTGAAAATGCATGTATTGCTTTCTTCCAATCCTACTATAAAAGTATACAATCTTTTAGCAAGTTTTATTCAACACGTGTTTATTGAATACTGGTATGCGTAAGTTCAACAAATTGGAGAGACAAAAAGAAGAGATTTTCTCAGTTTTTGCTAGAAAGTTGGTGAAATTTTACTTTAATGAAAAGAAGAAAGCCAGAGATTTTTAAAGTATATTTAATGCACCACTAATATGATGTGGATTGAACTGTGTACAGTGGCCGTTCTAGTAAGACTGAGGCTGTAGGTTCATCTCTGCATTGTGAGGTTAAGATTAGCCATCTTACTCTCTTGCTCTTATTTCCCTCCCCTCTTCCAGTACTTTTATATGAATTATATAAAGTTTTAGAGAATATGAAATGAGAAGTCAAAGAGAGGACTCCAAATGCAAAGACAGAGGAAGGGGGTTGAAAAATATAAGGGCCAGCCAACGTGCTGCTAGTGGGAAACTTCCAGTGATAGGCACATGGGAATTTCAAGGTATGGTTTCTACTAATAGATAAATATTTTTCATTGATTTCTCTCTAGGTGAGTTCCAAAACAACTGGACATCTGCTGCCTTGGTTTAGTTCTGGCTTTAAATTAGCTAATTTAAGCTTTCCAAAAATAATCATGCATGTTGAAGGTATGTGAAAAAAAACTTCAAACGCAGAGACAAAGAAAACCCTACAAAAATATTCAACATCACTGCAGACTTAAAAAAACAAAATGAAAACTGAACACAATGTGTGCTGGTACAATCACAAGCCTGCTCTACTCTTTATTATTCTTTTTAATGTTTATTTATTTTTGAGAGAGAGAGAGAGAGAGCACGAGTGGAGGAGAGGCAGAGGGCAGGGGTGGGAGGGGAGACACGGAATCTGAAGCAGACTACAGGGTCTGAGCTGTCAGCCCAGAGCCCAAAGTGGGGCTAGACTCACAAACCACAAGATCATGACCTGAGCTGAAGTCAGAGGCTTAACTGACTGAGCCACCCAGGTGCCCCAGGCCTGCTCTACTTTTGACTAAGAAGCAGGTACTAGTGTCTCAGTATTGCTTCTGCAAGATAGCAGGGACTAAACATTCCCCTAGTGAGATAATAAAACAAAGTCAGAGTTACTGCTTGAAATTAGGGGCAAGACTCTAGTAACCCCCACAGCTTGTTCTTGAAGGGGTGCAGCTTTATAAGAAGCTCTAGGCCTAGAGAAGCAGAAGAACAGCACAGCGTCATCAAGTCAAGCCAAGCCTCGCTAGGGTCAGTGGCTGAGTCTACATTATTGCTTCTAGACAATGACTCTCAGTACCATTACAAGATTGGATCTTAAACACCAGAGGGCTGGTAGGAAACAACTGCAAAATAACAGACTAGGGGGGATGATCCAAAAGTAGAGACAGGAAAAAATAAATGCAAAATCTCCCATAAACACTGATCCTGCCAGGGCTCCTGGGTGGCTCAGTCAGTGAAGCATCCAACTTCAGCTCAGGTCATGATCTCATGGTTCGTGAGTTCGAGCCCCACATGGGAATCTGTGCTGACAGCTTAAAGCCTGGAGCCTGCCTTGGATTCTGTGTCTCCCTCTCTGCCCCTCCCCCAGTTGCACTCTGTCTCTCTCTCTCTCTCTCAAAAATAAATAAACATTACAAAAATTTTTAAAAACCTGATCCTGGCAAACAATAGTATTTTCTGTTTTTTCTTAATATATTTAATAATAATTAAGATATAATTAAGATATTTCTGTATATATTTAAGTGTTACTATAGCAAAGACCTTCAAACAAGTATATATAGGTTGTCCAAAGAGATGTATTAAAGAAAAACTTGCATGAAAAATGAAATTATAAAACAAAAAGGGGAAAAGAAACTACAATGGACAGAGATAAATTAGAAACTGGAAACTTTAAAAAGCACATAAATTGCAAATCTTACAAATAAAAAATTGAGTTTTGAGAAAATTTTTAATTTAATAGATGAGATAATTTAGACTGAACACCACTGAAAAGAGACTTTATGTTTTAGAGGCAAATACTGAGGAAATTGCCCAGAATATGCACAAAGGGACAAAGGCATTTTTTAAAAGAAAGATAATTGGGGTGGCTGAGTGGCTCAGTCAGTTAAGCATCCAACTTTGGCTCAGGTCATGATTTAGTGTTTCATAGGCTTGGGCCCCATGTCAGGCTCTGTACTGATAGCTCAGAGCCTGGAGCCTGCTTCAGATTCTGTGTCTCCCTCTCTCTCTCTGCCTCTCCCTCGCTTGCACTCTTTTTCTCTCTCTCAAAAATAAATAAACATTAAAAATTTTTAATAAAAGAAAACAAAGAATAATCAAGAAATATGGAACATAAATTGAGAATCTCCAACGTACATATAAGAGAAGTTCCAGAGGAGAAGTATGTAGACTATGGGAGCAGAAATATTTGAAGAAGCAATAGCTAAGATATTTTCAGATGAAAGAAGTATATGTATCCTCAGATCACAAATGCACTCCTAGTGCCAAGCATAATAAATAAATTCACATTCTGATGCATCACAGTGAAACTGAAATAACATCAAGAGTGAAAACACATCAATAACATATCCAGGCAATATATTAGACATTTTTACCTGTATTATAATTTACACCTTTAAATCTCTCCATAATATTCCCTCCTCTTTACTCTCTTGTCCTTCTCTGATTTAATCTTCTGCACTGTAACCTTTGAGATGAATATTACTTTACAATAATGTGAAACAAATATTATTATTTAAGTAATGAATTATCTTATAAGAACAGAGACCCAGTACTCTGCCACAGTTGTAACTCCAATGCCTAGAAATACCTGATATATGGTTCTAGTGCTCAATAATGTTTAACTGAAGAAAAAGCAAACAGTCTAAGAAATTAAGTGACTTTCCCACATTTGACAGCTGACAAATAGTGGAAGTAAGCAACTTGTTGACTGTTAACTCGTTTAGATTTCACCAGAGTCAAATTCTCAAAACTCTTTTTATATAGGCTAGTGACCAGCCATTCTTCCTTCTTCCATTTCTGGCCAGTGGTTTCTTTTATTTATTTATTTATTTATTTATTTATTTATTTATTTATGTATTTATGTATTTATTTATTTATTTATTTATTTATTTTAAGGTTTTATTTATTCTTGAGAGAGACAGAGAGACAAAGCATGAGCAAGGGAGGGGCAGAGCAAGACAGGGACACAGAATCCAAAGCTGGCTCTAGGCTCTGAGTTGTCAGCACAGAGTCCGACACAGGGCTTGAACTCACAAGCCGAGAGATCATGACCTGAGCTGAAGTTGGACACTCAACCAACTGAGCAACCCAGGAGCCCCCGGGCCAGTGGTTTCTTTTAGACCAAAGTTACAATTCATCTTGCTTTTATTTAACCCAGTCTGATTTTTTGGCCTTTTTTTTTTTTTTTATCATTCAACATGTTATTATCACTCACAAATTTAAATTATCCTCAAATTTATTGCACATACATTTATATCTATATACAGGCTACTGGGACATTTGTCTCAGTAATGAGATGACAGCATCAGGAATAAGCAAGTCAAGAAAAGATGATGATTTGAGGAGATAAGTACAACTCAAATTTTTTAAAGGTATATAAGCAAAGCTGTTTACTAGGTACAGCTCTTAAAGATACTATGTAACATATCAGAAAAGCATATTGCACATATAAAAATGGTAGAGGACAATGATGAGCATCTGAAAAGACAAGATGATATCTCTTTGGGGAGTATGGGAAACTTCATGGAGCAGGTGACTATTTTGAGGGTCTTAAAAGAGTAGTAGCATTTTCACAAAGGATATGGGAGTATATAGAATTCCAACCCAAGAAATAAGAATGAGCAAACAAACAGAACCAGAAAAATACGGCAATATTTAAAATGCAGCAACCTCTTAACTTAGTCTTCAGGATAGTGTGTGTGTTGAAAAGTAATGAAAAAGAAAAGGCTGGAAAGATGGCTTGAGGACATGTGGTACAGAGCCTTGAATATTATACTGGAGACCTTGTATATAATTTAGCAGGCAACAAGGAACCATTAAATATTTTTTAAAAGAGAAATTGTATTATGTCAAAGATATGCTTTTTGAAGTTTGAATATGATGAGTTAGTATTCATATCCATGAATTTAAGGTTTGGCAGAATATCTAGGAGGAAATGCATAGCTGAAAATGAAAGATGGCACTCAGGAGAGGAGTTGGAGCTGGGGACAAGGATTAACATCTTGGGAGTGAATAGGACAAAGACAAATGTAAAACACATTAGGCAGCTGTTCAAAGATCCAATCAATGAGCTTGGGGTGGTCAACAATGAGGAGTGCTTCATCAAGAAGAAATAAGTTAAGAACAAGACCCTGGATTTGACCTTTAGATGTTCTTCAATGATAAATATCAGTAGCAGTAGAATGGTAAGGGCAAGAGCCTGAATAGTAGACATAATAAATTAAACTGTAAAATAGGAGAAAAAGCTAATGTCCTATGGAAAGGTCTGGTAGCTAACAGGGTACAGTAGTAAAGCTGAGTGGCAGTTACCGAAGACAGAGGAATCTTGAGCATTCTTTTGTCGCAGCGGGAAGAATTAGGGCTCCTCTCTTTGTGCTAATATAACAAACTCTCAAAGTATCCATTTCTCTGTCTCATAATGTCTATTTACTTCTTATTCCTCCACTAGACTGTAAGTTAAATAAGTACAGATGTTGTGTGGTTCACCAGCAGCAAATAACTGATTGGCTAACACACAGAAGACACTCAATACAAATATCTTAAGATTCAAAAAAAAGGATTAAAAATGGTATAAAGGAAAATAAAATTGGTATAGCAAGGTCCTAGAGGATATGTGAAGGATTAGAATCAGGAACAGGATGAAGGGTTAACCTTGGGTAATAATAGTGGTTTATTATCTAAGTATCACCAGTGAAAAGAGTCCTGTCGTAAAGATTGTTGATATAGAAAAGAAATACTAATCGTATACAAGCAGTATATGTTCCTTCCAAATTAGAACTCCGAGTTATCATTGTACTAGAAACACTTCATGTTCTGTTTTCAGTTTTGAAGCAGCCATTCAAAATAGTTTATGTGATCACAAATAATTTTTTTTTTTTTTGCTTTTTTAATGTTTGTTTATTTTTTTTTTTTTTTTTTTTTTTTTTTTTTTTTTTTTTTTGTGAGAGAGAGAGAGAGAGAGCCTGATGCAGAACCAAACTCACAAACTCACAAACCATGAGATCACGTCCTGGGTGAAGTTGACACTCCACTGACTGAGTCACCCAGGGGCCCAACAAATAATATATTTTTTAATGTTTATTGGTTTTTGAGAGAAAGAGAGAAAGCCCACGCGTGTACAAGCAGGGGAGGGGCAGACAGAGGGGGACAGAGGATCTGAAGTGGGCTCTATGCTGACTGAACTCATGAACCTCCAGTTCACAAGCTGGGAAATCATGATCTGAGCCAAAGTTGGACACTTGACCAACTGTGCCACCAGACACACCAATAATACTTTTAAATATAAATAAATAAGCTTGAAAGTGAAAGCAAGATAAACCAGAAGGGAAAGGAAAGCCAAGGGGCACAGAAGCTACAGAAGAAACTCAAGTGAATGTTCGCCATCTCTATACTATCTCCACTGGCCCTTTTGCCTTCCTCCCCCACCCCAAGTATTTCTGGCCATGTGAGAATAAAGACGTGAGGATATGGGTATCTATACCTCAAATCCACATGAGTTTCCAAGTTGTTCTGTGGTATCAGTTGGAAGCTTCATTTTTAGAATTTTAGAAAAAATGAAAAAATGCATCACTGTGCCTGTCAGGAGTTGACTTTGTCCTCAAAGCAGCCACATGGTGAGAACTTGTCTCTTGGAAGGTATGAAGATAGAGTCTATCTTGATGTCTAAAAGTTTTGTGTGAGGTCAGAATGACTGAAGGTAGCAATGTTTCCTATTCCAATTGACCCAGTGAACAGAACTCAGCAAAATAATTTTTATGTAAGATGTTCCTACTTTCAGTTCCTATAATTGCATATGTGAATAGGGTTCGGGGAGGTGGTCCCAATGAACAAAGAAAACTATAAGGAAGTAACGGTGTTTCCTCTGATTTCCCAATTAGAAAAGAGACTCCATAAGAGGAACGCAAAATATGTCTATGCCCATTAGGCATGCCATCACCTTCTGAACTTATTCACCTGCGGAGGCTGAACCTCAGATGGGAAGTGATTTGCTACACAGGCACATACACAGTGCCAGGATCAGAATGTACCATCCTTGAATTTTCAGTCCAGTTCTGAGACTTGAGCCATTAGACCATCATTATTTTACTCTCCGATTTATCTAGAGAGATTTTGATTGTACTTATATTGTATTTCTTTTTAATGTTTCTCTTTCCACCCAAGCAGTCTGTCTTCTAAAACCTCTTTGGCCCTCACAATTATCCTTCCTTCTCAGTGTGATGCCATCCTCTCCACAGCCCTCCCAGTAGGCAGTAGGCTAGGTTAGTCATAACTCTGTAGGGACTTTCAGGTTTTGAAGAAGGAGGTGATTTCTCATGTGAAGGCAAACCATTACATTGGTTTCATACATCCCTAGAGCACTAATCACCCTAGAGTTCTGGTCCCAGAAGAACAGATATATTTCTCCAGCCCTAGCACCAAAATTACTCTTTTAGTAACCTTTAATGCTGTTGAAGGAATAAAGCCCCACAATAAAAAGGACAAAATAATTGCCAATACAACCACAGAAGTTTCAACAGTAAGTATGAAATTTGCTTCTCTTATTTCTTTTCATTTTGTGAAATATTCTGCAAACACTAATAATTGTCCCTTATTCTCTCTAAAAATAGAATCTCTTTTTGTAAGAGAGAAAAATACTGAAACAGGGAGAATGCTTTGATGTGATTTAGTCAAGCCAGGTCATTTGCACTTCAGCATACCAAACTGTGTTTGCACATCAGAACACAGAATCATAAATCAAATGGTCAGCAAGGCACTGATGAGTAATCTAGTCCAACCCACTCATGCAGGCAACAGGAGGACCCTCAAATCACCTCAGAAGAGTTTTTAGTGACCCTAAAGAAAGAGATATCTACCTTCTCATATTTAACAATGCTGAGATTTTAAAAAGGAAAAAAAAAAGGCCTTTATATTTAACCTAAATGTCTTAAGGTGCAATGGTACAATGGCATGAGATTTGTTTTATTTCACAACATATTGCTAATATTTAATGACATGTTCGATAATTATGGTGGAGAAAGTAAAATTGCATGTGTATAATTTATGTAAATCACAATTTATATAGCCTTATATTTCCAAATATTTAATACTGCCTCTTAAAAATAACAGATCATTGGCTAAGGTGACATAAACAAACAGCATGAACTAAGCTTCCCACACAACATACTGTTACATAAAACCTGGAGGAAGTAATTCTAAAGGCAACTTTGTATCTTAGAAATAGTTATATTTAGTGGCAGAAGCAAAATCTGAATTAATTTAAATAAAAGATTGAACTGAGCAGTGACTAAAGAATAATTTTCTCTCCATCACGTAAGACTTGAACAATTTTTCCTTTTAAATGGATTATGTAAGTGAATTATAGTTTCTAAAAGGAGTATTGTGTTTTCACAAAGATGTTTTCCACAGACATGAAAATTTTAGTAGGCAATTACTTAAGTACTTTTTCTTAACTTTAAATCTCTTTGAGTTTATATTGCCTGATATTTACAGCTTAAAGCTCCCAGATGTGCACATTCCAGAATTAGTACTATTTTTCTAAAATCACCAATCGCTTTCTTATTACAACAATGGAAATATTACACTCTTTTGTTAAAATTCCCTGTCCGTGCTTTGTGCCATCATTTCCAAGCTTACTCTACTCAGAGGATGCAGGGAAGTAACAAAGCTGGTGACAGATAGAGGCCATAGCTTTCCAGGAAAAGTTCACACAAGACTTCAGAGGACTTCAAAATTCCTATGGGTCATTTCATTTGTCATTGAAAAGAAGAATCTGAGCAATTGCTAGGTCACAGTACACATAGGTTGTTCAAGGGCCTGTTCTAGATTCTGTTACGGTCTAGACTCTTATGTGCAATCTTCACCCCAGAGGGACCGTGGATAAAATTCAGGGCATCAGTGAATGTAGGTTGGAAAAAGTACCATGTTTATTTTTCACTGCCCTTTAACTAAAATTTAGCATTTCCTGAAATTATGAATGCAGACAACAAACCACAGTGGTATTAAGTCCTTATGACTTTGCCACCAATAGCAATCATAGATATTTTCGTAAAACATTATACTTGTTGCAATATCCCAAAATACATGCTTCATTCACACTCATCTATATCTTAATGTATAGTAGTTATTATTACTAGACACATAATTTTTAAATCTTTTGATGATTCTATTTCAATATAATTGATTTCTTTTATAAACCAGTGCGTTTTACTTTAGGTTTTACAATTTATTTTATGGAAATCAACTTCCAGCATGACAACAGGTGGAGCTTTGTTCAGCTGCTCCCCAGTGAAACCAGTGAAAATTATTTTTAAAAAACAATCATTCAAAGACTCTGGAAACAGTCCTATGTGCAAACAGAAAATAAACAAAAACCAATTTAATAAAAATCTATGAAAATTCGGTAAGAAAGGCAAGAGTATGGTACTTGGGCCAAGACTGCTCCTTCTCCAGAATCACTTCTCCCAGCTCAGCAAGGTAGAGAGTCTACTGGAGACTGCTGCAGCCAAGAACACAGGGCTCCCACTTGCCCTAGACCCCAGGCAAAGGGCTTTCCTCCCAGAAGGAGCAGAACTTCTGTGTTTCTCCTCCTACCTCTAGCTCTCTGTTGCTGAGGTTCACCCCCAGGTGAGTACTAGTAAGAGGTGAGGCCTCCCTTTTCTGTCCAAAGCCTACTCACGGAATGAGGCTCTGCCTCAGGCACAGTACACTGAAAAAAAGTGGCACCTCAATAGCTCTTTCTCAACTCAGGAGGTGATGGTTCCACACTAGCAAAAGCAAGCTCGAGGGACCTAGGAATGCTGAACCCCCTTCACTAAGCCTAGCTCCTAGAGTACCAACGTCACAGAGAGAAGCTTACCATTGCCACAACACAAGCTCTAGACCCTAGCTCAGAGATTTTGCTCGTGGGGAGAAGCAGGCTATAAGAAACAGCTCCTAATTCCCTCCCAAAGGAACAAACTTGAGACAGAATATGGACAAGTTTCAAAAGAGAACTCTCAGGAAGAGTGGAGGTTGAAAAGCAGTGGGAGGAGAAGTGTGGATCTAATGAAGATACAACCTGGTTTGTAAACTGGCTAATTTGTGTGAGAAAGAACCAGGGTCAGGAAACACTGACTTCTGGAACTATGAAGGAGCCCCAATTTAATTGCATCAGTTTGTGTAGGAATTTATGCCCCAGGGCATTGCTGAAAATCATGGACCAATCAGTCAGCAATTAGTGAAGCTTAACAGCTGAGTGTGGTTAGTGAGTGAACAAGAGCCCTACCAGGACCACTGTCATCCCAGAGTGACTGTTGACCTACCCAAAGCTGTCCACCCCACCCCACCCCACCCCACCCCTGCCACTGTTATGTCCAAGATTTAACACTATGGGGAGAGAGGAGGGAGGAGGAAAATATACCTCATTAAAATAATCCAGGCAGTCACTAAAAAAATAAGCAAATAACAGGAATTGGGGGGCGAGGGGTTGTTAGAGGGAGCTATACCCAGATTGGCTATATCAAAATATCCAGGTTCCAACAAAAAATTATGAGTGATGGAAAGTATTAGACCAGGAAAAAAGCAGGCAACAGAACCTGCCTGTAAGTGACCAGATGTCAGATATAAAATTTAAAAGATTTCAAAGTACCATTATAAATATATTCAAAGAACTAAAGGAAAGAATGACTAAAGAAATAAAGGAAAGTATGATGGCAATGTTGCATTAAATGGAGAATACCTATAAAGAGATAGAAATTGGGAAAAAGAGCCAAATGGAAATTCTGGAATCAAAAAGTGTAATAACTGAAATTTAAAATTACCTACGGGGGAAAAAAAATAAAATAAAATAAAATAAAATAAAATAAAATAAAATAAAATAAAATAACCTACAGGGGCTCAATAATACATTTGAATTGACAAAGGAAGTAATGAGTGAACGTGAAATGGATTGTTAAGAGAGTATGCAAGACAAACAACAGAGAGAAAAAAGAATAAAGAAAAATGGAGCCTCAAATACATGTGGGCACCATTAAACACACCAACATACTCATAGACAGAAGGGCCAGAAGAACAGGGGAGAGAGAGAGGGGAGAAGAAAAAATATTCAAAGAAATAATGGCTCAACACTTTCCAAATGTATTGAAAAACAGTAGCATAATATAGTACATCTGGGAAGCTAAATGCACTCCAAGCAGCAGAACACAAAGAGACCCACAAACAAATACATTACAGTAAAAATGCTAAAAGTCAAAGACAAGGAGAAAATCTTGAAATCACCAAGAGGAAAATTCATTTTGAGGAGTTCAGGTACCAGACTTGCATAAGGACCAAGGGCTCAGCAAGTTGAAGAGCCTCAGATATAGTAATCTAGAATAAATTATGTGACCATAGGAGATAATGGGAGGGGGAAAAAACCCAGTTTTCAACATGCTTTTATCAAAGTGCTGCAGAAGAAAAAATGTTAGTAATCAAAATAAAAACTAGGGTGGGTTGGTGGGGGAAATCCTGGGTTAAATAAAATTAAGTAGGTTTTGTTATAATAGGATTTGTCCTGAGTTTTAAAACATCATTTGTGACTCTCAAGATAGGAGTAAAAATCACATCATTTCTCAAATTGCTTTGACCATGAAAACCTTTTTTGGAGTACCTCTCAAGGCTGCAGGTTTGAAGAGCACTTTGGGAAACACTGACCTGAAGTTAATAAAACTGAGGAGTAGTGATAACTGCTGAGGTCAATTGGCATCTTTGTTTCCTATATGTCTATATCAGGCACAACTTTCTCTTGAAGGGATACTTACTAGACTACTATCCATATTTTCAAGGGCGTCCTAGGTCAAAGGCTGTCTGATATTACTGGTAATACTGCTTGCAAAGGCCCTGAAATTGAAGTCACCCTGAGGGTGACTATGCCCTAGCCTGCTTTTTTGATTTGGGGATCATATTCTGTTAAAAATCTTTAGACTCTACATTAATGAGTACAGAAAAGGACAACCACTGCTAACGGGCTTCTATGCATGGAAAATTCCTTCCCATTCCTGTTTCTAGTCTTAGGTGCTGGTTTATAATAACAACCTATCAAAATGTTGCATTCAGCTTCAAAAAAAATGTAGTCATCATCTGAGAGCTATACTTAACATCAAATGCCAAGGCAGATTTATCAGCAGCTGAGGCCTGGAGCACAGCCAGTTCGCGCACTGAAGCTTTGCTCACTGCAACTCACCATCAGAGGGTGTATATTAGAAGAAGATGGACTCAAGCCAGATAGCAAAAAGCTGTGGCTCAGCAACTTGAGTCAGGGTGACAGCAAACAAGGAGGACTGGAGGAGTGGCATAAAAGTACACAGAGAGGACTTCAAGAAACATAATATTGCCATTGCCTGTCAGAAAATAGCAATAGCAGAAGATAGGCCAAGCTCAGTGTGCCCAGAGAGGTGAAGTGGCTGGTTTGGTTTGTTTTCTTTTGTTTTCACAGAAATGCTTACAATGCTAAGAGAAAATGGTGAGTCACAAAAAGAACTAAACCTTACCTAAAATGCAAACAGACAAAGAGATGAAAACTCACTATGGAAATGACCTTAGTCCAACCAAGTGTATCATCAAACACAAACACTTTACATAGAAAACATGGTTTCTACAAATTCCATATGGCCACTGACCTTCCCTCCTCTAATCCCAATAAGAGTTGTACAGGCTTGCAAATCTCTGAATTAAATCCCATCCTGCAAGATACTTAAAATGATTCCTGTTTTCCTGATCAAAATAATTGTATTTAACTTTTCCTATTCAGAGAGCCAACTGACAATCAACTGAATGACTGCACAGAAAGGATTTTACTTTCCTAGAAAGTTGTATGTACGTTAGTGAGCTTTAAATACTGGCTTTTTAATAGGAAAGAGTAGAAATCTATCCTAGTTACGGTGGCCTTCCTATGGTCAAGCCTCTTTCTGAGTAGAAAAAGGAGCAAGTGAGAGAAAAATCCGATGCATGCATAAGACAAAACCAACCAACTACTACCAACAACAGCCACAACAAACAGATCTCAAGGAGCCAGAACAAGTTTGGATAAGAAAAGGGGTTGCAAGCAGGGAGAAAACCACACAGATAAAGAATACCTTGAGCTAAAAGAGGACCAAGGGGCAATCAGAAGCCCAAGGATTTTACCAAGAATCTGTAAAAACTGAAAGAGCTCACCTCTCAATTTTTAAATTATTATTTTAAAAAATGATAATAGTATCTCGGCACACCTGAGAGGCTAATTGTCAGTTAAGTGCCCCACTCTTGATTGCGGTTCAAGTCATGATCTCACCGTTCATGAGATCAAGCCCCGAGTCAGGCTCTGCTTGGGAATCTCTCTCTCTCTCCCTCTCTCTCTGTCTCCGTCTCTCTGCCCTATCCATGCATGCTCTCTCTCTCCCCCTCTCTCAAAAATAAATAAACTTAAAAAAAATAAATAAAAATAGTATCTCATTTTAGCAAATTCAGAAATACAAGCACATGTGCACAGCACTGATGGGAGTACAAACTGCTATACTGGTTCATAAGAGAAATTTAGTGATACGTTTAAAAGTGTTCAGGTTTTTTGAGCATGCATTTCCACTTCAGAAATTTTTCCTACCAAAATCCCAATTTTGTTTAAAGGAAAAGTAAACAAGTGTCCTAAGAGTACCTGAAAGAACAGCCCACAAAATATCAGTAGTGATTCTATCTGGGTGTTGAGGTAGCAGGTAAAATTTTAGTTTCTGTTTTTCTTTTCTCTATTTTCTTTGGAATTTTCTCTGATAAATAGATACTAATTCTGGAATACAGAAAATAAAATACACTTACATAACAACTAAAAGGGCATTGGAGTAAAAACACATGCCGAGTGTCAGGAAGATGAAGAAGGCAATGAGAAGCATCAATTTCCTGGCGGGGGTGGGGGTGGGGGCTGCGGATTCCAAAGCCAACAACCCTCATCCTTCCACAGATAGAGTCTCCATGTCGGGCTCCTACTGAGAAACACAGGAAAACTCAGAGTAGCAACGAACTGTGTGATACAGACTAGAAACAGAATGGAAGAGAACAAGTATTGCCCTTGCTTTCCTGTCCCTCCATGCATTCCAAAGCACTCCACATTTGATCTATTATGCCTTTTGAGCAAGCCAGGGACGTTGTTTTATAGGATCAAGAAAAAGGGAAATTTCAAAGACAGAATAATGCTCATTGTTTAATCCAATAAAATTTCTTTTTCTAGTAATTTGTGAGACCCATGAAGATAGAAGACAAGTCTGAGTTGTCTTTGTATCGTCAGTGCTTAGTACAGCACTTGGTTCAAGGAAAGTCTGGTGAATGAATGAATGAACGAACGAACGAACGGACGGACGAACGAATAACAATTTGAATCCTTTCAATAAGACTCTAAACCCATCCAATTTTTTATAGGAGAGAGTCAGTAACTTGTCAAACCAAATGTCTTTGGAATAACATATAAATACACAAAATAAATTTATAGAAATATCTACTGCTCCATTTTTATAGGTACTTGTGTTAAATTCAGCTCCTACCCCCATTCACCAGGCTCCTAATGCATCTATCATAAAGATGCCAGTTGCCACACTTCTCTGGGTATTTCAGGGCCTGTGCTTTATGATTGAATCATTTAAAAGAAACATTTTAGGTAGCTGACCCACAGTGAATTTAACAAGAGCTTGACACGCATCAGCAGTATCACTGCCGACTCATACACGGATGAAATTGGTGCTGACTGGGTGACAGCCTTTATTGCAGGACAGTGAGGGGCTTGAGGGCCTTTATTGTGAATGGGAATGACACCACTTCAGAAAGGCCTGATGCAAATTCTTTGGCAGGTTATATAGCCACATACAAAAGTACTCTTGCTGCTGTCACATATCATCATTTTTCTTTAATGTCAAACTTGTATTACACTGCATAAAAAAGCTAAAGAAAATTCTAGTCCTGATTGCATGTGAAATAACAAATTAAAAATTATTTCAATCCCGGGGCGCCTGGGTAGCTCAGTTGGTGAAGCATCCGACTTAGGCTCAGGTTATGATCTCATGGTTTGTGGGTTCAAGCCTCATGTCAGGCTCTGTGCTGACAGGTCAGAGCCTGGAGCTGCTTTAGATTCTGTCTCCCTCTCTCTCTGCCCCTCCTCCGCTCATGCTTGTGTGCTCTCTCTCTCTCTCTCTCTCTCTCTCTCAAAAATAAACGTTAAAAAATTTTTTTAATTATTTCAATCCAAGTCTAGACCATGATAAAAAAAAAAAAAGAAAGAAAAGAAAAAAGAAAAACCAACAGTGACTTCTGTTGTGCTCATGCTTGTGACAAAAAAAAAAAAATTGACTGGATTCTTGTATTAGCAAATATGTTCTTTTAAATTTAATCATTTCAGTTGTTTAGCAATCAAACACTTGAACAATACCGATGGAACTATAGTGCTGTGCTCCATTGTTTCCAAGAAAATTCATTCAAGGTCAAATGCATTACAGATTGAGTGAATTTAGTTTACTCCCTTCTAAATTCCTGCCTTCATTTTCTGCAAAAGACCATTCCCTTGTTTATTCTCAGTCTAAGCCTTCCCTGAGCCAACTACTCTTCAGAATTCCATGAAACCTACTGCCTATCTACCTGGACCTCTGTTTAGTGCCTCCTACTAGATTTTCTTGATGCTATGTTGTGACCACTTACCTGTTAACTGTTTCCTGCTTAACAATAGTAAAAACTCTCACTTAGGGAACATAACCATAGGACAGTCACTGCACTGAAAACCTTACATCAGTTATCTCTAATCCTCACCATAGCCCACCAGAGCTGGTAATAGCATCACTGAAGCTGAGAGGGCTGAGCAATTTGTCCTGGGAGATGATACACAGGAAAAGCATGTGGCCTTGGAATTAAACAAATTGGAGAAGTCCTATCATTAATTAGGCATATGATCCTAAGCAAGTTAACTTGACCTAAGCCTAAGCTTCTCAATAATAAAACAGGAACAATAAAATACAATGGGGAATTTGGGGGAAGAGGGAGTTCCCCCCAATGGAGCTGAACCTTATATGGCCATGCCACATAATAACTTTTCTTGCCTGATTAAGAGAAAAGAAAATATTAATAAACTTCTATTCCCAAGATGGATTGCCTAAGACCACTGCATTCTTCCATGTAAGATTCCTACATGTTTCCTTCAGGGAGAATGAACGACAGATGTAAATCTCACACCCTGGTTTAGGCATACTTCATCCTATAACATATCAGTTGTCCCAACCTACTTAATACTTTTTTTTTAAGGTATTGCATTTTATTCTTGTTTGAGATGAGCAAAAGAGCCATTATGATTAAAACTTACAGAGACTCAATAAAATTTCTTCCTAAGCCACACCCTCAACCCTATGGACCTTCTGGAAAAGTTATCACTTGCTGGAGAAGGATGATCCAAAATTTTTCCACAATAGTCCAGCGGTAAATTTTTCTATTGCCCTCTGATTTTCCACTGCAAACATAAGCATTTAACACAAGCTTGACACAAGATCCTCAGACACCTGAAATCCTTCACTTTCTAGCAGGGAAATGAAAGCTTTGAGAACTGCATTAAAAATAGGGAATAAAAGGTTACATGAAAACTGGCCATTTTCTGTCTGTTACTGTCCTGATATTTACTTCCCTTTGCAATTAATAGAACCAGAGTCTGTCCGAGAGACAGGAACACCCATAATTTTTGAGATCCTAAAGCAAAGGGCAAACCAAAATAATAAAAACCTGCTCCTTGAAGTAAAAAATATATTTAGATTTAGATTTAGATTTAGATTTAGATTTAGATTTAGATTTAGATTTAGATATACACCTGGGGGCCTGCTTGGGATTCTCCTCTCTCCTTCTCTCTCTGCCCCTCCCCCACTCGTACACACGCGCGCTCTCTCTCTCTCTCTCTCTCTCTCAAAATAAATAAATAAATAAATAAACTTATTTAAAAAAAGGGAGAACTGCTCATAGTTTGGGCTTCTTCCCTCCTTCCTTTCTTTGCTCCTTCTCTCTCTCCCTTTCTTCCTTCCTTCCTTTCCTTGGGAGAAAAAAAAATGGTTTGGAACGTATAAGGAGAATCCAAGAAAGAAAGAAAGTTATACAAAGAAATTTGCTGCTCTAAGGCTGGGAATGCAACAGGAAATTCTATGCTATAGCTGTGTCTTCCTATCTTACCAGGCGTTCCCCTTGCCAGTGAATACGGCTAAAGAAAAACAGAATTCATAGTAATGAGATTCTGAAATAAAGGTACATCCTACTACACTTTAGCATGTTAGAACTGGTTATAGAATAGTGCACAGTGGCCATATTTAGCAAATAAAAATGCATGATGCCTAGTTAAATTTAGATTTCAGATAAACAATATTTTCATAAGATAAGTATATTCCATACAATATTTAGGGTACATGCTATGGTCTGAACATGTCCCCCCCAAATTCACATGTTGAAATCCTAAAACCCAATGTGATGGTCTGAGGACCTGGGGTCATCAGGACATGACTAGATATTGAAGGCAGAGCCCTCATGAATGGCATTTAATCTTTATAAAAGAAGCTCCAGAGAGCTGACAACCCTGTGAGATAGATACTATTATTATCTCCTTTTTAAATAGGTAAGGAGGCTGAGTACCAAAAAGAAAATTAATTTGCCCACGTGACAGAAATGGCACAGCTTTGGTTTGTATTTCACTGCTCACCTGCTTACTAAGCAAGTGATAGACTATTAAGTAAATCATGATAATTATTTATTGAATACTAAGTACTTTATAAATATGTCATCTAATTTTTACAGTAAACTCATGAAATAGACATTATTACCAAAGATTTTAAAAAACTACATGTTCTTCATAGGAGTAGAAATTGTTAGAAGCACTTTTAATAATACGATCTCCTTACAATCACTGTAGTGGTGAGCAGCTCAGAGTATATTACTTTTCAAACACCAGAACTTACACCAAGTTCTATACTTTTAGAGCAAAGAAGGCAGGGAAAAGCTGGAAAAGGAAAAAGAAACAAACCAGAGCAAGTTCATTTATATGGTAAATAATTTGCAATTTGCATCAGGTGCAAATTTATATTCTACCAATATCTCCAACAGCAGTCATGTCTTATGATTCCATATTTTACAAAGCTCAAGTCTATACAACACAGCTGTTTATATAAATGCTCAGACACATATATACATACTTATACATATTTATAAAGTTTTATATATTTTATTATGTATTATATATGTATATATTCTGATACAGAGATAGCTCTGTACAAATCTGAGACTGCTCTTATCTAGCTGGCCTTGGATGCCAGGAAACTTCGGGAGGGTGAACACCCATGAGGACGAAAAGAATGGAGAGGTGAGACTAGCTCACTGATAGTAGTTCAGCTCGCCAATGAGCTTGAAAACCCAAAATGGGTCAGTTTCTGGACCAGAGACAATATAGCCCAATGTCTCTGGATAAAAAGCTTCATGTAGACCTTAGAATCTACTTTTATTAAGCTTACTGCTTTCATTTTTTAAGTGTTTAATTTATTTATTTTGAGAGAGAGAGAGAGAGAGAGAGAGAGAGAGAGAGAGAACATGAGCAGGAGAGGGGCAGAGAGACAGAAGAGAGAGAATCCCAAGCAGGCTCCACACCACCAGCACAGAGCCCAACACAGGGCTCAAACCCACGAACCATGAAATCATGACCTGAGACTGATGCATAGGGCCACTTGTACCCCAATGTTCATAGCAGCACTCTCAACAATAGCCAAATTATGGAAAGAGCCTAAATGTCCATCAACTGATGAATGGATAAAGAAATTGTGGTTTATATACACAATGGAATATTACGTGGCATTGAGAAAAAATGAAATATGGCCTTTTGTAGCAACGTGGATGGAACTGGAGAGTGTGATGCTAAGTGAAATAAGCCATACAGAGAAAGACAGATACCATATGGTTTCACTCTTATGTGGATCCTAAGAAACTTAACAGAAACCCATGGGGGAGGGGAAGGAAAAAAAAAAAAAAAAACAGGTTAGAGTGGGAGAGAGCCAAAGCATAAGAGACTCTTAAAAACTGAGAACAAACTGAGGGTTGATGGGGGGTGGGAGGGGGGAGAGGGTGGGTGATGGGTATTGAGGAGGGCACCTTTTGGGATGAGCACTGGGTGTTGTATGGAAACCAATTTGTCAATAAATTTCATATAAAAAAAAATAAAGTAAAACTGTAACACTGGGAAAAAAAAAAAAATCAAGAGCCAGACACTTAACTGACTGAGCCACCCAGGCACTCCATCCAAACCTTTCTTAACACATAAATATCTCACAACAAATAATGCTACCAAATTTCACAATTTTAATGTCACTATCTTCTACTTTACATTTTCTTCATGTCAATGACTTTTTCCTTTTAAGGTCCATATGATTTTAAAAAGTCTCTGAGATCTTAATAATAGGGCCAAACTGCAAATGAAATAATCATCATCTCTGGAACAGTGAGAAAGTATCTCAAAAGACAAACATCACGTATGGCCATGCATTCTGGGAACTACCAAGAAGCAGGCCTCAGAATATGGGTTGACATTCCAATGCCTCTAGGATGAGACAGGTAATTTAAATGAGGTAAGCCAGCTGTGGAGGAGAATCATCACAGACTTTATGTAGAAGAGAATGAGGAAAACTGGAAAGCACGATCTCAACCAAAAGGCCCTGAGTTGCCACATCTTTTGATTTTTTTTTCAAGAGGAAGCAAAATTCCTGATTTTTATGTGAAACCCTCTCACTTACTTTTAATTGACAAAACATTGGGCAGACCTAACACCAGACACCTAAAAGAGGAAGCCTTCCTGAAGCCTTTCAAGTCTTGCACCCAGCTTCCAAAATTCAAGTTCCTTGAACCTCAGTCAATTCGGTCCTGACAGATGCTTTAGGCAGCTCGATAATAACTGAAATTTTCATTACTGGTTAATGCTGTAATTAATTTTGAATCTTAAAAAAAGCAGTTTCTCATTCAAAATAAACCTGCCATTCAACATTTTGGTTAGAGGCCATTCTGTTTTTTGAATCTTGGTTAGTGGAAGCCATAGGTCTGTACTTTTTACCTACCCATTCATGGACAACTAAGGAAAATGCCACTATGTAGATTCTGAGCTGTGTAAAAATGTACAATTTTTAAACAAAAATGTTTTGCCAAAGCTTCCATTCTTATCAAATTAATTGAATAGCATACCCGTTGCTTCTGTAAAACATAATGTTTAGACTACAAACGTAAAGCCCAGCAGTGTCATTCTAGGAATATAAACTATTGGATGCTTTTCAGTTTAAAAATATCTTTACTGTAATCATTTTTCTTTATATTTCCTGCAAAGTCATCCGAAATGCATTCTTCGGGATGGGTAAATCATCCCCTGGTATAGCTAGTACTTGGTCATATGATTCATGTGGTCTTACAGTGCTTGGGTAAGAAATCATTTAAAGTGCTGAGAATGGTTGAATGGAACATGGAAGTCCAACATGGGAATTCTGGCTGCTGCTTTGATTACTTAGGTCTCTGATTAATTGCTCAGATAAATAGATAGATATGCAATTACTTTGAGCCAAAGCAATAGAAAAAAATCCTTTCTACCACCTGATAAGGAACAATGAGTTATGCCCTCACAAACCTATTGTTACTCATGGCCAATGCCTCCAAGTTAGGAGGATTTTTTTTTTAAAGAAATGAAATGTTGTTGCTGAAGATGAGGTTTTAAATTTTTTATCAATTTAAAAAAAAGAAAAAACCTAAATAGAAGTTTTGAAGGCACTTCAAACTAATACTAGGATAATTCATTTGGATTCCAATTATCTTTATGGCAAATTGGGAAGATCACAGGTTTTGAAATAAATCAGATATGGGTTCAGATCTGTCTCTTAGCTGACCTTGGACAATATCCATTAATGAGCCTAAGCCTCAACTTCTTCATCCATTAAATACAGGTAAGAAAACTTACCTATAGTATTCTTATAAGGATAAGTTGAGATAAAGTATAATGTCTACTTATGGGCATTACATATATCCCTATACATATTTATAAGTTGTCTCTCTCCATGAAATAAATGCACCTAGAAAGTGGGTTATCCCTAAATAAAAATTTTAAAAAAAGAAAGAAAGAAAATAAAAGAAAACTCACAAGGTTGAATGAGTCTCCTATATTTGATAAAATTGCTTATTATATAATTGCTACCTGATTTACTCTTCATGTTCAATACTATCTGCCATCTGCCAAGAATCACTGGTATATTATAAATATTTACTATTAAAGAGAAACTGTTTCTCTATTCACAATATTTCTGACATCAGTTCAGCGGGTGGGGTCCCCACATTAACCAATGTTCTAATTCTCTGAACACCAAGTAGTTGTTCTATAAGTTAATCAATTCTAACACTAACTACCTGAAGGTAGTGTCCAACTCTACAGGTTTAAGGGCTCAGCCCCACAAGACTGCCCTCACTTCAAATGCTGGCTGCAAGTAATGGGTCCCCAGAATACCCACACTTCAGCCCAACTTGTCTACAAAGTTGGGGGTTCCCGTAATCACCCCCTCATTTATGATAAATTGCTAGAATGACTCACAAAATTCAGAGAAACATTTACTTACATTTACCAGTTTATTATTAAAGATATTATAAAGGATAAAAATAAATAGCCAGATGAAGAAGCACAAGGTCCAGAAAGGTCCAGAGCACAGAAACTTCTCTCCCCATGAAGTTAGGATGGGCCACCTTCCTGGTATGCGAATGTGTTTATCAACCGGGAATCTCTCTGAACCCTGTTGTTTAGGGTTTTTAAGGAGGTTCCATTACTGGGGCTCCTGGGCGGCTCAGTTGGTTAAGTGTCCAAGTCTTGATTTCCAATTAGGACAAGATCTCACAGCTTGTGAGTTTGAGCCCGTGTCAGGCTCTGCCCTAACAGCAGGGACTCTCTCTCTCTCTCTCTCTCTCTCAAAATAAATAAATAAACTTAAAAAAATAGTAAAAATTAAATAAATAAATAAATAAATAAATAAATAAATAAAATAAATGGAGGTTCCATTACTTAGGCATGACTGATTAATTCATTGACCAATAGTAATTAGCTCAATCTCCAACCTCTCCCAGAGGTCAGGGGGTTGGGCTGAAAGGTCCAACCTTCTCAAGGTTTATTTATTTTTGGGACAGAGAGAGACAGAGCATGAACGGGGGAGGGGCAGAGAGAGAGGGAGACACAGAATCGGAAACAGGCTCCAGGCTCTGAGCCATCAGCCCAGAGCCCGACGTGGGGCTCGAACTCACGGACCGCGAGATCGTGACCTGGCTGAAGTCGAAGTCGGATGCTCAACCGACTGCGCCACCCAGGCGCCCCCAAGGTCCAACCTTCTAAACATACCTTTGTCCAGGTACCTGGGTGGCTCAGTCGGTTAAGAGTCCAACTTCACCTCAGGTCATGATCTCGCAGTCTGTGCATTCAAGCCTCGTGTCAGGCTCTGTACTGACAGCTCAGAGCCTGGAACCTGTTTCAGATTCTGTGTCTCCCTCTCTCTCTGACCCTCCCTCACTCATACTCTGTCTGTCTCTCTGTCTCTCGTTCTCTCTCTCTCTCAAAAATAAATAAACATTAAAAAAAATTTTAAACATGTCTTGGTCATTTTGGTGACCACCCCCCATCCTGAAGCCGTCTAGGAAATTGAAGCCACCAGTCATCTCATTAGCACAAAAAAATACTCATATCTCTTAGAAAATTGCAAGGGTTTTAGGAGCTGCATGCCAGGAATAGAGACAAAGATCAAATGTATATATTTTTATTATATCATATTATTATAGCACCAACCCTGAGGAAGGGCCAGGGAATGTCAGGAGACAGGAAGGAGGAGCCAGCAAGTCAATGCTCTAGAGGGTAGCTTAGAAGAAAACACCTTTCTACAAACAATTCCAAGTGCTGAGCTATACGAGCTTATACATTTCAAGCAAGGTACAAGAGTAAAGGTTAAAGTCAGGCTTGAGATAGAGTAGGGCCTTGGCCCCTGAAGTACCCCAAAAGCAAACTCAGCTGGTAGTATTTTCCTCACACAAGATAAACTGAGTATGAATTACACATGCAGTTCAACTCAATTCCAGAAATAATTAGATGACCTATTAAGTGCAAAAATATTGTATGTTTCCTACATAAGCACATTTAAGGAGAGTTGGGCCATGTTTAAATTTTGACAGTTCTACAATTCCCAGCTGTCCAAGGGAAAGAGGTAAGAGCATGACATTCCCTGAATGGATAATGGCCGCCTGTCAGATCCTTGTTCACAGCACACACTGACTGCATGCACAGAGCAGTAGTGTAAGATGGAGAGTATTGATATCCTGCTCAGGGAGGGAGATCTATGACAATAATTTCATTTCTTTCTGGTCAATTCTTTTGACCGTAAGGAACTCAAGTTACCTTGGGGTGAGGAGGAGGAGAATGAGTGGGAACAAAGGATTATAAAGCTAAATAAACTGAAATCAAAATTGAACTGCAGTCATACATGGAGGCAACTCAGGAAACTGACCTTTCAATCATGTCCAAAGGTCATATGGTCTCATATTCCATCTCTAGGAAAATGCATTATACTATATTTCAGTTTTTCCTAAATCCCATGGCCCCAACCCTACCACACAGTTTCTCTCTTTGCATCCTTTTCATTTCATCTTCCATTTCTTAAATTGAAGTATAGTTGACACACAATATTACATTAGTTTCAGGTGGACAACATAGTTATTTTCATAACTCTATATGCTGTGCTCACCACAGTACTGTAGCTGTTATACAATATTATTATAATACCATTGACTATACTCCCTACGCTATACCTTTTATCCCTGTGACATATTCATTCCCCAACTGGAATCCTGTATCTCCCACTCCCCTTCACCCATTTTTCCCAACCCTCTACCCCCCTTCCCTCTGATAACCAACCATCAGTTTGTTCTCTGTATTTATAGGTTGTTTCTGCGTTTTGCTTATTTGCTTGTTTTGTTTTTTAGATTTCACACATAAGTGAAATCATATGGTATTTGTCTTTCTAATCTGACTTATTTCACTCAGAATAATACTCTCTGGGTCCATCCAGGGTATTGCAAATGGCAAGATTTCACCCCTTTTTAGGGCTGAGTAATATTCCATTGTCCTCCATTTTTAATTGAAAGGATTACCCATGTTTTCTAATGAAAATTACACGGAGATAATCTGATGTTCCAAACTCATCTCTTCCTGTCAATGTGACTCAAAGGCTGAGCTGTAAGCGGGCTGACCTTGGGCCATGGCAACTGCTCTAGGTCAGCTGAAAGAGAGCGACTAGGGAGGGAAGGATTAATGGTCTACACCATAGCATGGCCACAGCCTGTGTGCCGACAAGCTTGCTGACTGTGATCTACACACCCCTGAAAAGTTAAGTGTAAAAGAAAGAGCAGCATCTCCTGGTTCACCAAGTCTAACTGATACTGTGAACAATAATAGTTGTCAAAAGTAGATAGGTTGATAGACAGATTTGATTGATAATGTTTGAAATTTTCTTCTCCAAGTTCCACCACAAACTTTAGAATCACAGAAACTGCAAAGTCCAAAGTTTCAAAACACATGAAATTACTTAGAGCAAAAATAAATAAGACTAGTGCCCAATAATGGTCCATTGGACTAAAAGGAGAAAAGTGGACATCTTTTCCTTTTGAATTAGATAATATCAGTTTGGTAAATGTATGAGCCCAAGTATTGAGTAAAATGAGTTTTACAAAACTTTTTAAGGCTTTTTTCCCCTCATTCTCTAAAGGAAACCAAAAGTTTCCCAGATCAAGTAAATAAAATAAAATATGCAGCGTTAGCTTAGTGTCAGTCACATAATAACTTGTTGACATCTCAAAAGGGTGGTGACACACCCATTTTGATGTTCTTTAAATGATAACAAAACATGAATCTTAATAAAAAGGACAATAGCGGTTACTTCCCACTTGGATGACGATGAAACAAATAAATGAGATAGATAAATAGATTCCCAAGGAAATTAAAGTGAATAGAATCTGACACTTTGTCACTATTTTACTTGATCACAGAAGGAGTGAGTTTGATGCCAAAGGTTGAAACGGGTTTTTCGAGGAGAAAAGTATCACAAAAGAAATCCAGGTCAAGTCAGTAAGAGATGAAGGCACCAGGTTGACTAAACAATAGCTCTGCTAGTGGCTCTAAAATGGGAAACCATGGAGGTGGAGTTTTAATCACAGACTTCCCAAAGGTCATGGGGAAGCAGGCAATGAACAAGAACTGCTTTTGAGCAGTTTAAAACTGCAAGAATGTTCCAAACATAAGAATTAAAGATGGGAAAAAATAAGTTACCTTTTTTGATTTTATTATTTCTAAAGCTTCATTTAAGAATTTTTTTATTGTGCGCCTTATTGTATGAGGTTTGCTGCCTCCCCTACTCCCTTTTTCCCTTCTTGTCAAGATTTCGCAGTAGAATATGATATCATGTTTTCAGGATTAGTGCTAAATTACCACATCTTTATTATAACCTAACACATACACCAATTATCTTAGTTTCATTACAACCTCTAATTCCCAGGGCTGGGAGGCTGCCAAAGAAATCCATTTTCACTGTCTTCCTTTAGATTTTAAAACAAATGTTTTATTGTTCATGTTTGTATCTAAATGCATTAAATTCCCTTTATCATTGTACATAAAACGAGAGTGATCATGACAGCTTCCTCAATGTAGCCCTAATAAGACCCAAGGCTTTAAAATGGCTGATTATGGCTAATGATCTTAATTATTTTCCATAACAAACACACTATCTGATGCATATATCTTCCTTGCAAAAATCACTTGCTGTTACAAGTTGCTTTTTCTGTCTTCCTTCCTTGCCATTGCTTAAAGCACTGGACCACTAATCTTCAAAATTCTAGGCTTTGATTTTTTTGTGTGCCTTAAAAAAAATTTTATCAATAAAACACAAATGAGGAAAGAAAGATCAAAAATAAACATTGCATTATTTATGCTGATAGTAAATAACTGAGGCAGGGTGAGAAGAGAACTGTCAACAACAGCAGCATGACTAATAACAATGGGAACTACAAATTTTTCACTGGCTTTCCATCCAGTATCTATAATTTTCTCTTTGGCAGATATTATTTATTTAATAAGATTTATTTAATATTCATTAGATACAGGTAGTATGTATATGGCCATTTTCAGAGAAGTGAAGATAAAGTAGATAAAAGGGTGGAGTAGAGAACATTCCAGAAAGAGGGAACAGCACGCACAAAGACACAGAGGCACTGGGGGGGGGGGGGGGAAGAGGTAGAATGCAGCCTTGCAGAAACTGACAGATCATCTGATGCAGCTACAGAGGTTAAGATGTGTGGGGGAAGTAGTAAGAAGAGATGAAAGGAGGCTGTGAAATAAAGCACAGACACCAAGTTAAGGCATTTGAATTTTATCCTGCAGTGGAGAGGCTGACAAATTTTTCTGTTAAAAGCCAGATAGTGGGTATTTTAGGCATTGCCAGCCACCTATGGTCTCTATCAAATATTCTTCTTTGTTTTTTGCTTTTTTACAGCCCTTTCAAAGTATGAAAACCATTCTTAGCTCGCAGGTGTTACAAAAACAGGCCAGGGGCTAGATGGGACCCACAGGCCTCAGTTTGCCAACCCCTGCTATAGTCAATTGTTTATCTTGTTATACTGCCAGAAACTCCAGGCACTAGAGAGAGAAAAAGGAAACCTGAAGAATTACCTCAAAAGAGATGACAGAGCAGCAGTGAAGGCAAAGTTTGGAGGTCTTAAAAAATTCTACCTCGTTGCCCAGAATGGGCAGTAATGATATCACAATCCCCCCCGTTTCACTTTATGTTTTCAACTTTGAGGTGACATAGAATAATATATTACTGAATGTTTTGGGAAATAATACATACACAGGCATACATTCGGGTTTCTTATTATGATAACCAGTATTTTGATCTTCAGAATGAGTTGTTCTCCAGCTATCAAAGAAAGGCTTTGCTTTCAGAACCAGGTCACCATGCAGTGAGTGCAATGGCCTTTTGCATTATAATTCATAGCCTCCTTTGAAAAAGCTTCTGAGTAGAAATCCTATCAGAGCAATGTTTTATTCTTCCTGCTTACTGTATCCACATCACAAAATAAAAAGTCTCAGACACAGTAATGAGGGGCTTAGCTACTGAGATTTTCACGTATGCTCAGGGAACCTAAATTAGCTCACAACACATGCCAACAGCCAATGGCGGCATGTCTCCCTGTGAAGAGCAAGCACCATACCTGTCCAGAAGATTCTCCATAGAAGATGGGGAAAAGAGGGTACTCTGCATTCACAGTTTCAGTCCTTGCTTTCAGTTGCCAGAGATGTGGCCATTAGGCTGACTCAGGACTCACCCAGTGGTACCAACAACCTCCCTATTGTGGGTCCAGCCAGGCGATAAAACCCGAAGTCTTTCTGTGTCTGAGGCACATCCTTCTGCTGCTCCTCCGCTTAAAAATCTCAGGGTTTATTCTCAACTGGAGCATTAAGACACCTCAGTCTCTAATATGCCAGTTCTACCCAAAATATTGCTTAATGGTTTCACCAGTCCATTTACCCTGTTCAATGCAGGGCATAGCTCTGATTTTCCCTGAAACTGATCTTTCGCTGTGCACTTAACTAAATACCCGACAACAGTTCTTAATGCCATCATAAATTTATTCAACTTTTGACAACACTTTGAACTTAAACACAGTGTTAAAACATTTTTTCTGACCTTCTACAATTGTCAGAGCCCTTACTGAACTTGCTAAATACAGCTGACAAACATGAGAATCTTATAAAAATATCTCATCTTTCTCAATAACCCAATGCGATGCTATTTTCATACCATTTGCAGTACTTCTTTTTTTTATAGTTAGGAATCTTTTCCTTTTTTTGAGAGAGAGAGAGCATGATGAGTGAGGGGCAGAGAGGGAGGGAGGGAGAATCCCACAAGGAGCAGAGGGAGAGGTGGAGAGAGAGAGTGCAAAGCCCAAAGAGGGGCTTCAGCTCACCCCATGCAGGGCCTAATCTCATTGATATCATGACCAAAGTCAGATGTTTAATGGACTGAGCCACCCAGGTACCCTGCAGTATTTATTTTAATGTTTATATACTTTATATATGAATTTAATTTTAACTAAAATTTTCAATAGAACTAGAAGATATCCATCACATATTTCTGTATATTTGGGAAGAAACAAAAGTTAGAAAAAAAATAGAAAAAATACAGTGAAAACTTTTAAAGAACAAACAGAAAACCACAGTTCAAAAACATAGAAATGAGAAAAAATTAAGGAAATCATGCAATTAAAAATATGAAACAACTGTCCTGGAATATGACACAGTTATATTTTGATTACCCAACTAACAATCATCATATACAATAGAACTCAGAAATGTTAAGTCTCATTAATGTTTCAGTGGACAAGTAGGTCTTTGAAAAATGCCCCTATCTATTATAAAGTTTATGTTCTTTGTTCAAAAAACAAAACAGGGGTACCTGGGTGGTTCAGTCAGTTAAGTGTCAACTCTTGATTTCGGCTCAGGTCATGATCTTGCGGTTTGTGAGATTGAGCCCCAAGTGGGGCTCTGTGCTGACAGCATAGAGTCTGCTTAGGATTCTCTCTCTCCCTCTCTCTCCTCCCCTCCCCTGCTCACACTCTCATTCTCTCTTTCTCTCTAAATAAATAAACATTTAAATTTTTTTTAAGTAAAAATTTTTTAAAAAGTCATAAGGTACCTACTGCCCCAAGCACCAAACTAGATTTGGAGTACAAAAATGAATAGAAGATGATCTGTACACTGTTATTATAGTCCAGTGGAAGAGAAGGTACCTGCAAATATAGCAAAATAGAAGAAATTCCATAAAAATGATATACATAAATTATTGGAGTAACCTAAAGAAAAGAAAATAAAACCTTCACAAAGGTGACCTTTGAAGTAGCTCATTTGAAAGAGTTTTATAAACTATGATTTACTATACCCATGAAATTTCTCATCCCTCTATTTATAATGAGAGGCATCCTGGACATTTTTAGCCATGTGGGTTCAGCTGTACATGCCCCCTGAACTGTCTGTCCACTGTGGCAGCCCTTGCGTGGAAACTGCTTTTGTCAGACCTCTTGATCACTCTAGGTAGAAACGCAGCCACACCTGGATAATAGGTCATGAACACAGGTGTGTAATGAGTTTTTAAAGTTTGGGACGTACAATGGAATACTACTCAGTGATGAAAAAGAATCAAATCTTGCCATTTGCAACAACGTGGATGGAACTACAGTGTATTATGTTAAGAGAAGTAAGTCAGCGGGGCACCTGGGTGGCTCGGTCGGTTGAGCGTCCAACTTCAGCTCAGGTCATGATCTCGCGGTCTGTGAGTTCGAGCCCCACGTCGGGCTCTGTGCTGACAGCTGAGAGCCTGGAGCCTGTTTCAGATTCTGTGTCTCCCTCTCTCTCTGCCCCTCCCCTGTTCATGCTCTGTCTCTCTCTGTCTCAAAAATAAACGTTAAAAAAATTTTTTAAAAAAAGAAAGAAATCAGCGAGAGTAATACAAATATCATATGATTTCACTAATATGTGGAATGTAACATGATGAACATAGGAGAAGGGAAGAGAAAATAAAAAGAGAGAGGGAGGCAAACCAAAACATAAGAAACTCTTAAATACAGAAAACAAACTGAGGTTGCTGTAGGGGAGGTAGGGGTGGGGGTGGGAAGGATGTGTTAAATGAGTGATGGGAATCATGGAGGGGGGACGAGTACTAGGTGTCATATGTAGGAGATGAATCACTGGGTTCTACTCCTGAAACCAAGACTACACTGTATGTTAACTGACTTGAATTTCAATTGAAGGAAGGAAGGAAGGAAGGAAGGAAGGAAGGAAGGAAGGAAGGAAGGACAGAAGAAAGAAAGAAAGAAAGAAAGAAAGAAAGAAAGAAAGAAAGAAAGAAAGAAAGAAAGAAAGAAAGAAAGAAAGAAAGAAAGAAAGAAAGTTTGGGAAGTCAGTTGAAAGAAATTAAAAGGAGGTAAGCTACTCCATAGAGTCATTGTAATAACCTATAAGAAAATCCCTGAGAGACCTTAATGGCTTTCAAAACAGAGGATTTGGCAAATGAAATCATTGGTTCAAAAAAATAAATCCCAGCAGCTTTGCAGAAATCATTTTCCTAAAACTCTAACTAAGAGGAACTCAAACTTTTCTCCATAATCATAATGTTCTTTCAAGTCCATTAGTTACATGGATGTTGTCTATTGTTTTTTTTCATCTTCTCCTTCTCCTCTCCATGAGAAACTGCTTTCTATCCTTAAACCTCAAAATTTTATTTCACATAAAAAACTTTTTATTTTGTAATATTATTATTCTAATTCAACTGTGTTTATAAATATCCCTCCACTTTTTGATGAAAAATAAGAGTGACATCGCAAGATCACTTGCTGAAGAGCAGGAAGGTACAAATTCATGGCAGATTTTCATTTTTACCTGACTTGTTACATGTTTAAAATTTCTGCAAAAAATAATTCAATTGATGAAATAATTTAATTGACAAAATGGGACAATCATTTTGCTAACACCCTATTTACTGCATGAAGATCAGTAATAATATTAACCAACAATTGACACACATTCAAGTAGTTTTCAACTGCCAGTAAGCAAGTCAAGATAGCATAGCCTCAATATAGCTATGATGTTCAGTGATCCACCTTTTTAGCTGATAAGAAGTCAACATTTAATTTATTCTCACTCACTTAGGATGCATCCTATGTTTGGTTCAAACCACACTCTAACATATATTGGGCCAGCCATGAGAAGACGATTTTCAACCTAGAAGCACCACTGGGACCATAGTGGTTGTCTACTGTAGACATCACTCTGACTGGTTGGTAAGAATATTGCACGGGTTGCTCAATATTTTTAGTATCATTACTGTAGCCATGTGATCAGCCAAGACAAGTCTTCTTCTTAACAATCAATATCATATGAAAAATTTTGGATAACACTTCCTATCAAGTTTTCTCTGGGGAATCTTAGCCCCTAATAATAAACACCCAATGCTAACTAACGATCTCTCATTTCTTCTGAGAGTAGAGAGTTTTGTTTTATTATACCAGCTTCTTTTCAGTCTGGCAACAAATGATTATTTCTCTCAAAGTGGAAATAAGTTTCAAAAGGTATGAGCACCTCCAATGTATGAGATTGATATAATCAACAATCAGCTTCTAATTAAACATCAGTAGTCATGGCACCAGTACAATCTTGTTCAATAAATTAATTTCTTATTAGATACCATTCAGGATAGAAATCTTGAATTTTTTATGTCCAAAAAGAACCTTGTAAGTGACAAATCACATCTAAATTTTCCATGCTATTATATAATATCTTACTAATTGCTTTAAATCTCCTCTTATTATTACTCTTGTATAATGGTCTCTTACCTTTCAGCTCTTCTCACTCTGATCTTCAAGGTTATCATGCAAATTCCACTCCTTTATTTGGTTTGGCACTCATACTTATAATTAATCTTGACTTGATAATTGTATTATCTTCCCACTTTCTCCTTCTATCAAGTGAATATGGCCTCAAATTCCAGGATCTTATCAAGTAAGTTATACCTATACATATACTATATGGATAATCTGATCTCAAATTTTTAGAATGTATTTTTATCAGGTGTTTATCTTTTTCCCAAATTATATATTTTTTAAGTTTATTTACTTATTTTGAGAGAGATGGGAGGACAGGGGAGGGAGGTGAAGGGAAAGAGAGAATCCCAAACCGGCGCCACACTGTCATTGACTCAGGGCTCAGTTTCATGAACCATGAGATCATGACCTCATAATCAAAATCAAGAGTCCGACACTTAACTGACTAAGCCACACAGGTACCCCCAAATTATATCTTAATTATCTATTTAAGAATACTAGGAACAAATATGAGAAATTTTGTTTAGTTATTCAAAATTTTATAAAGTTTTTTGACAGCTCCAGTTCTTATTATTGTTTTCAAAGAATTCAACTTGTTATTCTATGCATCATAGATAATTTTTTCTTAGTGTTCATTAAAATGATAGAATAGCTTTAATCTCTGCCTGTCTGCCATTTAAATAAAGAACTAACTTATTTGGATCATATCTGCCATCACCTACAATGCTAAGACTCGATCATTTTGGCATTTTGAGTTATATTCATGGCACTAAGAAAAAGTGGTAATGACTCACTTCTTTTTTCTGTGGCTGTCAGATATTTCTATAGAAAGAAAAAAAATATTGCACTAACTTTCATGTTGGACACTGTCATTTGCAAATATCACCAATCCTAGCAATTGACAGTGTAATAAAAGAAAAAGTAAGTTTTCATCACAAATTGTACTTCCTTTTCTTCTACAGAAAAAAAAACGATCAAAGAAATGGCAAAAATTCAATAATGACTCAGTGGCAAAAGAGTGTTTAAGTCTCTACACACAAACTAATATGTCATCAACTGAAGCCCATCTTCAGAGCTTACCAGATTTAAAAAATAATGGGTGTAAATGTCAAGGCCTGAAAATTACTATGGTTGTACCTAACTGCTTGCTTTTTCATTTTGGCTGACATAGGAACTAAAAAACTCGGAAAATACTAATAGTGTCTTCCAACAGCAAACTTTTAACAGCATGAAAGCTGATGAGACATCTGACTTAAATCCTGTTTTGAGCAAAGTTCCATTAGAAACTCAGAGGAAATACTGAGCCTAAGCTTGAAGTCCTTGCTAATGACCCCTTAATGGAATTTTACATGTTGTTGTCACACTCCATATTGACAGATTTTGACAGCTTAATAATATCCTTGATGAATCAGACTCAATTTATGCTGAAGACCTATGACTCTCTTATGTAACTAATGAAGTAATTATTGCTCCTTCCTTTGCAGAGAAAGTCTTTACGTGGTACTGTGTGATAATATAAAATCTCATGCTGTGACCCACAATGGCATCCTGAAAATTCTCCCTCCTAGAATACCATTTGTTGAGTTTTCGATAAATAAGATACAGACAGTTAGGAAGGTATTTATTGCCAAAGCAAAGATAATAATTGCTAGTATATGCTAAAATGTGCTATTTTAGAATTGCTAGCTTCCAACATGCAAAAAGGTAGCTGAAGTTGCAGGGGAAAGACTGAAACATCACTTATTGATATAAAATGTTTTTTATAGAACTTTAAGAATATCGATCTTATATACTGACGTCTGAAACTTAATTGAGCAAGTAAATTCAACTCCCCAGAAGCTTTCTCAAATTCATGTGAAGCCACAATGTCCAATTAGAAATGACATCAGATTTCAACATTCAGCTTTCTTTATAAAAAATATTTTTTTAATTCTTAGACTAGCTTTGATCTATCACCCCCTGTGTATCTGCTATGTTAAAATAATACTATAAAGTAACCTCACATTTAATTTACAGGAAAAAAAAATCATTTGGAAATAATTTTGCAAGGAAGTTTAATCAACCAAACAGCTGAGACTAGGTATGCTACAGTGCAAACAACAGTTCTAATCTTGCCCCTTTGTAGGGGCGCCTGGGTGGCTCAGTCAGTTGAGCATCCGACTTTGGCTCAGGTGATGATCTCGCGGTTCGTGAGCCCGAGCCCCGCGACGGGCTATGTGCGACAGCTCAGAGCCTGGAGCCTCCTTCTGATTCTGTGTCTCCCTCTCTCTCTGCCCCTCCCCTGCTCATGCTCTATATCTCTCTGTCTCGAAAATAAATAAAAAAACATTAAAAAATTTTTTTTAATCTTGCCCCTTTGTAGAAGGGGCAAGAACTAACTGAACTGTTGATTAATGTTATGAATGGAACTATTATACACCAATGAACACAACCTATTAATGTGAATAAATAGAAGCCAGTTTAGAGAAAGATCTATGTTATCATGTTCCATGCTGTTCGTCTGCCATTTAATTGGCTATTGGCTATAGGAAGTAGGTCAAACCTTAAACAAAGTCCTCTGGAACTTCAGGTCTGGTATATGGGGGGGGGGGGAGCCAACTGTTATAATGAGTGTGATAATCACATACATAATACATTTTGGGTCCATAATAGAACAAGTTACAGAAAAACTGAAGAAAAAAAATGACAAACCTCAGAGCCCTATTCAACATCATTAAGCCTGGGCTCAAAAATAACTGTAACAGAACTCATGACCAAGCAACAAACAGCCACACTTGGAGATAGGAGGAGGGAGTCAGATACTATGCTAAACTCTACTAAACTTCACACACTAAAGCTAGAAGGGGAAATGAAGGAGAAGGAAAGTCTCATTTATTTAGCAAATACTATATGTCAGGTCTATACTAAGACTGCCTTCCTTAATCCATAAAAGCTGCCTTAATCAATGTTTAGAATGACCTTCCAAGAAAGGTAAGACTACCCTTATTTTATAGATGAGAAAACAAGATCACTTACTCAGGGGATCAGCTATGAAAGACAGAACTGAAGCAGAAACCCTTCATCCTCAGAGCCATCCACTTTTTCACCAGTATGTGCTAAGGGAATTTTCCTTGGACAGGGGAGAGTATGAGTTAGTGTCATCAGTCTGTACATCCAATGCCCACTCAAAGGTTGTCATGAGCTCTTTATCCATTTGTAGTCCCTCTGAGTCATGAATTTCTAGAAAGAAAAATGAATAACTTGCCTTTTGGTTACTTAATCTCTGACGCCATTGTTGAATACTTTACTAGAGACTTTCTTCCCTGCAGCACCCAAGAATCATTGCTCTACACCCAAATGTCACATAATACTAATGCGGCTATAAAATCAAGTACAAATGGAAAGGCTTTCTCTCTTATCACAACTAACTTAAGCATTATTATAGGCTTAAGAATGAAAACTTTCAGTGTTTTCTATTGAAGTAAAAAAAAAAAAACACAGCTTTATTTTAACATTCCAACAGCTTCCCCATAATGCAAAGTCCATGAATGTGCCATCAGTCAGAAACAACTGGCTTAAAGTGGCATAAGGATGACCTATATGATACTTGTGGGGTTGTAAAAATAACTAGCATATCAATTCAATCCAGAAATTTTTCTTTTCCAATTTATTGGATGATTCATATTCCAAAAGACTTAGATAAGTATAACTATAGTGCTTCCCAGAGCAAGTTTTTATTTGTTAAAAGTTTCTCTTTTAATCCAGCCAAGAAAAGGAAGTAATTAAATTTGATGTAGTTTTGGGACCATGGCTAAAACTATTAAGCCTGAAACTCCTCTTTAATGCCAAATCCAGAGTGCTAAACCACAGATCCTGCCAGCATACATCTCTTTTAAAATAAGACTGGGCAGACCAATGCCCTTGAATTTCTCACTTTCCCCTTGACATTTCATCCCAATCACATCTCAGTATCCAATTAAATGCTTTCACTTACCATTAGAAGGACTGATTATTGCCAGCCTTTGCAACAGTGCTTATAGCTGCTTGACAGGCCAGCATCAGTTAATCCTAAGAAGGTCTACTCCAATTTGTCATTGTCCAAAGGTTTGATATTCCTTGGATATAAATTCAAGACAGGAAAGCTTAAAAGAGTCAGATGGCTTAGCTCAAAGCTGAGCACAGCTGGTATATGGATGTATCATTATGGACAATCACTCAGAGTCTGCTCTGGCAGCAGACAGGTCAAGTCTTGCTTCTCTGTGCCAGACACTTGGACAGGCACCAGCACAGCCTTTTCACTAAAGCTGCCTCTAACATCAGCATGCCTTCACCTCTTCTCAGAGGCTGCCATGACACCTTCCCTCATAAAGCCATCCCAGAAACAGGTCCCTCTTGGTTGAGATCTTCAGCTAAGCACTGGGGAAAGAATGTGCTGAAATCATACTCCATCAAACAGTATGAAATGAGACCACTTAGGGCCAAGGCTGCAGCAATACTCCTTCATGCTCATGACGAGACTTTCTTTTACAGCATCTTTCAGGTATGATAACATCTGTGTGCACAACCTTCCCACAAGGGGTACCAGTGAGAGGACGATTATCCAGATTTTATACACCAGTAATGGCAAACAAAGCCCAGAGAAGAGAGCAAGGTTTTTATATTCCTTGTCCCTAGAGAACTGAGGAAATAATTCAGGTCTTTCAAGTCTTAGGAAAACCTGCTTTCTGATAAATAGTCAGCTAGCTTGGTCACTCATTAGAGGGCTTGTTTTAAGGGGGATGCTTGTTTAGAAATCAATTAAATGCTTTTATGTCAATTTGAAGCATCTGAATCAGAAATGAAGGAAGACCATTAGGCGACCTGTGCTGTGCCTGTAGCACAAAAGAAGAAATCGGAATTACCCCTCAGATTCAAAATTTGCTTAACTTTTACATTCTCTAGGACCAGGCCTCTCTGCAGACTTTGGAATCAACAAACTGAGTGAATTTGTTGTACCTCTTAATTTCAAACTGGAGACATGATATTTAAGTCTTCCATGGACAGATGTATAATAATCAATCATTTGTATAGTCTTTTGGCACTGTTTTAAGTCTCATATGATTTTTAAAATATAATAAATCATCCAATAAGTTTTAGATGCTTACAACAACATGCTTTTCTAATACATGCGCCAAAGTCAAAAGCACATCATTCCCATCCATCCTACCGTGGCCTCAGCCTTTTCTGCAACTTAGCATATAACATACATCTCAGTTGTTTTCCATAATCTATTCATTCTCCTCAAAGAATTTATAATCAGAGAAAACTACAGGCAGAGACACCGGCTACATCTCTGATGAAATATTCTTCCCTGACAAAGAAAAAGCCCTGGTCAAAGGCCTCAGAAAAATTTAATTTTAGTGCTTTCTTCTCAACTGAATTTTATAACTTTCCTTGTAGGCTGCAAAGCCACATGAAAAGAAAGAAAAGGGAGTGGTGAGCATTTATAATTCTATAAAAGGATCCCAGTACAGTGTCCTATCACCTCCCCTGCCCAGCTTTTCCCAGAACCTACCCACCACCCTCCTCTGGGCTGAACTCAGGCCAGGCTGTCCCAGCGGGAGTGTGTCTGTCCACACACACCTCCCCGTTTCCATTCCATCAGTCACCACATCCTATAGACTGTGCCTGTGAAATATTTCTCAATTTTATCTTCTTTTCCCTAGTTCCACTTCATGTCTTTAGTTAATGCTACTTTCATCTCTGGCCTGGAAGACTGCAATGGTTTTCTAACTGCGGTCCCAGACTCCAGGCTCATTCCTTCCATGAATTTTCTAGAGTAAAAATATGATCAAATTGACTTTGCTTAAAATCCTTCAACCATTCCCCATAACCTTCTGGAAGATAATGTTGAAACTTCTTACAGTGGAATCACAGGCTTTCATTAACTGACTTGCAGGCCATTCCAGCCTCGTCCCTCTGTGCCCTTGGTTGCATCAGCCATACAATCACTCACCCTCTTCTCTGTCACATATCCTCTCTGTCAACATGCAGCTCTCGCTTTATAGGATATGCCTCCATTCTCTCCCCTAGTAAAGTCATTCTCATCCCTCAAGACAACTCAAACTTTAAATCCCCTCTGTCATTTGAACAGTCTTTGTTTGCCCTTATCCCACCATATTGAAATTATTTATAAATTCCATTCATTCAACAAGTATTTATTGAGTCCCTTCTCTGTTCTAGCACCACAGATGTGCCTGAGCATCAAGTATACACAAAACAAACATAAACTCAGTCTTATGGGGTTTGCAGTTTAGTGGGTAAGACAGACCTTATCCAAACAGTCATAAAAGTATATAATTACAAACTGCAGCGAGCGTTATGAAAGAACAGTAAATAGAGCTATCAGAACCTGAGCGGGAGTACCCGATCAAGTCTTCAAAGTGAGGGAAGGCCTCCCTGAGGAAATTACTTTTGAACAACTTTTAAAGAAAGGAAGGGGGAAAGGAGGGAGGGAGAAAATAAAGAAAGGGGGGAGAGAGGGAGAAATCCAATTAAGTTCAAGCAGAGGAAAGAATGTGGCTAAGGACTCTGAATCAGAGGGAGTATGGGTCAGTCCTAGCCTGCATGTTAGTACATAGAATGTTTCTTGGCTACAAAATAGTTCTTTGCTGTCTTCCCCAATTTATGACTCTCTGGTAAAGTGAAGACATATATTCTGGTTTAATATGGAGCTCACAGAATAATGTTAACTAACTCAAATGATAAGGATAGAGACTCACCATGATGTAATCAGTATATGTAGGCGATTCCTCTATACTTAATATTGAACTCTTATGATTCTTCAACACCATGCTGTAAATGACACCAGCAAATTTCTCTTGATCAGCACATTCCTGCTCCAGTAAGAAACTATCCTCCAGTTGCACATATGTAGGCTCTATGAATTTGAAGAAAATTGGAATTTTTGTCTTGAATACTAGAAATCATCCAACCCTCAACTTTGTCTCAGTAGCATAAACCTGTTCTTATTCAGACATATAGCATAGAATTCAGATCTAGAAGGCTGCTTTAGAAAAGATCTAACCCATGCAGATATCACTAATTTATCACAACCATCTTTCCTGAAGAGTATCCACTCAGCTTCAAAATCTTTCTTGTGGATCACCCCAATCAATTACTCTTTAATAGACCATAACTTTTTTAACTCAGATCTTTTTCTAACTTTTTTTAATTTGACGTCCCAGTTCTAATCCAACTTTCTGCCTTGAAGTTGAACTCTCTATGACAGTATTTTCTTGTCATAGTAACTTTCTAAATAAAATTTTAGTTGCATTTTCACAAACAAATCCTGAGTCTTCATCTATATTACAATCTATTGGAAGTGGACAGTATCTGCTTTCCATAAGAACCACTCTAAAGAATAAAAATGATTCAAGAGTTCCAGAGGTTTGAGAGTTAGCATTGATTTACACCAGTGTCTGTCTGTGGGTGAGAAAGAGGACAGATGCTGCTCTTTGCTCACAAAGTAACAGCAGCGTGGCCCTTTACTTCCCTTATCTCTTCTTCTAATGAGCTAGCCCTAAATAAAAGCAGTGCATTTCAGAATATATGGCAATAGGAGTTATAGCTCCATATCAAGACAAGACAAACCAGGATCGGACTCCAGAAGAAGTCATACACAATCTTTTGGCATACATAGACTGACCTGTTTAATTATACTAGGAAGAGGACTCAATGCTCAGTGTTCAATGCTACTGAGGAGGACTTCCACCACAACTTGATCTGGTTTGGGGGAGGGAGTACTAAACACTTGAACCAGCTAAGACAGAGAGGCATCCACTCTAGGAGTTACCTTAAAATAAAAATCAGTACTGAATCACTGGCATGAGGATATACTCTATTTTATCTTAGCTTTACCTTGAAAGGACTTTAGAAACTTAACATCATTAGTCCTTCTGTTGCTAGTCACGCCCTACTCCAACTCATTCTACATACTACAACCAAAATTATTTTTGTGTAACCTGGGTGGCTTAGTCGGGTGAGTGCCGACTCAAATTCAGCTCAGGTCATGATCTCATGGTTCATGAGTTTGAGCCCCACGTTGGGCTCTGCACTGACAGTGCGGAGCTTGCTTGGGATTCTCTCTATCTCTTTCTGCCCCTCCCCTGTTTGTGCATGTGCTCTCTTGCGCTCTCTCTCTCTCTCTCAAAATAAACATTTAAAAAAATATTTTTTTTTTAATCACAAGATGTTTTGTACCCATCTCCATTTAAAAGTCTTTAGTGGGCTTCCTTTGCTGTCAGTGGAAAGTTAAACCATCTGTTAAGGCTTATCACACTATCCATAAGCCCAGCTTATCTCTAGTCACTCCATCCTCCCCCTGCTCTCTGCTCCCGCCATACTTAACCACCTTCAGTTCCTCAAAAATGATGCTGATGCCATCACTCACTTCTCGACCTTTGCACATGCTATTCCTTCTGCCAAGGAGACAGTGCCACCATCCCCACTTCACCTAACCATCTCCAGCTTCTCTGTAAGGATCAAGTGATTTTTCACCTCTTTTGGGAAGGGTTCTTGGATCTCTACATTCAGATCCTGTGTCATGGGTACATGGTTCTATAGCAATCTGCACTTTATCTACCATAGTACTTACGGTCTATGTTAATGGACTACCATAGTACTATGGTCTTAGTTAATGGACTGTGTTCTCTACTACACTGTAAATCCATGATGGCAGAGAAATTGTCCATCCTGCTCACCAAAGAACACCTAGGTCTTAGCATAAGGCCAGCCACATAAAATTTGATATGGAAATCACTAAAATTCAGCTACCAAAATTTTTATTCAGTCAACATATTAGTCAGATTCTCTCCCTCATATCATTGCAGGAAATACAAAATCTACTTGGGTTTCCCACCTAAGTATTTGTACAAGTGTCCAAAGAAACATGCCATAAACCTAATCCAATTGTCCTGCTTCTCCCCTCAGCCTGTCTTCTCCTCAGACCATCAGTCTCTCTTCATTGCTTCATATCTGCTTTTGGAGGCTACTTCTACAAATCATTTGGCTCTCTACTGGTGTATTAGTTTTCTATTGCTGCTTACCAAAGTAGCAAAAACCCAACAGCTTAAAACAACACTATTTATTATCTCACAGTTTCTGTGGATTAGGATACCACATACAGATAACTGGTTCCTTCCTTTGTTCAGTGTTGCCCCAGGCTGTGACTAAGGTGTCAGCTGGGGCTGCCATCTCAGTTGAGAATCAAGATCCTTTTGCCAGTTCACTGGTTCTTAGCCATATGTCTGAGATATTTACTGTCTTGCTAGCTGTTGGCCAGAGACAGCTCTCAGCTTCTGGAGGCTACTCTGAAGTCCTTGATACATGCCCACCCCCCACCCCCATCACAATATGGCAGTTTACTTCATCAAGACCACCAGGAGACTGTCCATTACTGTTTATTGTCTCTTTTAAGGGCTCATCTGAACAGGTCAAAATTGTCCCTGAAATCAACTCATTAGCAACATTCATTACATCTACAAAATCCCTTTGCCTTATAAAATAACATAATCATAGGAGTTATATACCATAATATTCACAGGTCCCACCCACACTCAAGGAAAAGGCGTTAAACAGGCATAAACACCAGGCAGCTGGATCTTGGGAGATATCTTAGAATTCTGCCAATCATGCCTAGAAAGAGAAAACTCCCTCAAGAATGTACAGATATGAATTGGTTATGGTGTTTAAAAGAAAACATTAGCAAGTTGTTGAGTATAAGAAAAGGAATAGCAACTTAGAAAACTTAAATCTGAATCTGACAGTCAATGCCCCTAGAATTCAAAGGCTTAGCCATTTATAATAAACTACTTTGGGAGAGTGTTATGCTAAGTAAAATAAGCCATACAGAGAAAGACAGATACCATATGTTTTCACTCTTATATGGATCCTGAGAAACTTAACAGAAACCCATGGGGGAGGGGAAAGAAATAAAAAGAGAGAGAGGTTAGAGTGGGAGAAAGCCAAAGGATAAGAGACTCTTAAAAAATGAGAACAAACTGAGAGCTGATGGGGGGTGGGAGGGAGGGGAGGGTGGGTGATGGGTATTGAAGAGGGCATCTTTTGGGATGAGCACTGGGTGTTGTATGGAAACCAATTTGACAATAAATTTCATATATTTTAAAAAATAATAAAATTAAATAAATAAATAAAATAAAATAATAAACTACTTTGATGTAAACCAATTTACTCAGCCACCAAGGAGGGCCTGTGAGTATCTTTCCCCCTCCAGAATCCAGCAACCCTAGTCTTAAGTAAACTGGAACCAGGATGAGGGAGAAAAATAAGTTTTCAATTTATCTCCAGTCTCTTGCCCAAATTCCAATAGTTAGAATAATCTGATGGGGATAAACTCACTTCAAGAAACTCACTTTCAAAAAAGAAAAACTCTAACTTGTTCACAGAAAGTAATTTACCTCTTCATTGTCTTGAACCTTTCCAATCTGGAACAGAATCTTGGTTCTACCTTTGCATCGCCAAAAGTCCCGCTAAAGTGCTTTTCTTCTTGGGGGAAGAAATAAATATAAACCTGAAGCAATCTGTTCCCAAATGTGGAATTCTAACTTTACCTGTAGAGCAACTAGAAAAATAAACTACCAGAAGCTTTAAAAAAAAAAAAAAATCCTCCCCAGTTTGAACCAATCAAGTTTTCAGAAAGGTAAAGAGCTGAACTCATCTAGACTCATGCAGAGAACTCATCATACAGGACTCTCAGGCCTGGGCAAGCAAACTCTCCTTGGTATTCCTTCTTCATTACACCTTTCTCAAAGGAATTGGCATATCTGCTGATAGTCTGCATTCCGCCTATAACTTTGTAAGAACCACATCTGCTTTACTCTCTTTGAATAGTGTTTCATCACAGAGCCTAGAACATATTAAAATCACCAAGGAAATTTTTGTTCCTTCATTTTTTGTTTGTTCTTGTGTTTGTTTTTCTTTTTTTTTTATTCTATTCATTTATTTTGACAGAGAGAGAGAGAGATGGAGAGATGAGTGGGGGAGGGGCAGAAAGAGAGGGAGAAAGAGAATCCCAAGCAGGCTCCATGCTGTCAGCACAGAGCCAACATGGGGTTCGATCCCACGAACCATGAGATCATGACCTGAGCCAAAACCAAGAGTCAGACACTCAACTGACTAGGCCACCCAGGCACTCCTGTCAATTTTCAGTACCAGTTAATGATTTCAGAACCATCTGACCAAACAAATCTGAACTTCTGTGGCTGAGCTAGGAAGATAATTTTTATTAACTCATTCTATGTCACACATTCACAGGACTGCAGGTCAGTAGAGGTGGCTCCACTACAGGTGGTGTATCAACAAATTGGCTGAGGTGGTCCTACTCCATATATCTCTTGTTGGGGCCCAGGCTGGAAGAGCACTGACTATCTAGAGCACCTCAGGGTCGATATGAATAACTCCCAGAACTTTCCTCTTCCAGATAAAATGGAGTATCCAGGACTGTATTTACCAATATGCTTGAAATAACCCCCAAAATGGACAAAATATGTGAAACAATGTTTTCAAGACACTGGACATCAATACCAATGCCTGCTAGATAAAAATTCAAACAAGCTGAGCCATACAATTGCCTTGAGGCCTTGAGTGTGTTCTCAGGTTGCAGAACAAGGATAGGGAACCTGGGCAAGCCCATCAGACTCCCTGACTTGAGAAAATGAAGCACTATTTACAATAATAGAATAAATAAGTTAATGTAATATTAATGTGCACAAATCAATTGTGTATCTATATACTAGAAACAACCAAAAAGTGACATAAAAGACAATCCCAATTATACTCACATAAAACAAGAAATAGGAATAAACAAACCTGACAAATGATGCACAAGATCAGTATACTGAAAATTTTTAAAATGTTGAAAGAAATTAAAGACCAAATAAATGAATAAATATGCCAACATACCAAAAGAAAAAGACCCAATATTTTTAAGATGCCAATTCCCCCTACATTAATCTATATATTCAATGTATTTTCAAATAAAATCACATTTTTATAAATATTTTTGTGAAAGTTTCGAATTCATTATAAAATTCATATGAAAAAAACAAAGGACCTAGAATAGCCAAACTACCCAGCAAAATAAAAAATACATTTAAAGAATTTATACTACCAATTTCAAGACTTATTTAAAATTACAATAATCATGACAGTGTGGTTTTTACACAAAAATAAATGAATAGATCTGGGGAATAGTCCAGAAATACAGCCTCATGCACATGGGCAACAAAAATACAAAGTAATTAAAAAATAAATATTTTTAACAAATGATGCTGGAAATACTGGATACCCACATGAAAAAAAATAAACTTTGATTCATACCTTGCACTACTTGCAAAATTGACTCAAATCCATCATAGACATAAATGTAAAACCAAAATTAATTAAAATTATAGAAGAAAACATGAGAGAAAGCATTTCAACCTTGGTCATTACAAAGTTTTCTCAATGATAACAAGAAACGCACAATTCATAAAAGAACAAATCGTTGAATTGAACTTGATTAGAATAGACATTTCACCAAAGGAAATAAACACACAACAAATAAACTCATAAAAAGATGTTCAACATCATTTGTCATTAGGGAAATGAAAATTAAAACTGGTTAAGATACCACTAAATCCGGGGCGCCTGGTTGGCGCAGTCGGTTAAGCGTCCGACTTCAGCCAGGTCAGGATCTCGCAGTCCGTGAGTTCGAGCCCCGCGTCAGGCTCTGGGTTGATGGCTCGGAGCCTGGAGCCTGTTTCCACTTCTGTGTCTCCCTCTCTCTCTGCCCCTCCCCCATTCATGCTCTGTCTCTCTCTGTCCCAAAAATAAATAAAAAACATTGAAAAAAAATTTTTTTTAAGATACCACTAAATCCTATGGGAGTGGTTAAAATTAAAAAGACTAACAATATCAAGTGTTGGGAAGAATATGGAGGAAATAGAACTTTCATGCACTGATGGTGGAAATGTATAATGTTACAACTACTTTGGAAAACAGCCTGGCAGTTCCTTAAAGAATTAAATATACGACTACCATGAGATATAGCCATTCCATTCCTGGGAATTTACCCATGAGACAAGAAAACAAATGTTCATATGAATACTTATACACACATGTTCATAGCACCATTATTTGTAAAAATCAAAAACTGGGAACAATCCAAATGTCAACAATAGGTAAGTGGATAAACATATTGTGCTATATCCATGCACAATGTAATACAAAGGAATAAAACTTTTGATATTACCAAAATATAGATGAGCTCCAAAATAACATGAGTGGAAGAAACCACACCAGACACACACACACAGAAAAGAGTACACAATGTATGATACTATTTACATAAAATTTTGTAAAATGCAAACTAATCTATAAAAAAGAAAACAGATCCCTTTTGCCTGAATACAGAAGAGAACAGAGAAGAAGAAAAGAGAATAAAGAGGTATTAGGAAACTGTGAGGGCTAACAGCTATGTTCATTATCTTGATTGTGATCATAATTTCATGGAAGTATATAAGTCTGTCAAAACTTACCAAGCTGCACATTTTAGACATGTACATTTTATTGATTATCAATTTTATCTCAATACAATTTTGTTTAAAGAAAAACCTACTGCTGCCCTCATGATAGAAACGAAGGAAGTCAAAAACAATGAATAAATCATTGCTAACCTAGGACTCAGTGAAAATGCTCATCAGAAATTTAGGAAAAATAAAAATATTTTCAGATACAGACTAAGAATTCAGCAGCAGCAGACCTATATTAATAAGTACTCTTTTTTTTTTCAACGTTTATTTATTTATTTTTGGGACAGAGAGAGACAGAGCATGAACGGGGGAGGGGCAGAGAGAGAGGGAGACACAGAATCGGAAACAGGCTCCAGGCTCCGAGCCATCAGCCCAGAGCCTGACGCGGGGCTCGAACTCATGGACTGCGAGATCGTGACCTGGCTGAAGTCGGACGCTTAACCGACTGCGCCACCCAGGCGCCCCAATAAGTGCTCTTAATATCAAAAGAAAAATGAAACTAGAAAGAAGCTCAGAGATAAGGAAAGAAATAAAAATCAATAAAAATTATAAGTATGCAGATGAATTCAAATGAATGTTAAATGTAAAACATAATAATGTCTCAAGTTTAAAATATATATACAACAAACAAAAATGGCATGAGTCCAGAGGCACATCGAATGAAAGAATTCTAAGGTCCTTACATGCCCAGGAAGAAGGGGAAAATAGTGATTAATATTTGACTTTGGAAAGTCAATGATACAATTGGATTGGATACCATCTTTGGGGGTAGAGAGGAGGCACAACAGTCTTCTAAAATTGTGACAATATTCCTTTCTTGACCTGGATAATAGCCATATAGCTGTCTGCTTCGTAATAAATCATCAAGCTATGCATTTTTATTTTGTACATTTTCTGCGTATGTGTTATATCTCACACTTCAAAGTTTTAAAAATCAGGGTGAGGGACAGCCCCAGGGGTAAAATCCAAACCCCTATACAGTTCTAGCCTTTGTTCACATCATATCTGCTAACACTGCCATTGGCCAACGCAAGTCAAATGCCATAGCCCAAAGTCCAGGGAGGGACCATGCACTTCACATCTTTCATTAGGCCAAAGATTGGCCAACTTTTTCTGTCTGTAAGGGACCAGATAAAAATATTTTAGATTTTGTAGGTCACATACATCTCTTTTGCAAAATCTTCTTCTTCTTCTTGTTTTTTTAATGTGTGTTGATTTTTGAATTCGTAAGCAGCAGAAGACAGAGAGAGAGGGAAACACAGAATCTGAAGTAGGCTCCAGTGTCTGAGCTATCTGCACAGAGCCCAATGCGGGGCTCAACCTCACGAACCATGAATCATGACCTGAGCCAAAGTGGGATGCTCAATTGACTGAGCCACCCAGGTGCCCCTTTTTAACTCTTTAAAAATGTAGAAGCCATTATTAGTTGAGGACCTTGCAAAAACCAGCTGCAGCTGGACTTGCCCCATAGGCCATAGTTTTCCCACAACTTCATTAGGCCATGACAATGTTACTATGGGGAAGTAAAAACAGCAGGCAAATAAATTAATCTTCTACAGTTCATCTTCTTGGTTATAATATTCATATCCCTATCATGAGCAAAATATATTCACCCCAGCCCCAAGATACCCAAATATTCACCCAAACAAAGTATCAAGCTAAAGTCCTGACAACATCAGGTCCAAATGTAGCCACTCTTGATCTTTAGATCTAAGAAATAAAAAAAACAAGTTCCACAACGATTGAGGTACAGAAAAACTGCAATAAACACTTCCATTCAAAAAAGGAAAGAATAGTAGTCACATGAGAACAACTGGTCTCCAGAAATTTTGAAATTATACTGGGCAAATGTTGCTCTCTCTCTTAGAGTAAAGGAATTTTCCTTGATTAGACTCTGGCTCAGGAAGTAAATCAATGCCTTCCTGGAGCAGAAGTGGCACTTTTTATTTTTTTTTTTTAATGGTGGTTATCAGAATCTCCCAGAGGGCAAACCTAGCCATGCAAGCTCATTTGGCCTCTACTACTCTCCCATTTGTCAAAGCAAGTCATATGGCCAAGTTCTAACTCAAAACTCAGAGAAGTACATTACTGTACACCCACCATGAGACCATGACAAGAATGTGAATGCATAATGCTACAGAAGAGTAATGCATTCAGGTCAATTGTTTAATCTGCCAAAAGGGCCCACTTTTTTTTAATATAATGTATAGAAATTTAAGTTTGACCTCTAGTGTTTCCAGGTTGAGACTATTTTCTATGAAAGAATTAGACTCAAAATCGGGGTCACCTGAATATAAACACAAAGATTTTCATTTATAACAATGAATACTGAATTTTAACGAATACTTAAAATCAATAAATAAGATCCTTAAAATGATTGCTAATAGTTAAAACTTTATTCAAAGAAAATAAATCTAATAGTTAAAAATGAGGAGCACTTAATGTCAAGAAATCATGTACCTATACTGAACACCAATTTATGTGAAAGTGGATTTTAGGTGATTCAGGGCTCATCATGAGCCCTTATAATGACATTATAATGAGCCTTTCAAAAACCTAATGGGAGTCAAACTGCATTTAGAAAGTAGAATACCCAATACAGGGGACACCATCACTCTTCTTTTGACTGTTCAAATCACATATTATAAAATATGTTCAATTTAAGAGTCACATTTTAAGAGAAACACTGATAAAATGGAATGCAACTAGAGAAATATGACCAAGAGAATGAAGGATCTTTGACTTTGGTGTTTGAATAATGCTATGTGATAAACATGTAAAAAAAAAAAATCTAGAAAGTTTATCTTGGAAAAGAAAAAGGCAAGAAAGAGAAAGGAAGGGAAACATGATAAATGTCTTGAAATATTTTCAGGCTGCCATTCCAAGGAAATAGATCTATTCAATGTTGCTTTAGAGCAAGAGTTGGTCATATGTAGGGCCAAAGGTGGGCCAACTTTTTCTGTGATACACCAGCTAGAAAGTAAATATTTTAGGCCTTGTAGTCTGTTGCAACTGCTCAATTTTACCACTGGAAAAGGAAAACAATCAGATACACATAAATCCATGCTGCATGGATATGTTCAATAAAACCATGCTTATGAACCCTCAAATTTGAATTTCATATAATTTTCACTATCACAAATATTCTTCTTTCTATTTGTATCAATAATTTTCAATTGTGAAAAGCATTCTTACTTCACCAGCCACACAAAAGAGGCAGTAGACCAAATTTAGCCCACATGCCAAGTATGTCAACCTCTGCTATGGACAGCAACCTCAGATGTTGGATCCTACTGATAAGAAAGCAAATATTAGCTAAAAAAAAAAACCACATTATTTTAATAATTAAACACAAAATGGAATATTGTACAGATGCTATTGATAAAATGTGATAAAATTTCCCATATCCCTTGGCCCACCTCTGAGTTTCATAGATGTTCCTCTGTAAACTGACAGCTGTCCATTTTAAATGCCCTCTACTCTTCTCTGCCTGAGGGCTTTGTCGAGCATCAGAGGAGCTAGCACAGCACACCTGCAGGGCAGCCTGGGTGTGCTGGGGATTAAATTCTACCTAAAGCAATCTCAACCAATGAGGGCTAGGACACGGAATAAACACCTCAGCTTCCTCCCCTTGATGAAACAATTCTTAGGTAGGTTCTACACTGTCCATCAGAGAATCCTCATTAATGCAAACTATACTGACCTTGTCCTGTTAAATGTCTCACCTTTTTCCACTCTCATTTGTCCTTCTGAGGATCACATCCCAAATCAACTACCTGCCCTCAAGGACTTATCTCAGATTCTACTTTCTGCGGACCCAAAATAGATAATGTGGCAACTTGGAGTTAATGAACATGCACTTAGGGACCAGATGATCCCTTGCTCTCAAAATGGAAGGGATTTTTAAGTTACACCTGTGGCTCTCAACTGATTTTTGTACCCTAAGGGACATTTTTTATTATCATGGCTGCCCCCACACACACTCTGGCATCTAGTGAGTAAAGTGATGCTGCTAAGTATCCCACAGTACATGGAACAGACCCACACGACACAGATATCTGGTCTATATGTTCATAATGCTCAGTATGAACCACCCCAAGTTAAATTGGACACTGATCTAAATGGATTCGAACATCCTGTACTATTCTAAGAGTCTATGATTTTAAGACCTCACATTGAAATTCTTAAAATCTGGACGAGCTTCAAAATGATTCATAATATCTTGAGAATTAGGTGCAGAATTTTTCCCTATATCTATTTTTGCATTTTTGTGGAGAGAGTGCCCACAGCTTTCATAAATTTCTCTAAAGGGTATATGACCCATAAAGGTTAAGAACCATGCTCTATAATAAATAATTCTAATAATTTTACCATAGGTCTAAATCTTTAATCACCTTTTTTTTCTTCCATAGTATTAAGGAATGCAAGAATTGCTTTTCCATGTTTAATGGCAGTTCTTCCTAAGCCTGTATAATTCTGATAGTTTTAAGAAGTAGGCAATAAAGAGGATTTAGTTAATAATGATACATGAAGAGGACACAAATTTTCTGGCATCAATCTGGCATCTTTCTCAAGTCCTAGGAAAACTTTTGTTTTTAATCCCTAATTAATATAGCTCAGCAAATATCACTACATATTGAGAAAGGAAATGAGCAAATGAAAATTGCATAGAAAGAACGGTCCTATATATACTCTTATGCCATATCTGTTTGGACACAATGCCACTGCCAACAAAGTGCCTAAGATAAAGAATTGGTATAGTCCCTTCTTTCTGTAGATTTCTTAAGCTGGGGTCATATAAATCAAACAGGATTACTTTATCTGCAGCTAAGAATTCTGTAGAGACATATTGAACCTATAAGAGATGGCAGAACCTGGCCAAGTTCTGTCTTTTAGGTAATAAATTCTACTACCATTCTGACTCTGCTCTCTGTTTTCTCTATTTTTATTTTAGGGCAAGATATGTGGATTTGTCTGCAATATTAAAAGGATTTTTGGTTTACAAGGATCCAAAGTTTGCTGCCTTAGGTTAAGTGTGACTGCTCTGGCATCGTGCATATGTGAAAGAATGAGAAAAATAATAAGAACAATTAAGCATATGTGATATGAAATTCAATGTAAAACACAAGTCAGACACTAAACCACTCAGAAATAATCTCATATAGAAGTTTCTAATGATAACTACCCCTTATGAAAACTAAGTGTCAGAAAGATTAATAGAGTATAGATGAATATATAGATATGTTTAAACTTCACATCAATTGGGTCACCTGGGTGGCTCAGTTGGTTAGGTGTTCAACTTTTGATCTCTGCTCAGGTCTTGATCTCACGGTCGAGTTCAAGCCCTACATTGGTCCCACACTGGGCGTGAAACCTACATACATACATACATACATACATACATACATACATACATACATACATACAAACTCACAACAATTATTTGAGTTAGGAACAATTTTGTCTATCCCCATCCTACATATTAAGGCATGGCAAGTAAAAATAGTTTACCTAGGGCTATAAAACTAAAACTACCAGAGCAAGGATTTAAACTCAGGTCTCTCTAGTTTCAAAATGTATCCTTATCCCCACTAATATTGCTTTACACAGTATAATAGTCTAATTAGGAAAACTGGGCAAGATTTGCATCTCTGCACTGGGGATGTCTGATTCACCAAAGAGAATTTTGCAAAGTAGTGAAGTTGATAACCTGACCTAGAAAAGTTTTAACCTTCAAGTAAGTTTAGGGGCATCACAGGCCTCTGGGCTGTGTAAGTAAGCTGGGAACCTGAGGTATTCATCACCAAAAGAGGCCAGAGCTTTGTGGGAGGCACAAAGACATATTTAGGTTTTGAAAAAAAGAGTAGGAGTTGACTTCTATCAAAAGCAAAGTCTGAATGTGTCAAAAGCATCTGAGAGCAAGAAGCTGCTGTCTACCATTCAATAACTCTAAGACTGAGCTGAAACTGGCCTCGAAGTAAAGATACTAACTTATACCTGGTTTTGACAACTAACTATAAAATCAATTTACATTAATGGAATAATTCAGAAAGAAGTGGGTCAAGGGTGAGAGTAAGAATTCCAAGTCCTGGAGCCATAAGGAGTGAAGATAGCAACTGAATATCAGCCCATACTCCACAGGGGATTTTTACTGTGAAAAGGGTGTGGAGCAGAAGATAGCAAAATGTTTCTATATTAGTAAATACATTTTAAGTTTTAAACCAAAGAAATGTATGTATGTGTATGTATATATATACATATACATATATATATATACATATACATATATATACATAACATACAACTAAAAATTCCAAGAATAAATCTAGCTTCAGTTATGGCTAGATAGAGATGATCAGAGACAGATCACAGGTTACCATAGAACTTTCTCTCCATCTCAATTCCACTTTCCTCTGTGTAGGCTTTATCTCTGGGTAGACAGTCCCTGCAATAACAAGGAGGCAACCAGACGCTGCTGGCTTTCAAGGCCCTAAGAGATCATAATCCAAAGAAAAAAAAAAAGCTTGTTTCCTGATAGCTTTGACAAAAGTTAGGGTCTGGCCTGGCTCATGTGACCATCCCTAAACCAGTCCCTGTGGCCTGACAAAATAGGTTCTGATGGGGTAATTACATGTTCTTCCCCTGACCTTATTTTGGGGAGAGCAGTGGTTGAAATCAAGCCCAGCCAAATACAGCAACACAGTATAGGTGGGAGGGATAGTTCCATACAGGAAGGGGTAGAAGTAATGCATCAGAGACGGCAGCCCGACTTGCAATGCACGTACAGGTGAAATGCGGTTCAGCCTAGAGCCAGGGACACATATGTGGAGCATGGGGCGTGGGGAGCCACACTGTAAGCAGTTAAACATTTATGGAATACCTACTCCATATTTCACTGATTCTAAGATTCATATTTACCATATTTTAAAAACTGAGATATCAGAATGTTTCCAACAATGAATGACATCCTATAATTGCTTTAGGCCAGGGGGCAGCTGTAATAGTTTCCCAAGTCTGCAGAAAACTCAGTCATAATTCTTCATATTTTCATCTCTTCAACTGAGTTATGTGCATTGTTTATACTACATTTGTAGACTTCAGGTGTTTTTAAAATATCTTCAAAAAGATTAAACTATGATCCACCATTAAAACGAAATGTCATTATATATGCAGAAAGGGAATCCATGCGACAGGGCATACATTTAATATTAATGAAGCACATATTCATGGTTGGGAAAATGATTGCAATTCCATATTTGCTTGCAAAGTAACACTCAGTGCTTTTTTAACACCCAACAAAGGATGACACCTACAAGTAGATGAAGCCATATTACATTTTTACCTTTTTTTTTTTTACTGATAAATATGAAAAGCATTGGCTTTCACATCTAAGAAAATGCCCCTAAAGACAGTTAACACTGAATGATAAACATGTATATCTAAAGAACCCAAAATAGCTTTCAATAAGTATGTCAACGAAATTCAATTATAATTCCAGTTAAGGTATCAATAAATCACTTAATAAGTGGCATTTGTTAGTAGTTACTTCACTCAGAGTTCCTGGCCTCTGTGCTGCTCTTTGAACCTGCCAGGCATGCCCCAGCTCTTCTGCTGACCATTCTTATTCCAGATAACTGCTTGGCCAGTTCTCCTGTCTCCTTTCTGTCTTTACTCAAATGTCATCTTGTTATTGAGGCTTCTCCTGATCACTCTTAATATGACTGCAACTGTCCCCTTTCCCCTGCTTTCCCAGTACCCCTTACCCTCATCTAATCTGTCCTTTTACTATAGCATTTATCCATTTCTAACACACTATTTAATATACTTATTTGGTTTTTTATTGCTTATTGCTTGAGTCCACACTGCTCTCTCCCCCACTCCCATGAATATATGCTCCATGAGGCTATCTTTTTTGTTCAATGCATCATCATAGCACTTAGAACAGTGATGGCCAAATAAGTAGAAGCTCCATAAACATTTGCTGAGTGAATAAATGGATGATTTTCACTAGTCCAGATATGATATAAACATAAATTCATGTCTGTAAAGCCACCCAGGATGGACAGAGAGGACAAATGCTAAAAATCCTCTGACATCAAAAAGTAAATTACGTTCTGAAAGAACACCCAGAGGAAAATTACCCGTAGAGCTTACAGAACTAAGAGTCCACAAAAGGCACATGGGAGGAGAGAGAGAAAACAGAAAACAGGATCTCTGCCTTAGGTGAAGGGCATGTCTGCTGGGACTGGGCATGTCTGCTGGGAATATTGATGGTCCAATATTCTGGCATTAATGCCTCCAGGCTACGTTCAGTTGAAAGAATAAAAACTTCCAACAGTCTAAAAATGAGCAAACTAAGGGACATCTTCCACCCCCTCCCCCCTAACCCCCACCATGGGCTATAGGGAATGTCCCAGCAGAATACTCATCTTCCAAAATAGAAACCTAGAGCTGTGTACCCAAAGCTGACACCTCACTCCTGTCAAAATGAAGCCTACAGTTTGCTAGTGGACACACAGTACAAGCAAGCCAGTGGCAATTAAATCATATACTTTACTTTTTCTCCTTTACTCCCTTGCATTCTATATGCCAAAGAGGTAAAAGGAGAAGAGACAGTAATAAAGCTACTTGAAGAACCATTAAACTGCTTTTTACTTTCAGCTCTATTCATGCCTGTCTTTAGGGTAAAACTTCTCTACAGAAATAAAGATTTTGGGGTAATATTCAAACCCCAATAAAAGTGCATGTCATAGAAAGAAAAAAACATGAAGGTTCAAACTACTTCACATCTAGAATCTCAAATTCTCTTTCTGACCCAGACATCTTATCTCTCACTTTTCTCTCTTCTTGCTTAAAATGGGCAGCCCACTATAAGACAACACACCTCCCAACATTCTCCCCCCTTTCTACCTACAGAAACACTACCGATTCTTCAGTGCCTAGCTCTAATTCCAAATCTGAAAACACTTAGCTTGTTTCCTTTGTCTGACATGTTCCTTGTCCTCTTTCCTTTTCAAATGTATTATGTGTTCACTCGATATACTTTCCATAACAGACCTGAGATTCTTTTTTATCTCTGCATCCCAGAAGAACACAGAGTATAATGGCCCTGAGCTGGAGGGCTGTAGAATCTACAACCATGAAGGAAAGACACTTGGAAATGCATGAAAAAGATGGTTCCAAAAAGATAAAAAAGGGTGTCAAATATCTTATAATGCCCTCATTTGTATCACACTGGTGCCCTTTCAAATTTAGAACCTAGTGGGTTTTTTCCAAAATTTAAATTAAAAAAAAAAAAAAACCTACATGATTGTTGTTGTTGTTATTTTGCTCTGTACTAGTAGCTCTTGGAGGGGGAAAAAGGGTCATATTTAACCAGAAAAATTCAATTGACTCTTTTTTTTTCAAGAAACAGAAAAGTGAATAGACCCAGTTTGCCTCTATGCAAGAGGTCTCACAAGAGATATAGAAGGAGGAATGTAGGACTGTTGCCAATACCTAAGATTCAGCACTGCCTGGAATGAGTACACCTCATTACAAGGAGAGAAAACCCTTTAGTAGTAAAAAAGCCAGGGTAGTAGGTAACTCTGTATGTACTGTCTAAACCAGGTAACTTTGAGAATGAAAGAGACAGCATTAAGAATTACACCCGGCAAGAGCACCTGGGTGGCTCAGCAGGTTAAGTGTCCGACTTCAGCTCAGGTCATGATCTCACAGTTTGTGATTTCGAGCCCCACATCAGGCTCTGTGCTGACAGCTCAGAGCCTGGAGCCTGCTTCAGATTCTGTGTCTCCCCCTCTCTCTGCCCCCCCCCAACTCATGCTCGCTCTTGCTCTCTCTCTCTCTCTCTCTCTCAAAAATAAATAAACATTAAAAATTAAAAAAAAAAAAAAGAATTATACCAGGCAGTATGTATTAGTTGGAACTGTCCCAGGCAAACTGGAGCCAATGACAACCCTACAAAAAGTCATTGAACCTGAAGCCTCAGGGCAAAACAGGAACCTGTTGTAATTCTGAAGCAACTCTAGGTAGTTTAGAATAAATCCCCTGGCAAAGCTGCCTATTGAAAGAGCCATTCAGCATTCTACTGCCTCTAGAAGGCTCAGCAGAAGAGAAAAAGTGCTCAGATTGTTGTATTGAGCAATCCAATCACCATGAAATTTGGAGAGTGGAAGCTGCTGCAAGCCTTTACCATCCACCAAAATCCACCTCCCGCTGCTATCTTCAGCCAATAGGATCAGCAAGTAACCTGCTAGGCTGAAGAAACCTTATTAGACAGAAGTATCTATCTTCTCTGACATCCAGGCAGAGGTAACAACTGAGGGAGAAAGAAGTAAGACTCCATTATCTACCACAACCAAATGAAGAAAAACATCATAGAGACACAAAATGTTGATGCTAGAGGGATGTTAGACACAATCTAATCCAAGTCTCCAACTGATAAATTAGGCAACACAGCTCAACAAGATTAAATAAAACATTTTATGTTTCTAGAATAGGGGTGCCTGTGTGGCTCAGTTGGTTAAGCGTCCAACTTCAGCTCATGTCATGATCTTGTGGTTCCTGAGTTCGAGCCCTGTATGGGTTTCTGTGCTGACAGCTCAGAGCCTGGAGCCTGATTCGAATTCTGTGTCTCCCTCTCTCTCTGCCCCTACTCACGCTTTGTCTCTCTCTCTCTCTCTCTTAAATATAAACACTTAAAAAAATTATGTTACTAGAAGAAAAAAGAATTTAATTCACTCCTTCCTTTATTCAACAAACATTATTGAGTACTCCCAATTTTGTCTCAGGCACTAGGATAAGTGTTGGGGGATAAAAAGATAAATAAGACATAGCCCTGCCTATGAGGACCATAGTTGAAATGTACTAATAATTATTATATTTCAAAAACTGATTGTTAAGTGTATCTTGAAACTACTGTGTTAATACCACTAGAGAATTCTAGCCAAATGGCACAAAGAAATGATTCTTAATAGGGAGAATGTTGGTAAACACTGCCACTATATGGTAACTTTTCTGAGAATCCTTGAATGGAAAATGTTTAATAATAAACCCTCTTCCATTTGTCTTCTTTTTCTATCCTTCTTATCCCACATTTATGTATCACCATATGCAAAGCAATGAGAATCAAACTGAAGCCTACAATTTTCTTGTATATATAGACTATAAATATTGAAGTTCAAGATATACATTTCCAGATTTCCTAGAATCATGAAGAAAACAAATCTAACTTAATTATACTCAGGTTTTTCTCTTCCATCTGTAAAACAAATGAGCTTCAAAACCATACTATTTATTTATAGAATGTCATCATGTAGAAAGATGATCATTATATTAAATTAGTTTGATTAGAAGATCTTCCTAACTCACACATTCTTTATAGAATTTGTTATAACAAATAAGGAAGCATTCTAAACATTTTTTAAGAAAGGAGAATTTGAGGCTGAAATAAAACCAATATCTAGAAGAATTATTTCAACAAAACCGAAATAAAACATTACTTAAACAAATATTGGTTACACTCTTTCATAGAAGGCCATTTCAATTATTGTATAAAACTATTTACCGTATCAGTGAAGAATCTGAACCCAACACCACAAAAAGCTTTGTTGCTAAAGGCCATGCCTATAGTGGGACAATTTCCATTTTTTATAAGTTCATTTCTCAATATTGCTAAATTCAAATTTTAATCATTTTATTAGACTTCCATATTCAAACAAAATATGCTTTCTACCTGGATACCCATAAAAATAAATATTTTTTGTTACATGGTAGCAGCTCAAAATGCAATGTGTCATGAAAAAAGACTGAAAATAAGATGAACTTCCCCAATATTGTACTTTAGTATTCAATTACAGTAATAAACTTGCACAGGTTTTCACAGCCTTGAATATTTTCAACCCACATTGAGCATAATGGTTTGCATTATGTGAATGCTAAATTAAGTAAGGATGAGGTGAGTGAAAATATATTCAGAAATCCTCATACCATTCCTGGTTAGTATGGTTTATTTACGGTCTTAAAGGTATCCCAATATAGTCCAATGCTGAAAATATCTGAGCTTCCTCTGGTTCATAGAATAAACAATGCTTAAAAAAGAAAAAGCAAGGGAAAAAACATTATTAATTAAAATATAACATATGTATGACTAAGCAGAGATGAAAATGCCAATAATTCTTGTTACCAGGTTCTATGCAAGTTTGGGGCTTCACAGACTGCAAATGGTGAGAAAAATTCTAAACCATAAAACAAGATAAATTTTTTATTTCATGTCACAAACCTACATTAAAAGGTGACCAGCCTAGACTTAGACTCTAAAATATATTTAGCTTGATTTAGCACTAGTCTTCATGCAAAACCATGGTACCTTGACATAGAATCAGGTTTGCCACATACTTGGATGATTCGCTTAGTGGTAGGTAGAGTGTAGCACAGTGTTTACAAGATGGGTTCTCATGTCATGTGATTTTGTGCAAATTAATCCAAGCTTCTAAACAACAGTTTCCTCACTTATTAGAGTTGTTGAAAGATAAAATGAAGCACAGTGTGTTAACTGCTTATAATTCTTAATTGTTAATATAAATTTTATCCAGCATCACTGTGGTAGACAAAATAATGCCCCCCACAAAGATGTCCTCCCTAATCCCCCGAACTCATAAATACATCACCTTACATGACAAAGGGGAATTAAAGTTACAGGTGGAATTAAAGTTGACAATCAGCTGACCTTAAAATATGAAGGTTATCCCAGATTCTCCAAGTGGACTCAGTGTAATCACAAGCATCCTTAAAAATGGAGAAGAGAGTTGGAAACCTGGGTGGCTCATTTGATTAAGCGTCTGGCTTCAGCTCAGCTCATCATCTCGCATTTCGGGAGTTCGAGCCCCTCATTGGGCTCTAGACTGACAGTGTGGAGCCTGCTTCAGATTCTCTGTGTCCCTCTCTCTCTGCCCCTCCCCTGCTCGCTTGCTCTCTCTCTCTCTCTCTCTCTCTCTGTCAAAAAAATTAATAGTAGTAATAAAAAACATTTTTAAAGATGGAGAAGGGAGGGAGGAGAGATACAGTCAGAGGGAGATGTGACTGTAGAAGAGTAGCCATAGAAATTCAGTTTTGCTGGCTTTGAAAATAAATGAGAGGGCCACGAGCCAAGAAATGTGGCATCTTGAAGGTGGAAAAGGGAAGGGCAAAGATTGTCCCCTACAGTGTCCAGAAAGGAATGCAGCCCTGCCAACACCTTGACGTTAGCCCAGTGAGGCCAGTGTAGACTTCTAACCTCTAGAACTGTAAGATAGTAATTTGGGTTGGTTTACGATACTGTGTTTGAGGTAATTGGTTACAGCAACAATAGAAAGCTAATACTATCACCAAAATAGCAAGAGCTCTGCTGGGTGCTAGAGATAATCAGTTGAGTAGATACTCTAGGGATACATTTCCCTCTTTACAATTCCCCTTTTATGACCCTGTAATAACTTTTATAGTATATAATGTCATGGGTATTGCTTAGAAAAATTCTAGACCTATTGTCTAGACAATTAAGATAATTTATTAGAACAAATCTGTGGTATCTTGCAGACCCATATTTGTTCCTCTTCTCCACAGGGTAAACAGCTTAAAGCAGACTGTCTGGCATAGACGAAGCTTTGAAAGAGATAGCAAGTTGCCTATAAAAATTCTGTCTCCCCGTCTTCTATGCTCTTATGTGATTGGGGAAGCAATGTTTCCAGCTAAAAACATAAATTTCCAAGCTACTTGGAAAGGGTACCAAATGAGATGTAAGTTAAAGTCTTAAGGTAGAGCTACTGGGAAAGTTCTCTGAAAGTGATTACTCATCTGGCAGATGCCCTTATTCTCTTTCTCCTTCTTCCTACCTGGAACAAACTAGCAATTCTATAATCATAAAACGAGAAGCCAATGAAGACAGAATCCAAGGATAGGAACCAGGTATTAAAGAAGGGGGAGCAGAAAGACTAAAGGAGCCTGGTAAGACAGGGTACTGGACACTGGATTGCTTACCTCTGGAATTCTTTTATATGAGGAAAAATAAATTCTTAACTTGTTAAACCAGCCAAAACTAATTCCTTATATTTGGCCTAGTGTTCTTTTCTACAATTTTCTTTAAAATAAGTCAGAATTAGGGGTGCCTGGGTGGCTCAGTCAGTTAAGCGTCCGACTTTGGCTCAGGTCATGATCTCATGGTTCGTGAGTTCCAGCCCCACATGGGGCTCTGTGTTGACAGCTCAGAGCCTGGGGCCTGTTTCAGATTCTTGTGTGTGTCTCTCTCTGCCCCTCCCCTGCTCGTGCTCTGTCTCTCTGTCTCTCTCTCTCTCTCTCTCTCTGTCTCTCTCTCTCTCTCTCTCTCTCTCTCTCTCTCTCAAAAAATAAATAAACATTAAAAAAATTTAAATCAGTCAGAATTTAACACTAAAAAGAGGCCACTAAATAGTACTGGAACAATTGGATATGCACATGCAAAAAAACATGAATCTCTATGCATATCTTACAACATTCACAAAAATTAATCCAAAATGGACCACAGGCCTAAATATAAAATTTAAAACCATAAAACCCCTATAAGATAATATAGGAGAAAACCTAGATGACCTTGGGTACAGTGGTAATGCCTTTTTAGATACAACACCAAAGACAAAATCCATGAAGGAAATAACTGATAAACTGAACTTCATCAAAATTAAAAACTGTTGCTCTGTCAAAGACACTATCAAGAGAATGAAAACACACCCAGACTGGGAGAAAACATCTGCAAAAGACATATCTGGTAAAGAACTGTTACTCAGAATATACAAAGAACTTTAAAAACTCAACAATAAGAGATCAAACAACCCAATTAAAAAATGGACCAAAGACCTTCATGGGCCCCTCACCAAAGAAGATATACATATGGCAAGTAACCACATGAAAAGATGCTGCATATCATATATTAGCAGGGGAATGCAAAGCAAAACAGCATTATATGCCAATACACATCTATTGGAATGGTCAAAATCCGCAGCACGGACAATATGAACTTCTGGCAAGGATATGGAACACTGGGAGCTTTCAATCATTGGTTGTAGGAATGGAAAATGGTATGGCCAATTTGGAAGACAGGTTGGAGGTTTCTTACAAAACTAAATATACTCTTACAATACCACCCAGCAATCGCACTCTTTGGTATTACCCAAAGGAAATGAAAACTTACATCCACACTATGACTATTTATAGCAGCTTTATTAAAAATTATCAAAACTTGGAGGTGGCTGAGATTTACTGCAGAAAGTGAATGTATACATAAACTATAGTACAACCAGACAATGCAATAGTATTCAGCACTAAAAAAAAAATGAGCTATAAACCCTTGAAAAGATATGGAAGAACCTTAGATGTATATTACCAAGTGAAAGAAGCCATTCTGAAATGACTACATACCGTAGGATTCCAACTATATGACATTCTGGAAAAGGCAAAACTATGAAGACAGGAAAAAAAAGAAAAATAGTGGTTTCCAAGGGTTAGGAAAGAAGGAAAGAATGAATAGCTGAGTATAGAGGGTTTTAGTGCAGTGAAACTACTCTGTATGGTATTATAATGATGAGTACATGCCATTATAAGTTAATTCCAACCCATAGAATATACACCCATAGAATTAATTCAAGCCCATAGAATATACACACAAAAAGTGAACCCTAATGTAAACTATGGACTTTGGGTGATAATGATGCATTAATGTAGGTTCATCAGTTGTAACAAATGTACCACTCTGGTGAGCAATGTTGACAAGAGGGGAGACTGTATATGTTGAGGGAAACAGGGTAAATGGAAAATCTCTATATATACTGCTCAATTTTTGTGCTTTCTTTTTCCTCAGTTTACTTACATCATTTAAATATATAATAAACTACTAAATAGGTTTAGTAATGCTGCTGTGTTTAAGAAAGTTTAGGGAGTAGTAATGCTTTTCTGTTCATAGAAATTCTAAACTCTAGTATAGTATGTAAATGGCAATTGTACAGGGATCTAGATTTCTACCCATAACAGTGTTTTAGTGTGAGGGCCTCAATATTTTCCATCATGGCAATTCAAAACTTGCTTTAAAAAAAATCTATATAATCAATTCATAGTAAGGTATTAAGTAACACCCAGAGGCAAGGAAAATGCATGCGCCTCAAAAATAACTTTAAGGAGAATTCTGTATAACATTTTCTCCTGGATTTTTGTCTTGTTAGTACCAAAGATCTATGATGAAAAGCAACAATCTCTCATCCAATTCCTCCCCTCCCACAGACACTCTTCAAGGATAATATCTCTTAACTTTTTCTGTTTCTATGGGTTTTGGTGGTTATCTCTGTAAGTCTAAATAAGAAGTTTGTTTTTTTCCTTTTTCATTATCTTGACTTATTAACTTTAGACAATATTGACTGCCATCATGAGAAACGTGAGAATTGAGTTCATTTATTTTGCTTTCTCCTCCCCTTCTCTTCCCAGTGTTGGATTTTTATACTGTTATTTTTAGCTTTTGTATTGGTTACCCATTAGCTATAAATAACATACTAAACACATACTTCTCATTACATTACAGGACTTGAACACATGTAGTAACATAAGCATATTAACACTGAAACATATTTTTTCTGTTTCTCATTAGATTGATTCTAAAAGATGGAAATCAATAAACACAATCATAATGATTATGTAAATCTGATCTAATATGAAATGTGTACCTCTCTCCATAGGACTCATTACATGAATAACATATACCTATGTGCTTTACCGAAAACAATCAATTCAGCAAATACTTATTTAGCATTTACCACATGCAAGTCAGTACCAAATTTGATGGATAAGAATACGAAAGAGGAATAAATGTATTCAAAAACAATGATCCAAAAGAAACTTATGAGATCTGGAACACATTCAGTACTTTGTGACTGCTTACTCACGCCCCCTTTTTTTAAAGTAATTGCTATTTTAATTATTAGAAAGCATTTAGTCATGCAACAAACATTCAAGTGCCTGCTATATATCAGGAACTTCATAGGGCACTTGAGAAAAACTGATGGGCTAAAATGAGCATGATGTTGTAAAGGCTCTAAGGAAAAATATGCTGTAAAAACTTAGTAGAAGTGGACTTGATTTAGTCTTGGGAAAGCAAAGATAAACTTGGGAATATAACAGCTGTGATGAGATTTAAAGAAAATGAAAAGTAAAATATGGAGAGAGAAAAGCAAGAGAAAGGGATGGAAGAGAACATCCTGAGTAGAGCAAACAACATGCCCTGTGCCATTGTTTTTGCCCTTGACAGAAAAAGAAAGCCAGGTAGAACCCAGAACTCAGGGAAAATACAAATTGTTTAATGCCTGATTATGGTAATGTAAGCTGTTTAACGCTTGATGTGCATGTGTGATTAAAATATTTATTATGTACGTAACTTTACAGTTATGTGTGCATACATATAAAATTCATATATATGTAATATAACTTTAAAATATTTTATTGGGGTGCCTGGGTGGCTCAGTCAGTTGAGCGTCCGACTTCAGCTCAGGTCATGATCTCTTGGCTTGTGAGTTCGAGCCCCGTGTCGGGCTCTGTGCCAACAAGCTCAGAGCCTGGAGCCTGCTTCGGGTTCTGTGTCTCCCTCTCTCTCTGCCCCTCCCCCACTCATCCTCTCTCTCTGTCTCAGAAATAAATAAACATAAAAAAAATTTTTAATAAAAATAAAAGGATATTTTATCAAAAAAGTTATTTTATATTTATTCCTACATATGGTATACATACAGTAACATAATTATATATTCCTATATATTATACCTATAATAATATAATTTTAAGTTAATTTTACCAATTCTTCTTATGGATTGCCAAAATAATAGATCTTTTCTCTACCAGAATAATTATATAAGCAAACTATGAGAATCTATGTGTCTCTTCATGCTTAAGATTTAGGTTGCACCTTCCAAATGTTTTTCAGCCACATGTTTATTGTAGCGGGGAAGATAGATGTGATTTATGTAACATCCACACTAATGAAATTACTCTCTGCTCTGCAGTTTTCGCTCCTTTTTCTCACCCCTCCCTTTTGTTTTTCAAAACACTGAAAGTTCTTACAAACTTTACAGTTTCTGTATGGCCCATTTCCTAGAATAGTGTTTTTCTAACAGTAGTTTAGACTCATTAGTGAAATCAATTAAGTGGATCAATTTTTTTAACATGATAGAATAGAATCAAACCAAAAAATGTTAAGAGTCCATCACACATAATAATGGAAAGTGTTGCTTCTGAAATTTTTTAGTCATACACAGCCATGTCAAGGGCCAATATGGAAAGTGCATTTCTTAGTTATTGTCAAAGTCAAAAACAGAAGAGAAACACTGTTCTAGAAATTATATGCTTAAAAAAAATTCAAGGACGCTGCCAAGGGAACATTTTTTCCAAAGTGTCTATGGTTGAATATGTTTGTGATAGAAATAGGTTTCCTCCTCATCATCATCAAGTGTTGGAAAATACAGTCTTGTATGTGCAGTCTTTCAACATCCAAGGGCCACTGAAGAATGAGCCTTGGGCCTGACACACTTCCTTACCAAGAGATAGAGTCCTCATCGCCTGTGCTAGGCTTATCACCAACTGTGGGATTATCTCCCCCTGTTCAGACTCCATGTGTACTCCTTTGTTCTGCTTAAGTGCATGTGTTGATGCCCTTTGGCATGTCCTTGCTTTCTGTATTTCAGACCCCACAGGGGAGGGTCAAGGCACTTCTACTGCAGCAGCAAGTGGGGTGTGCAGGCTACATTGCCTGCATTGGCTGGCTGCAGAGTACATCCACTGGCCGTGAGGGACCCACACATTGCAAAGGGCTAGATCTTTTTAGCGCTTTCTCTCTTCTTACTCTAAGTAATTACGTGTTGTAAAACTTGAGCCCAGTATGCATGTTGTCTGTTTTCAGCAACCTCAAGTCATGCACTTGTTTCTTTCCTGGGTGGCACTTAACTGCCTACTAACCTTGGCTGCACAGCCTGGCCACTCAGTGAACGGTGAAACATCAAGTACACCATCAAGTAAGAGTTAGTAAAGGACTAGTAAACTTGTAGAATACAGATAGGATTAAGCCTTAAGACAGAATTCTATAAAGGGTTCCTGATGGTACATATTCCAAACATCTGAATCTTGACTAGAATCAGAGGATAAGGTTCATCAGATCAGGCGTTTAACTATAATAATACTCAAAGTAGTTAGTTCATTTACTATAGACCTGAAAAAGTTGAATCACATTCACTGATATGCCCTTTAATTCTTTTAAGTTTATTTTTGAGAGAGGGAGACAGAGAGAGAGAGAGTACACACAAGGGGAGGTCGGGGAGGCGGGGAGAGAAAGAATCCCAAGCAGGCTCCATGCTTGGAGTCAGCATGGAGCCTAATGTGGCGCTCAATCTCACAACCACAAGATCATGAACTGAGCCAAAATCAAGAGTCAGATGCTTAACCAACTGAGCTACCCCAGGCGCCCCCCAATGATATGCCCTTTAACATTCATATTCATATGCAATAAAATATAAGGAATACACAATAGTTCTAATGTCAGACTCTAATTTTGACTCACTAAGGAACTGTGAACGACTTCTAATGTATATGGTAAAGGAAATAGCTCTGATCAATTTTCAATCCTCCTATCCATGTCCTATGTTGGAGAAGTTTCTGAAGTGGTAAGATTTTATTAAAGTGGAGAACACTATTTGTTGAACACCTACTGTATCAAATCAGGGAAGGACCTTTCATGAAGTAATGAAAGTGTGCCAGCAACCAACGAGTATGGTTAATTCAAATCTGTGCATCTGAAGTTTAAAAAAAAAAGAATACAAGCATAAGCATGGTTTACAGCTCCAAGAGGTTTAAAAATTAGTAAAAATTCGTAAAGAAGGAGAATTGTTCAGCAGTATGAGAAATTGATTGCAGGGAAATGTGCTAGATATGAGGAATAAAAAGGAAGAATATTCAAGTTTCCCATAGTAATGAATTTTTTCCCAAAGCTTCACATCAGCAAATATTTAATTCGCCCTACTTGTAGTATTGTTTTTTATACCAGATGTCTGTGCTTACAACACTCTAAATTGGTATTCTTTTTTTTTGTGAAAATAACAGTTATTTAAATATAACTAAATCTAAATCAGAAGACTGTAAGGGGGAAAATTATCACCTAAGAAGCTGGGTGAGCGTGTTTTGAAAACTCATAGTCATCCCTTCAGGAAGAAGCAAGGTAATTTAACTGGAAAGGATGCTGGTTGAAGGGGAGATCAATATGTAATTTTAGCTAGATCGCTTCCCTATTGTCCTTTGGGCCAATGCCAAAGAAACTCTCTGCCTATCTTGGGACAATGGGTCAAACCACAAACACTGCTTTGCACCTGAAAGAGAAAATGAAGCGGGTCCAGACAGTATGCTGAGACAGTCTGAGATTCCATTAGAGTGTCAGTCGTGAATAAGGTGAGATGCAATTTCTGTGGCTATGAGATAGTTTCACCATCACCAAGTCTCCCTGGGCAACTTCATTGATGCATTTATGATGAAACTTCTCATTTTCTGTTATGTTTTCTCTCTTGGACCTTAAAGTAAATTCATCTTTTATCAGTTCCACACTTCATTGAGTGTCATGATTTGGAAAAGATAATAAAATACTAGCTGGTGCTGCCCCCAGAGAGGACAATGAACCTGCCTTCATTTCAGGAGACTGTACTTACGGGAATTGATTTACCTGCCATGGCCACTGTCTATAAAGAAAAGAATTATCTTGAAGCAAGCCAGAGCCAGAAAATTAGGAGCTGTTGTCTAAATGTAGACACTGTCCTCAAAGAGTGGGAGAAAGAAAGAAAAGGTAGTATAGTAAAATTCAGAGAAGCAGGATGAATAATTATCATCATCAATAGATCCATTTTTATTTTAAAATATTTTTTCAGTGTTGATTTTACCCCTGCATCTCTAGGCAATAGCATTCACATCATTTAAAATCCCATAGATTCTCTGGAGAGAAAAATAACTTTTAGAAATAAGTCTCTTCAAGATCACCATTCAAATTACTGGGGTGTGTGTGTGTGTGTGTGTGTGTGTGTGTGTGTGTGAAAACAAGAGACAGGCACATGATTATCTAAGATCTTAACCACCCAAGTAACAGCACCTGTGACCTCAGGACATACTTTAAATCCAAAACCTGTAGCACTAGCACTCCAGTGACTACCCTCTTGTTCCAATTTGCTCCCACCTTCACTCTGCCCACCAAAAAGTCAATAGTGGTTTCTTCTTATATTGAGAAAAGTTTTGCAAATCAACATATTTTGGTTGATAGTCAATGGTTTTTACCTCTATTTAGACAAATATAATGAGAATGTAGTAGAAAGTAGAAAAAGACTTGGACAAAACTACATAGTTTAAATTGGAAATATTCAACCCCATCAGCCTGTCCATCATGTTAAATGTTTATGAAGACAGCTATCTTCAGAAGACTTTACAGTTACTATGGCATCGTTTTCTAATTTATTTTTACTTAACATTAAAATCTGTCAAATATCATGACTGTCTCTGAATGCAAATTCAAAACAGTCTTTTGTAATTAATAAATGAACCAGAATGCTAAATTCCTAAGTAATAAAAAGATTTAATTTCCCTCAAGTAACTTGTTCAGAGGACGTTGGTTACATCTGTTTTCCCTTTCCAGTTTCTAGTATCTGTTCAAGTACCCACTCCTAGAACACACAGCTCATAAAATTGAAGGGAAATTGATCACATCCACAATATCATAGATGGCCCTGTGTGGTACAATATAATCAAGTTTCCTTGCCATGACTGGCTCAGGAGACTAGGTCTAACCCAATCAGCCCGTAGCATTCCTTTGGTTGCAGATTATTGATTAAATAATTAGGCCAGTACAATGTGAGTGGAAATTTACTGGACAAAATGGAAAGGAAGTTTCCCTATTTTGACAGAGAGGCAGAAAACACAACCTATATATATATATAGTTGTATATGGATATGAGGCCTAGTACTGCTGCCACCATCTTGTAATGAGACTGGGATGAAATCAATACAAAAGGATAAAAATGCCATGAATACCTCAGCCAATCAAATCAAGCCTGGTTAAACCAAACCAGATCCCTACCTACAGATATTTTCAGTTTCTTGAGGGCCAGTTTGAGTTCGGTTGAGTCAAATCATTGATAATGACATGACTTAAAATACTCTTGGGGCGCCTGGGTGGCTCAGTTGGTTGAGCGTCCGACTTTGGCACAGGTCACGATCTTGCGGTGTGTGAGTTCGAGCCCCACGTCGGACTCTGTGCTGACTGCTCAGAGCCTGGAGCCTGTTTCAGATTCTGTGTCTCCCTCTCTCTCTGCCCCTTCCCCGTTCATGCTCTGTCTCTCTCTGTCTCAAAAATAAATAAACGTTAAAAAAAATTAAAAAAAAATACTCTAACACACAATTAACATAATTAAGACCACTGTATAACTAACATGTTTCACCTTTTGCTGCCAGGAATTTAGAGTCAAATTTGAATTCACTCACAAAAATTACATAAGCCATGGCCTATGTTTTTTTGCCTCATTTTTAAAAGGTCAAGTGTTATTGCTGTTATAGTAGTAGTAGTAGTTGTTGTTGTTTTAGGATTTTTTTCGTTTCAAATTTTTATTTAAATTCCAGTTAGTTAACACATAGTGTAATATTAGTTTCAGGAGAATTTAGTGAATCATCATTTACACTCAACACCCAGTGCTCATCAGAATAAGTGCCCTCCTTCATAACCATCACTCATTTAACCCAATCCCCTGCCCACCTCCCTCCATCAACCCTCAGTTTGTTCTCTATAATTAAAAGTCTATTTCATGGTCGGCCTCTCCCTCTTTTTTGCCTCATATGTTCATGTTTCATTTCTTAAATTCCACATAGGAGGGAAATCATATGGGGTGAAATCAATGAAATCATTGAAATCATATTTCAATCAAAATAATTGAATTATTTTGCTTAGCATAATATACTCTAGCTCCATCCACTTAGTTGAAAATAGCAAGATTTCATTCTTTTTATGGTTGACTAATATTCTATTGTATATATTAATATAGTACAACTTCTTTATCCATTCATCAGTGGATGGACATTTGAGCTCTTTCCATAATTTGGCTATTGTTGATAATGCTGCCATATACATCAGGATGTATGTATCCCTTCGAATCAGTATTTTTGTATCCTTTAGGTAAATACCTAGGAATGCAATAACTGGATCATAGGATAGTTCTATTTTTTAACTTTTTGAGGAACCTCCATACTGTTTTCCAGAGCGGTGGTACCACTTTGCTTCCCACCAACAGTATAAGAGGATTCCCATTTCTCTACCCTCACCAGCATCTATTGTTGCCTATGTTATAAAGTTTAGTCATTCTGACAGGTAGGAAGTGAAAGGTGACTGTAGCTTTGATTTGTACTTCCCTGATGATAAGTGATGTTGAGCATCTTTTTGGGTATCTGTTAGCCATCTTTGTGTCTCCTTTGGAAAAATGTCTATTCATATCTTCTGTCCATTTCTTCACTGGATTATTTATTTTTTGGGTGTTGAGTTTTATAAGTTCTTTATATATTTTGGATACTAACCCTTTACCAGATACATGATTTACAAATATCTTCTCCCATTTTAAAGGTTATCTAAATAAATAAATAAATAAACAAACAAACAAACAAACAAATAAATAAATATTAAAGGTCACGTTTTCCCACCTGCCTTTCTACTTTTTTCTGGTCATGGTTATTATATTCACGTATACCAACTTTTTTTTTCTTTTAATTGTTATAATAAACCACCAGTTACTTGCAGAATAAGTTGAGGTGTAAATAAATTAACAAAGTAAAATAAAATTAATTAGCCCAAAATAAGTGGAACTTTTTCAGAGGACCACAGTGCAAAAACAAGCAAGGAAAATTAAAGAAACAATTAAAGGTATTTTACAAATCAGAAACTTTTTATTGAAGAAAGAAATGTTCTGTTCATTTTCCAGATAAATGGAAATTGTTGTATTTTTATGTAATCAACCAGAAGAAACAGGAATTGGTTTTATATAATTTTCGATGATCTGAATAGAATTCAAATTGCTAAGTAACAGAATTGATAGCCTAAGAATTATTGCAAAGTGCCTCATGTTATGCAGCTCATTTTATTTGTTCTGACTCAGGCCATTTCACTTCACTAATCTAATTAATTTGTTCTAAAATATGTCACCCCTATTGCATTAAATTTTACATTAAAATTGTTTGACTGCTTGCCAAAGAATGTTTTCCTCGAGAATTGGGTTTGTGGAATAAATGCATATTGCCTATTACATATTTTTCACCATTTGATACACATTTGCTGTCTTTTCATAAGTATCCATAGCATGAAGACCACAGGACCTTTCACATCTGAAAATAAATATTAAATATTTGATGAGTATTACAAACACAATTTAAATATATATAAGTTAAAGTAAGCCTGATGGAAAAGCACTCAATCCTGCTTCGCTTCATCTCTCCTTCTTTGTAATTATAAACCCAAATTGTATTTCTACAGGACCTTACCCTTAAAAAACAGGACAAACTGTCAACCAGACGGGTGGGAAATACTTGTTAATCAATGTAAAGGCTAGCAATTATGGTTCCTTAAAAGAAAAAAAAAAAGCTTAATGGAGAAAATATTTTGATGATTTTGGGCACATTAATGGCTTACAAATCACCAAATGACTGAGTTGATTTAAGGAATATAATATAGAACAGCACACTGAAGAAGGCAGTGGAAAGACCTTCCTCCCTCCTTAGAGTACAAACTCCTAGCATTAGAATTCCTTCTTCATTGCATGTTACTTTCAACACTAAGACTCAGGACGATCACTTAAATTTTCAGTTCTTTTAGTATCGTGAAAGTAAGTTTTGATAAGGGAAGAAAGCAGTACAGAGGGACTTAACAGCAAAATGGAAACCCCATAATCTTTGCCTATTTCCTCACTCAGCCCAGGCCAGCTAAAAGGTGTACAAGCACCAGTCAGTGCTGGCTACTTGTCCATGTGAAGACTTAACAACCAGGCACACTACAGAGATTCAGGGCAACTATACTGACCTATCACTCCTCTATTTTGTAGCACTCATTGTAAATGATACATTTGTTGTGTGCTTGTATAAAATCATTTGCAAATCAGAATTCATGGAAGTTTTCTTGTGTAATAATTTAAAATCACATACCAATTCTAAATACAAAATTAGACACTTTTAAAACCTGCAACCCTTACCAAAATGTATCTAGAAATGACTTCTATTAAATGACAACCATATATTTGCATCTGTACCTTCATTAGATGGCAGATCTCTTTACTACATGGGCATAAATTTGGTAGAACTACATAGGGAACCAAGAGATTTGTTGCTGCTTATCAATTAATCAAATACTTATTTAAGCTTTCGGGACACTTCTGACCACTGTGGGCATTCCCCCCCATTTTTTTTCATCACCAAGGTGCTCTTGAGGAGCTTCACAGAAAGCTTCTATGGGAATTCCTGAGTTCCTATTGCTATAAGGGACTAGAAGTTTGGGTGCGAGCAAATCACAACATGCGCCCACGTGAAGTCTTCTTGCGGGCAGAAAGGCAAATATGTCTACAAACAGATTGTTTTTAACCTTAAATGACTTAAAGCAAACAATGCAAGATTCTAGGAGCAAGGCAAAGTTCAGAGTCTGAGGCCTCCATATCTGAAATCAAAAGCTTCAAGTCAGGTTTCTCAGAAAAAAGAGAGCAGGCAAAGCTATTCCCCGTATGCTTTTAGGCCCCAAAGCAGAATTTCCTCACTCCCATTTCCACAAGGACCCACAGACCTCTGGCCTCAGAAATAGTTGCTCCAAATTAGTTTGTGGTTTGAGGGTTGCAAATAACTTTTTAATTATTATAGTATTTACATGTAGCACTCATTTGCCCACTTTCTTGCTCTCTTTTTCTCTGTTGGATTCATTGCAGAACCTATGCATTATTTAATAAAACAAATAAAAACATTTCAAGCTGATAAGAACCTTCAAACTCCGGCAGGGCAGAGATGATGCTCTGTGACTGGCTGTGAATTCATGTGTATGGACAGTCATAGGAACCAGTCATTTCAAATGTTCTTTTTAGTGTAGATGCTCTTTAGAGGGATACAAGCTGACCAAAAAAAATGTTACATAGAAACTGCAAAACCTAAGAATGAATGTATACTTTATTCTTGTCTTGTAATTCCTTCCAATCTGGCCCTAAATCCCTAACAATGACTTTAAAAGCTTTCGAGAAAAATACAAGAATATTGACAACCTTCTGAAATGCTGCCCTCAGAGTCCATGCCATTGATCGTTTATTCCCTAGTCGTAGGCAGCTATAATCACAGAATGTCACACAAAACAGGATTGACTTCTGAGTCAGACAGCCCTGGATTAGTATTCCAGCACAGTATTCTTATCGTGCTGCATATCCATTTCAAGCCTCAGCCACCTCATCTATGAAATGGAGATAATAGAAGCACCCACTTCACAGAGTCGCTGGAAGCTTAAATGGAACAATGTATATGCACAGAAGCAGCGTCCGCACAGTCAGTGCTCAACAGGCTAGTTCCTTCCTCCACACCCCTTCTGCAAGGCCTGCGCTATTGCTGACCAGGGCCAGACTAGATGTTAGGAAACAGAACCTCTCTTGCAGATGGGATTTGCAATTATGAATGCCATAGAGTTGATATCAAAAATGCCTGGCTAAATCCTGGGCCTCTACAAACCCACCACGCTGTAGCTTTCACCCGGTTCCAGTTATCACCATGGGACTTTCTGCTTCTGTTCCAACTGAGTATGCTTTCTTGGGTGAAAATGGAGCACCATTTGTGTCCTACAACTGACACTGATCCTCCCTCTTGCCAACTATTTTTCTAAGGAGGCAGAGAAATTCACCCCTCCCCCTCACATCCTTAAAGAATGGCTGGAGTCCTACTCCAAACGAACACGTTACCTGAAAACTCTGAGTGAAACTGCTGTCAAGAACCTCCTATCTTGCTCACCTATTGAGTTCCATGATTACCAGAAAAGATAACATTTCTCCAGAAACAGCATAATCTTAGTAACAACATTTATTATTACAAATTGCACTATTGAAATCTTGGGCTATGGAAGGCCAGACTACGGCCAAGTTAAATATATTGTGTTCCAAAAAGCCATATGTAAAGCCACTTATTTGGAACCCAGATGTATTTTCCATAGGAAGTTATGTATTGAATTTAGTGCTTCTATCTATCATACATAAACCACTGCAATCCATGTTGCAACCTACCTAACATACAGTACCACACCTACCGATGTACACAATTAGTGTCTATTTGTATAATTTATTAGCCTGTGAGTCTAAAATCATTTATTTGTTCAACACATGAATATGACATACATTTCCTGCTGTTAACTGCCAGGCACTATTCTAGATACAAGGACAAGACATGTTTATAGACTAGTGGGGAAAATAAATAATAAACAGATAAATACTTCATAACCTCAGATATGAAAAAGTGCTTGATTTAAAAAGAGGAAAGGAGGAGAAGAATAATTGGATGCACTTTAAGAGGCAGCCTTTCTGAGAAGGTGACATACGAGCAGAGACTTAAAGTGTAGGTGTAAGCAAAATAAATACTTGGGGAGAAGCATTCCAATCAGAGGTAACAGTGGTGCAAAGGCCCTTACCTGGACTGAGTTTAAAAGTTTCAAGGAAGAAAAGAAAAAAAAAAAAAGAAGAAGAAGAAGTTTCAAGGAAATGCAAGAAAGTCCAGCAGCTAAAGAAACATAAGGAAGAGGCCAAGAGTTGGAAATGATGTCCAAGAAGGGCCTGGTCAGTAAGGCCTTGCAAGATTACTCTGGAGATTACTTTGGCTCTTATTTGAAACGTGTTGAGAAATCACTAGAGAATTTTGAGTGGAAGAGTGACATTTTAAAAGGACATTCCCAAAAGATCACTGTGGATGTCAGGAGGGGAAAAAATGCAAGGGCACAAGGGAGGAAGGTTAGTTAAGAGGCCACTTCCATACTCCACAGAGAGATGGTGGTAGCTTGGACGAGGGCAGGAGTGGAGAACAGAATGAGATGTGATCGAATGAAGGAGGCCCCATAAAAGAGAATAGGCAAATTCATCAAATAGGACTATTCTGTCCCTCAACATACATTTCCTCACAGTGACCCTCAGTCCTCAAAGAGGCATCTGGTAGCTCCAATTCCCCAAGTGTGCTATATATGCCAAATCATGTCTTAATCCCATTTTAATTTCATCTGCGACCAAAACCAGCTCTACTTATAAAGCATTTCAACAGGACAATCAAGCCTGGTTCCAATAGCAGCATGTCAGCCACTCAGAGGTAGAAAGCACTGAGAGTCCCTGCTACCAGTGAATGTATTAACTTACCTGCATGTGAGGAAGCAATTATCTACATCTCTTCTCCCTGGATTTATGTTCCGGGAGTTCTTTGGTCAAATCCCCCTTTATGAGCCTGAGGCCCTCTGACATCACTACACATTTAAATTTTTCTTCTTTGGCAGAAAAAATATAGAAATAACAGACTATGGCTATTAACTGTTATTTTCAAGTTAATCATGCTAGATGATTGTGCAACATTCTCAGAAAGAAATATTTGATTGCAGGGGCGCCTGGATGGCTCAGTCAGTTGAGCATCCAACTCTTGATTTCAGTTCAGGTCATGATCCCAGGGTTGTGGGATTGAGTCCCGCATTGGGCTCTGTGCTGAGCATGGAGCCTGCTTAAGATTGTCTTTCTCTCTCCCTCTGCCCCTCCGCCCCTCCCCTGCTCACATGCTTGCTCTCTCTCTCTCTCTCTCTCTCTCTCTCTCTCTCTCTCTCAAATAAAAAAACTTAACAATTAAAAAGATTTTTTAAAAAAAGAAATATTTGATTGAAATGTCCAAAAAACCTGTACCAAATGGAGTTAAACAGGCAAGATTTCATTCAGACTACTACAATAGTGGGGAAAGACTGAACTCAACCGTGCTGAAACAAAAGGTGGGAGAGATTTTAGGCACTATGGTGAGCAAGCATAAAAATACTAGAGGAAGCTATGGAGGAGGTGGGTCACTCTGATTATGTCATTCATGTTTGCTAATTGCTGCTTATCAAAGTTAGGCTCCTGTCCTTCAGAAGAGACCAGGAGAATAGGAACTATCTTCCTGGATGACCCATTTCAAAAGGATGGCTCCCAGTTCCTGAAGAAAGACATTCCTGAATTGTACAAGATTTACATCTCCAAGAAAAAAAGACAGAGAAAGAATTTACAACTGCAGGTTTTCTAAAGTAAATGCTCTAAGAGAAGGGAGGTCAGAGACCTTTGGTCCAGAAGAAACCTATCTGAAGTTTAGCCAAACTCAGGGGAATGCTAAGGCTGTCTTGGTCAGCAAAAACATCAATATTCAACGATTACAAAGTTCATAAGAGAAATCTTTGCCTAAAATTTTGCCAGCTTTCTGTTAATTGCTGCTTATCTTCCTAATTTGAAGAGTTTTAATTTGGCATTGGCACACGAATGCTATCTGCTCCCAGACAAGGTTATCGAAGGCCCAGAACAGTGCGAGAGCAGATACCACTTAGCTCTGGAAAAGAGAGCTCTGTCTGCATCCCAAAAGGCTAGGAAGTCAGAGTGGGCCAGACATGAAATTTTAAAAGATTTCACAAGCAGAGATTGATAAACCTCTTTGTCTTTGGAAGGTTCTGAAATTTCTGCCTTATTGGTTTTTGTTTGTTTTCTTTGTTTTGCTTTGTTTTTTAGCTATTAGAAACCAAAGGTTTAGTCTAGAAAACAGAGTCCGCTCTGATTTGGGAAGGGGCCTAAAAGTCTTTTCCTAGAACTTTGAACCTGAGAACACTGCCTCCTGAGAAATCAGGGATTCCCCACTATTCATACAAAGTCATATAAATCAAATATTTGTAAGTCAAGAACTGCCTACATAGTGCCATGATTAAGAGACAGTTCTTAATTCTTGTCAGTTTTTAAAAGATATGGACATTTTTTATAACATTTGTAAAGTAACAAAATTGTTGAGATGGATATGAGATCACATTAGATTACACTAGATTAGATTAGATTAGATTAGATTAGATTAGATTAGATTAGATTAGATTAGATGGGAGAATAGATTACCCCAGGGGTTAATGATGGGGGAAGAAGGCAAGTTCGGCTATCAAGGGAGAGCACAGAGTCCTGTGGTGATGATACCACAAGTTTAAGTATCTTAATTGTGGTGGTGATTACACAAAGCTACATATGTGATACAATTGCACAGAGCTACACAGCCACATACATGCATATGTAACAAGTGAAATCTAAATAAACTCTATGATTTGTACCAATGTCAGTGTCCTGGGTTTGCTACTGTACTACAGTTATGCAAGATGTTAATATTGGGGGAGGATGAGTGAAGTGTGCACAAGATCTCCCTACACATTTCTTTGCAACTTCCTGTGAATCTGTCATTATTTCATAATAAAAAGTTAAAAGATATGGACAAACTGAAGTGCTTCCAGAAGGTGACTTTAAAAATGGTAAGAAACCAGATATATTTAATCTTGAAAAAGAAAGAAAGAGGAAGCACCAAAGACCTTATGACTGCTGAAGCACTGTCTTACAGAAGCTGAGGTTAAATTTATTCTGGAAAGCTCCAAATTCTAGTACTAAAAACAAAGTATTTAAGTTCAAGACAGGCAGTTTTCATCTCAGCATAGAGGAAAGGAAGATTTTCTTACAATCAGAGCATTCTAAAATGAAAATAGGGTCTTAAAACACAGTAAACTTTTTTTCACTGAATATGTTCAATCAAACTTAGATGACTACATTTCAAGAACATTGCTGGAGTAATTTCAGAATAGGGTAAGATGAATTTTTCTATAGTGTTTTGTCAAAAAAATATATATATCCCATGGCTATCTTCTTCTCTAGTTGTAAGCATTAGTATATACAACTCTACCCACCTTGCACTCACCAGCCAGACTCCAGTTATGAAAAAAAAATTAATAACTCCTGGAACAAATATCACTCCCTGCTATTATTCAGAGAAATTCAAAAGATGGCACACTTACGTTAAAACAAATAGAAAATATTTGGGAAAATATTTTCTAAAATAGAGTTGTTCACTCAAAACAGGAAAAATGATGGAATTTAGAAAGAAGAAATAATATTTTGTAAAGCTGCAATGTACAAGGTCTAACATGTACAAATTTGAACCAGACTTTTAAAATCTAAATATATACAGCAAAAGAAAAATCCCGTGGGTGTTGGAAAACTATTTTCTAGTTCAAAATACATTATACCCAAGTTTGTTTTTAAATTGTTTGTCTAAAATTAGAAATACCATGTGTCAAATGTATGGTGACATCATAGAATGTTTAAGACAATGTTTAAGATAGTATGATCTATCTGGTAAAAACTGAAGTACAAGTAACATAACTCCATCCAGAATTTCCAGACAAGTGTTTTTTATACTATACATTGCTCAATATAAATAGAATACCCCTTAAAGTAATTGTGCTACAAAGAGCATAGAGAAAGATGAACAACACTTCTGTCAGTAGACAGAACAGCTAGAAATGTGAAGGCAGACAAGGAGTATTCACTAATGGCATGATCAACCATCCCTGAATATTCTCTCTGAAGGAGCAATGATTGAAAAATGTTCATCTTTTTTGTATACTTGGGCTTTTGTTTTGTTTTTTAAAGGGCACATAAAAAACACCATGAGGAAATGTTTCGGCCTTAGGCTCTTGCTAGCATGATGGTCATCTTTGGGAGGAAAAGCCCGCATTTAACTATTTGGGTAAGAAACAGAACCACTTGACCCAGATGACAATGGCATGGTGGGAAATGAACAAAAAAGGCAAGCGGTCAGCAAATGAATGCTAGATAAGGAGCAAAATTAGAGGAGCTCCATGTTCCAAATGAGTTCTGGGTAAGCAGGCTCCTGTCTGAGGGTGCACTAAAAATTAGATTAAGTTTTGTAACATCAATAAGAACTGTTATTGCAAGTGAAATGAATAGGTTTAAGCATTGATTTCTTTAAATCTTCCCTAGAAATATATAATGTGCTTGATACAGCACCCATATAAATTATATGCTATTTTATATTCTAATAACTGTTTGGCTCATCCATATATTCATCTAATATCCATACTTGGGGGCACTCTAATACATCTACCCATTCCTCTATTTTTCAAGATATATTTACACCATGCTTGTTATGTCCCTGGTACTTTCCTAGACACTGCAGTACAAATATGAATAAGAAAACATTTTAACCTCCCAACCAATGTAGGATTCTTTCTTAAAATGTCCCTGAAAGCTAGTTTCTTTAATTAGATTCAGCAACAGGAAATTTAGTCATTTCCCAGGCATCTAATTCAATTTTTGGACTGATAAAATTGTTTTAAAATTCCATTTGAGATAGGTACGAGCTGTTTCTGAATATTGAGGGCACAAATAATGTCATATTTCTGAAATCAGGGAAATCAAATTAAAACAAATTCACTAACATTGGCAGGAAAGGCACTATTAGTCATGCCAGGAGAAAACACACATACACACACACACACACACACAATTTATTTTGAAGTAAAAATAAAATATGATCTCTCAGCTATGTTGCCATTCCTTCTCTACCCTCTACCCTCTGCTAGTGCCATGGCGTTAGGTGAAGAGGATACAATCACTTATGATTCATTGTGGGTTGACAGGTTAACTGACCATAGCAAATTCTCCCTGAGACCCAAACACTTAGCACCAAGTCCTTCACTACCTCTCACCAACCACAAGCCCTGAGATCCCACCATCTCAGAGCTGATGCATTCATGGGGGCTCCAGAAACCAAGTTCAGCAGAAAATATACCAGCCCCTCTTTTTCCAGTAGTCCAAGGATCCAATGGTGTCTCTAAGTCTAAGTGCAGCCTGGATCCTCTCATGGATAATTGACCCTGTTTGTTTCCCAGAGCTTTGACTTATTAATTTTTCCTTGAGAGTAAGAAAAACTTGGATTTCAAAGAAAGTTCGGACTACTTTGGGAGAAAAAAAAGAGGTGAAAATACTTTCATTTGTTTAAGCATGAACAAGATAGTTAATATCTCCATAGGTGGCTCTGCATAATTAAATTTTTAATAATTCATCTGCTACATTTGTCATGAGATAAAACCTCTTGTTCTCTAAATTCTTCCAAACAGTCCTAATCGTGCCTCTTGTCAAATCTACTGCCAAAGGAGAGAGGCCATGGTAGTTCAAGGCAGCTCTTAGGTCTATCGAAGTCTTTTCTAGTCTAAACACGCTCAGTGTTTTCAACTGCACCGAGTGGCACTTCATCAGGTTTAACACTGAAAATCTCAAATGTGGTTAACAAATAGGTTTTAAAAAGGAAAAGAATAATGATATGCCAAAATAGTGCCTTGTTTTAAAGCACTTGCTTTTGCATCTCAGGGATCCAACCCAATATTGGGTGATTTTAGGTGGCCAGCATTAAACCAAAACGTCTCTGCTTCTGGACATCCTTTGCTTATCACTCCCCAGTTCTTCCTGGATGATAAACCTGTCTCATTGGCAAGTCCATCTCAGGAATGGAGATTAAGACATCAAGAAATCATAGCTTTATGTCTCTAGTCATTAAGATGATCCAACTAACTCTCAGCTTTTTATTACTTTGTATATTGATAAATCACCAGAACCCATATAAAGAAAATGAAAAAAGTGTGAAGGAATCTATACAAAAGTATATTTCAATGGTGAAGCAAAGAAAGAGTAGTCAATTCAGTCAGGGAAAGTTGATGATAAGTGAGTCAATAAAGGCTCCAAGGAAGAGGAAAATTTGAAATATAATTTTGTTAGGTAGACAGGGATGGAAAAGAGAAGGGATCCTAGATAGAGCAATTCAGGCCTGCCCTATACTGAAGTCAATCAGGCACTCAGCAGAAATAGAAGGAGCATGAGCTTCAGGAAATCACTGGTTCAAGTCAGCCTTTTCATGGCTGAATCAACTATGGGATTTTGCCTTTTTTCTCAGGCAAGAACTCTTTGCCTTTCTTCAAAGGATGATCCCTCTCTTACTCCGATTTCCCAAGACTTAGCTTCCTGCCTTCCACTGCAAACATCCTAGAAGATAAAATCCTGTTTCTAGATCTGGGCCTTATAACTGGGTTCTCCCCTACCCCCATCCTTGCTATCTATTGTTGCAAAGACCTGCCTGAATAGCTACCAAACATCTTTGCTAACCCTGAATTCTTTTCCCTACCAAAATGCAAAGATGTTCCTTTTTTCCTCGCTCCCTACATTTGGACATTTTTTTTTTTTTTTGTAAATTTTATGAAGGCCTTTCTACTGGTGGTTTCAGCTGGACTCTGGATTGTAATTTTTCCCATTCTGGCCATAATAACCAAGTCAGATTTATAAATCACTTGTAAAATGTTTACTTTGCTTATGAAGCACAAAACTGGTTTGCACGTGATTTATTTCACTTAAGTCAAATCTAATGCTGCTTGAAAGACTGTCAAAAACTTAAAAAGACTTCCAATTTGAGTAGGCTAAAGTAATTTGTGGAAAACTAAAGTTCACACACACACATACACAAACTAGAAAAACTAGATAAAACGATGTTTATAATCATCAGAGATCTGAGGAAGCAGTTCAAACTCTGAAATAAAAATTCTAAAGGAAAAACCTCAGAAAGGTGAGCTATGATCTGAAGCTGCTTTTTTTTCCTGGGGGTACTTGTTGGCTCCGGCCTCAGGCAAAAGGCTGAGAATCCAGGCTTGACTCCAGGCAGAGTGCCATGGAGTTAGTGTGACAAAACTGGAGACTTAAGATGGCTCGAAACAACCATGTCTTGATGTCCCCTCAAGACATTTGCCAAATTTTGAAGGCACATAGGGCTGCAGAAAACCTCTGAAAAGAATGCTTTCTAGATTCTTTCAAAGCTTTGAACACCACAAATTAGAGTTAAGGACCCAGCAGGGCAAGGGTTACCAATGAATACACCAGGCTCTTAGTTCAAAACCTTGTAGACATACCCTAGGAATAAGATAAAATAAAAGGTAGACTACAGCCTTAAAAACTAAATAATAAATAACTGCAATTCAGCCTTAGCACAGCTCAGTTGCCAACTGGATCAATGTAGTCAATTTCTACTCTGTCTGCCTAGCAGAAAAAAAGATGAACACTCTCTGGTAGAAGACATCATCTGGATAAGTCACGGTTTTTATAAACAATGTTTAATATGAAATCAAAATCAGTGGGCATGGCAAGAGATAGTGCCATAAGAATAACGTCCAAGAGGAAAAAAGCAATAAAAATAGACACACAAGTGATGCAGATACTGGTTTAGCAGACAAGAGCTTTAAAGGAACTATAGTTAATAGGTTGATGGAAAGAGGAAAAGATGAAGAAACTATACTAAAATGGAGATTTTCACAACAAAATTGAAATCTATTAAAAAAAAAAACATGGGAAGTCTGGAATAAAACAATACATCTGATATTAAGAACTCAATAGATGGGTTAACAATGGGTTAGAAAACATGACTGGTGAACTGGAAGACTGACCAATTTATTTTCCTAGATGAAAATCTAGTAAATATTGTTAGAGACAAGTGAGAGATAAGAAAATGATCTCAAACCAGAAGAAAAGGACAGAAACAGTGGGAAAAGAGAAATATTTGAAAAGATAATGACCAAGAATTTTCCACTGATGACAAAGACATTACTCCAGATTTAAGAACTCCACATAACTACAAGTAGGCTAAATTACAAACCACTTTGAAACACCCATAGTATCCCAGAGCTTCCTAGTGATCAAATTCTGATTAGTTGGCTGCAACTCTACTATACTGGTGGAATTTGAAAACTAAATGGTAAAATGATTTTCAAGTAGTTGCTTTTTGATGACATAATGTGTTATAGTCACAAGCATAGAGAGTAACTAATATGTAGAGAAACAAGGACACTTCCCTGGGAAATAGTAGCAGCATGGAGTCCAGCACTATGAATGGTTTTCAGTAAAGGATAACCCTTGGACCAAAGCCAGAAACCCAACTCTAGTAAAGATCCATAAGCAACTGATTCTTCAAATAATTACTTTCCTGCATCTAGTGTACAAACTACTTTTGGCTCTGTATCATAATGGAAAGGGAATCGTCACTTCCCCCTTCTTACCTCAGACCAACTTCTGACCTGACCAATTTCCTGCTAATTACAGCCCCTCCCAATGATGGTGGAGCCAAAATCTGATAAGTCAGAGCCCAGACATCCATTGAACCATGGTTTTCTAGTAGCTTAAGTAATTGGATCTACAACTCCAACCATGCCATCAGTTATGTAAAGGCCATCTCTGAATACCTAGACCTTTTTTTTCTTTTTTCCCTCACAAATTTGCTTTAGTGTACCAAATTAGACTTATGGAGGGAGTGCCTCTAGCCACATGCTCCAAGTGTACCAGAGGGCCCTTCAAGTGCATATTTAAGAGTTCTTGATATAGATAACAATAAACTTGCATTTGATGACCAGTTTTGTTATGCATAGTTCCACTTTAAACACTGAGGGGAAGGCAGATAATTAGTAGGAAATATTTTGGACACTACAGAATCTCCAGCTACATTATATAATAGTGCCAAGATCCAATCTGTATCACAATAGTCTCCTCAGCTACTTTCATGTGATCAAAATAGCCATAACTAAAAATCATTATAAATAGCACAATATTTTAATATATAAAACCAATCTAGAGATATTAAATGGTAGTTCTCATTTTAAACATACAAATATGTCATGTATGTGCAGAAATATTTTGTATCTTCAAAATATACGACTATGACAGTAAGAATACCTGGAAATCTAGGATCTCTGTGAGTTTGAATTACTCAGCTGAGTTCTATAACAATCCTTTATAGAATTATAGAGCTCCAGACACTTTTTTGGTTGTAAGTGACAGAAAGGCAACTCAAGCTAGCTTAAGTAAAAAGAAATCTGTGGACAGAGATGAAAAGTATAAGGATAGAACTGACTCAAGAACTATGCAAGCCAGTTACTCAAACAATGTCATTATTTTCTGTCTCCACCTCTCACTTCCTCTTTTTTCTAAGTTACCTTCTCTCCCCATAAGATGGACCCAAGCAAATTAGATTTAGAAACCACAATAGAATGAGATTGTCCCTTTCCCAGTAGTTATAGGGAAGCCTCATGGCTGCTCTTTACAGGCCCAAATTAAGTCATATATCTCTGAAACAATCTCTGGGACCCAGGTTACTTGCACCTTGGTCACTTACCCACACCTGGACCACATGGACTGAGAGCATGAGTAGAAAACTCAGGGTGCATTAACAGGAAAAGGAATGAAGTTAAGTAAGGCAAAAATAAACAAATACCTATTATACCTTTCTCTGAAAATTTCTCTATAATGACGATATTTTGTTTAACATAATTTCTGGACCTGATCACAAAACACTTGCATAAATGCATATTTCAACATTTTTCTCTGAATATAAGAAATCCAATTTGACAACATTTTAAATTACTGAAAGTATAATTACCCTATAAGCAAGTGTGTTCATCCATGCAGTGATTTTTTTCCCCTCCTCTCCAACTTCTTACTACCATTTAAACTGTCTCTTTTGATGGCTCCAACTTGATGGAGATATATATTTATCTTAAATTCAAGTTTGAGACAGGCATGAAGAGAGAAATGTATTCTGCATGTTCTATGTAATTTATTCATGATTATAGACATTAAGAGTTTAAAATTAGAAATTACCTAATGCACTACTACTTTCTATGTCATAGAAAGATTTTTAAATGTTGCCTTGGAATAGATTATTACTTTGAAAATATGCATCTAAACTCTTCATAGGTCCCCCAATTTGGATATATAAATGATAAATAATATAGGACTTCCATTATTTGATCCTGGTTGTTAACTTACAGATTTTCTATGGGCTGAACAAAGATTTTCATTGAGTTAAACACAGATTTTGGATGGTTTTTCAGAGATTCACTATGGGTATTGCATGACATTAAAAAACAAAGCCATTGTGAATCATATTTCTCACTCCATTACAAAGAATAATAGAACATTCAAAAGAACTATACCAAGTCATTAAATGGGAATTGTTCCTATTCCTCTCAACCTTGCCTGTGACAGACATCACTAATTGATCAATGCACTCCTCACCTCCTTCTCAAAACGACACTCCAGGAAACCACTACAGACAAAAGAAGCACTGAAAACAAAATTATTTACCAGTTTTGTACTTTAGAATACTTACTGAGCCAACCAACAAAAATTGAAAAATTATCCTGTCTTTCATCAATGACCCTATATGGATTTTTCTCCCAATCCTGGATCTTTTGAACTTAATTTCCTCAGACTTACATGTGTAGATCTTTAGGAATAAAAAATGTCAAAAGCTAACTAAGACTCCAGAGTTATTAGAATGTTCTATTAATCTGCACCTAATCCCATTCAGAGAGCAACTTGAAACATCTAGGAACAGCACACAGAAGTGTTATGGGCACTTACCTCCTAGACATAAGAATACCTGAAGCATCTCTATCAATGTAGATTCTTGGGAGTGTCTAAAAAACCAAACAGCTCAGGAATATTCCCTTGCCTTGTAGAAACCCAGACCCTGGATCCAAAGATTTTCATATTCTCCAAGATTTCCTCCATATAAAAGCCTTCTAATCATTTCCCCAGACGAAAAGTATTTCTTCAGACAACCATTCATTTAACCAACTCATTTTAGTGTTTTTGAAATAAGTGCAAAGGCCTCCTCCTACAAGATTTCAATCCATTTGCTTCTTTTTTTAATGTTCCTTTTGGTTGCCTTGATAAGGGAACATGGCAATGAATAAATTAATAAAGAATGAGAACAATGTGATTGTTTCGATACAAATGTGCTTACCCATGGGATGACCATGTGGCTTTGGCAACACGTACTGTGCATCTGGGCAGAAGTCTGTTTGAGGAGTTAGCTTCAATCATTCCTTCCCTCAATGTGTGGAAGAAAATTCGCAGCAACGAATTATTCAGTCTCAAGGGGCAGGAAAGCATTCTGGCAATGACATAAACATTAGTTTCAGTATTGTTTCTATGGGAACCAAGGGATCATTCTGTGAAATGAATTGTTATTAAACTTACAACATGTAATAAGAAATGTATCTCATCAAGCAATGTGGTATCCCTCACTTTATGGTATAGCTATGTTAAGCCAAACAGTTTATAAAGGCAAGTGAATCATTTGTTACAAATGTCTGTTATAAAAATCATATGTGTGTTTCCACAGGGAAGAGTCCACCAAATGATGGAATTGATAGAGTTTTATGGGAAAGCAATTACAATTATAGATATGTCCCATGGCATATACTATACTTGCTCCCAGGGATAGACCTGCCTAACAGTTCATTTTTCCTCTGGAGTACTTTTCTTTTTCCAGATCTTCTTTCCACAGCTAGACACAGTACTATCCCCATCCTCTCAAAATCATATGAATTCTGTAAAAGCCTGGAAATTAACTGATTTGACATCCCTCAACACGATCCCCTTAGATACTTCTTGTCAAAGCATTTATAGTATCTAATAGTTTGGGGTTGTTAAATTAAGAATAACTGTAAAGGGGGAAAGGGCAGACTTGAGAGAAGCTTTGGAATTACCAAACTACCAGGAGATACTTTAAGCCTGAACAATTATGAGTGCTTTAAGTTTGGAGGAATGTTTATAGAAATAGCAAAATGTCATCAAGGGAATTCTCCATCAGAAGAAAATATTCCAATTTGACCCTCTGATTTGACATTAAATTACCACATTTATTTTAGCTTAGTTGATTTTTAGTAAGCCTAAAAAAGTATTAATACATTGCCTTAGTGAACAAGAAACTAAGTGACTTGCCCACAATTTAATCACTTTCCAAGAATATTTGCCTTCTTTACATGTAATTTTTATGAAAAAAACCTTTGATGGTATTTATGCAAATGACTCAATCAAAACTCATAGTTCAGATGTGTTATGACACGATTAGATTACTTTGGATTAGATCATAGTTCCCCCCATGTAACATAGGCTACATTGCCAACTAATCAGCCAGGACCATCCTTCATTTATTCAGCTTGTATGCAAGATATTATGCTAGTTGCTGTGAATAATGGAGCAATGTGTAGGATTTCCTCAAGCAAGTAAGGCATAAACGCAAAAGTTACAACACAATGTTAAAACTGGTATGTGCAACATAAGGCACAAATAAATGTCCATGGGTATTCAAAAAAGAGAGAAAATATTTCCATTTGAAGGTTCAGGAAACAGTAGTAGTACTGTGCTTGAAAAATGGGTAGGATTTTAACTAGTAGACACAGGAGAAAAGAACATTCCAGGGACAGAAGACAGTAAGTGGTACAGAGTGGTAAAATTCTGGAGGAACAGTGAGAAGACTATGTTTTCCATAAAATAAGGTGCAAGAGGAAAGTTAACGAACAAAGCTGGTTGGGCCAGGCTAGGACACAGCAAACTAAAGGATTTCCACATTAGTTGGTAACAATGGCAGTTGTTTAAGGTATTGCACAAACAGGTCATAAATGTTATCCTCTTAAGATTAATCTAATAAAATGGAGTGGAGAGATACTGGATGTTAAGACATGAGCTAGTGCATTACAATAGTCCAGATGAGAGGAATGCAGGTCTAGATTAGTGCCAAGAGAACTGATATGGGCTTGCAAAAAACAAGCTCCATGGTGGTGGCTCCATGGTGGTGGCATGAACCATATTGCCTTCTTTGTTGCAAACAGTACACACCCAATAAATATTTGTTAAGTGAATGAAGCAGAGTTAAGAGATACAGTAGAAGTAATGTTGGCAGACCTATGAAACTGATTAACAACAGAAGGGAAAGGATGAGGTGATTAAGATTTTGAGACTTTAATAGCAGTTGCATAACAAGAAATTCAGGAGAAGGTTTGGGGATGATGCATTCATTCATTTATTTATGCAATAACCATTCTTGAGCACCTACTATGTGCCATTTCATATAGAATTTTGAAGACAATGAATCTGAGATGCTAGGTAGGACAGGTATTCAAATGCAGATGACAAGCAGACTGTTTAGATGTGTTTCTACATTTAATAGAGAATCTCCAGTGAAGAAGGCATTTTAATGACCTCTCAACTGTCCAGGATTTCAGTGTGGCTAGATCTAGTCATATTTTACAACAAAAAAAATTTTTAACCTCCAATTGCAATGTCTCCTTTCATAATTTATGGATTCCATTTTACAGAGAATTTCATGAGAAACACATTTAGTTTTTCCTTCTTTTTCCTAGGTGAAAGTTATGATACAATAAGTCCTATAAAGAATAGATATTGCTCATAAGAAACTCAGAACTTAATGGTTTAATCAAATATGATAATCCCATCTCAATACCCACATTCTAAGTATTTCCAAAATTAAAATTTTACTGAGTAACTATAAATGATCTTGATGATGGAAATGGATAGAAATAAAACATACCACAATTTTCAAAATTTTCAACTGCTCCAAAAAATGAGATTTTAATATTGTACTAGTTTGGGATATGTCTTTTCAAATAATGAAAGCTTTAGGAAAATGTTTTCATTTACCTTATTTTTCTTGTAAAATACTTGCCATTAATTTCTTGGGGCGCCTGGGTGGCTCAGTCAATTAAGCATCCAACTCTTGATTTCCACTCAGGTCATGATCTCATGGTGGTGAGATCGAACCCCGCATCAGGCTCCACACTAAGTGTAGAGCTGGCCTGGTATTTTCTCTCTCTCTCTCTCTCTCTCTCTCTCTCTCTCTCTCTCTCTCTCTCTGTCCCTCTGCCCTTCTCCCTCTCTCTCTCTCAAAATAAATAAATAAATAAATAAATAAATAAATAAATAAATAATTTCCATTAATTTCTTCCTAGGAAAAGAAAGTTCAAATGATCAGTATACATTTACCCACCAAAACAAGATCTTAGAGAATATTCAGAGTAATTTTTCTGAAAGTTTCATTTGTAAACTCACACCCAATGTATGACTCCCTTCATGTTGGGGGAGTACAGCAAAGATTAAGGGACTTAAGACTTAAGTATATGTCATCTACAAATGTCATGTATGTTTTGTTGATTCTCTTATTCCCTTAAGCCACCTCCTTAGTATTTGTATAATTCAAATACAGTATAGAATGTGTGTGTGTGTGTGTGTGTGTGTGTGTGTGTGTGTGTGTGTAATTTATCTGCTTTTTTCTAAATTGTTAGCATCTTATGGCAAGGATCATAAGACATCTATACTTAGCAGTTACTAAATTAATTATTGTGACTAAATTCTAATGATTCTATTTACCTTTTGAGTAGGGGTATGGGAAAATTGCTCCTCAGTTTTAATCCTTAACATAAAACACGCCATTTAACCTAAAGAACCCTAAGAGAGCTTGTAAATATAGATTCTTTGGGTAATAACAACATATTTACATTCTAAAGCATTTGGTTCCCTACTGGTTCATACCTCAAGATAAATAGCTGTTTCTATAGTTTATTGGAAATAGAACATGAGTAATTGGACCCAGTGAGCAATATCTATCCTTAAAATCTACCCAATATATGGCATATGCAGAGTTTAACACGGAAAGCCAGAAGGCACCTACTATATTAAGGCATAGAGAGTAAAATAATCATGCTTCACATCTCAACAGAGAACTTCAAGAGAAGACAATTTATTCTCAGGTATATAAAAATATCGTAAAATTTAATTTATGCATATCAAAATGAGAAAAATTCCTTAATTATATCTAGTATGGATGATACAAGGAAGAATACATATTGAAAAAACAACCATGAAAGGAAATGAAAAGAAACTTACAATAAACTGTCCACAAGGCTGTAAATAGTTTAGCAGGCTTTCCTGTTTGGTACCTGAAAAATTCTTAACTAAGAGAAGCAGTTCTTTAGTCAATGACTAGCATTCTGGGAGATTATTTGAGTTATTCCTTGGATAAAAGTGAGCCACTAGGCTTGGAATACCCAGATACAGTGTCTAGGGGTTTTCCATTATGCCTCAGCACTATCACAAGGCTTCCCCACCCTAGTTTTTAGCTCCATTGTGATAACAAACAACCCAATAAAACTGTCTCCTCACGACTGAAAGTTTCTCAAAGATAGTGTGGGTATTTAAGCTGACTCCGTAGAACAGAATCCTTAATAAATTTGGAATTCTTGGCCACTTTAAGTATATTCACAGACTACAATAAAACTTTTCATTTTTTGTAGGAGTAATTGACACAAAAATAGCTTCATGTGGTGACTCTGCAGTCTTATAAGCTTTCTTGGAAAAATGATACAACAAGTGTTTTCACTTCATTTATTTTCTTTCTGGCTAATGTGATGTTGCATTAAATCTTTCCTAGGGCCTAGAGTCTAACTGTGGTAGATTTTAATTTTGTAGGTATAAATTTGAAAGAAAATTAGAAGCACAAAATAAAAGAAAACCAAGAATAGAGCATTAAGGCTAGCAAACAGGCCCTAGATCATTTTCCTTTATAATTTATTATTTCTTTCTACAAATATTTACTGAGTTCTGCTGAACTCTGTGCCAAGTACTGTTTCAGTTACTGGGAATATCAAAATGAACCAAAGAGAAAAACTATCTGCTGTAATAAAAACACAAATTATCCTAAAAGACAAAAGATCAACTAATAAACAAATATATTAAAAACAATTTCAGTTAGCGTTTGGTGCAATGAGCAAGCTGAAGAGGTACTATGACAGTGAGTGGTCAAAGTGGGGTGATGCTGCTTCAGACTGGGCCAGTAATTCTAAGCACAATGGGAAGCCATCGATGGTTTTAAGTAGGAAAGAAATATCCAATTGATATTTTTTAAAGATCTTTTAGGCTGTCATGTGGATGTTAAATCATTTGGGTACAAAAGCAGAAATGGGGTAACCAGTTACAGAGTGAGTATAGCAACCCAGGAGAGCAATGATGGAACCGTGATCCAGGGTAGAATTGAAAAGATCATCAAAAATAGATTGGGGGTTCACCTGGATGGCTCAGTCGATTAAGTGTCCAACTTCGGCTCAGGTCATGATCTCAAGATTCATGAGTTCAAGCTCCTCATTGAGCTCTGTGCTGACAGCTCAGAGCCTAGAGCCTGCTTCAGATTCTGTATCTCCCTCTCTCTCTGCCCCTCTCCCGCTCACTTGCTCACTCTCTCTCTCTCAAAAAATAAATAAATAAATAAATAAATAAATAAACGTTAAAATTTTTTTTTAAAAAAAGAAATAGACTGGGGATATATGTATTTTGGCAGCAGAGCACACAGGACTTACCAATGGATTGTGTGTCTGGAGATGAGATAAAGAGAGGAATCCATTTTTATGGATATGTCTCCTGAGGCAAGGGAAATAAAAGCAAAGCAAAAATAAACTATTAGGAGTATATCAAAAACCTTCTGCACAGAGAAGGAAATAATCAACAAAGCTAAAAGCCAAACTATGGGATAGGAAAAGATATTTGCAAATGATATATCTGATAAAAGGTGAGTATCCAAAATATATAAAGAACATATACAACTGATCACCCAAAACCCTGTGTGGAGACAGCAAGAAGGTATCAGCTATGAGGCAGAAAGAAGGTCCTCATCTGACCACACTAATGCCTTGATCTTGGACTTCCCAGCTTCCAGAACTCCTGGGGTCCAATGTGCCAGATGCGCCACCCATCCTGCAGTGATTGAAATGAAAACCAGCTCAGAGAGATTACAAAGTTTGCCCAAGGGAACACAGCTGGAAGCTAGGTCTCTGACTTCAGGGCCAGTGCTGGTCCCCACAAAGTACTGCCTCCCACCTTTGTGAGAGGAGTTACAGTCTTCTTGCCCAGGCAGTTCAAAATAATCTAAGCTGAAATCTTTAGAGAGAAGATGGCGGCATAGGAGGACACTGGGCTCACCGTGTCCTGCTGATCGCTTAGATTCCACCCACATCTGCCTAAATAACCCAGAAAATGACCAGAAGTCTAGCAGAATGGACTCTCCAGAGCCAAGCATAGACAAGAGGCCCACAAAAGTGGGTAGGAATGGCGGAGAGGCAATGTACACTACACAGACTGGTGGGAGGGAGCCGGGGCAGTGGAGGGGCAGCCAGCCTGCCCGGCAAGGCAGAGCCCCTGAGTCTGGCTTGCAAAAGTGGAGGGGCCAGACTGCATGAGTTCTGACAGCCAGCGGGACTTAACATCTAGAATGTTAAAAGTGAACAGCTCTGCACTCGGAGAACGGAGACTGGGGAGGGCAAGAGGACACTGGGAGGCAGAGTTGTTGAGCCTCAGAAGACACAACTCAGCTCAGTGGGGAACAAAGGCACTGGCCAGTGCCATCTCCCTCTCCCATCCCTCAGCCAAAATCCTAAAGGGAACCAGTTCCCATCACCAAACTTGCTTGCACCACACAAACACCCAACACTGTGCTTCTGTCAATCCATTCCCTCCAAGGGGTCTGCCTCCCTCCCAGTGCTGCAGGGCCCCTCCCTCAGGGGATCACCTATGGCAAAGCAAGCAGAGCCTGTCCCTCCCACCCCTGTACACCTTGCAGATCCACCCCAGCTAATATGCCAGATCCCATCAAAGCAGCACCACAAGCCTGGCAGTGTGCAAGTAGCCCAGACAGGGGCCACACCACTCCACAGTGAGTCCTGCCCCTGGGAGAGAGGAAAATAAGGTACACACCAGTCTGACTGTAGCCCCAGCAGTGGGCTAGGGTCAGACATCAGGTCTGACTGAGGCCCCGCCCACCAACACAAGTTACTCCAGACAGTACAGAGGAAGTGCCCTGCAGTTGGGAGCCACCCCAGGGAATACTCAAAATGATGAAACGGAAGAATTCTCCTCAAAGGAAACTCCAGGAAGTAGCAACAGCTAATGAATTGATCAAAAACAATTTAAGTAATAAAACGGAACAAGAATTTAGAACAATAGTCATAAAAAAAAATCGCTGGGCTTGAAAAAAGTATAGAGGACAGCAGAGAATCTATTCCTACAGAGATCAAGGGACTAAGAAATAGTCATGAGCTAAAAAATGCTATAAATGAGGTGCAAAATAAAATGGAGGTGACGACAGCACGAATTGAAGAGGCAGAGGAGAGAATAGGTGAATTGGAAGATAAAACTATGGAAAAAGAGGAAGCTGAGAAAATGAGAGATAAAAAAATTCAGGAGTATGAGGGGAGAATTAGAGAACTAAGTGATGCAATCAAATGGAACAATATCCGTATAATAGGAATTCCAGAAGAGGAAGAGAGAGAAAAAGGGGCTGAAGGTGTACTTGAACAAATAGCTGAGAACTTCCCTGATCTGGGGAAGGAAAAGGTATTAAAATCCAAGAGGCACAGAGAACTCCCTTCAGACGTAACGTGAATCGATCTTCTGCATGACATGTCATAGTGAAACTGGCAAATTACAACGATCAAGAGAAAATTCTGAAAGCAGCTAGGGATAAACAGGTTGTAACCTACAAAGGGAGACCCATAAGACTAGTGGCAGACCTATCTACCGAAACTTGGCAGGCCAGAAAGGAATGGCAGGAAATCATAAGAGATGAAGAAGGACATTATATAATAATTACATGGACTATCCATCAGGAAGAGCTAACAATTAAACGTCTATGTGCCAAATACAGGAGCCCCCAAATGTATAAAACAATTAATCACAAACATAAGCAACCTTATTGATAAGAATGTGGTAATTGCAGGGCACTTTAACACTCCACTTACAACAATGGATAGATCATCTAGACACAGGACCAATAAAGAAACAAGGGCCCTGAATGATACATTGGATCAGATGGACTTGACAGATATATTTAGAACTCTGCATCCCAAAGAAACAGAATATACTTTCTTCTCTAGTGCACATGGAACATTCTCCAAGATAGATCACATACTGGGTCACAAAACAGCCCTTCATAGGAATAAAAGAACTGAGATCTTACCATGCACGTGTTCAGACCACAATGCTATGAAACGTGAAATCAACCACAGGAAAAAGTCTGGAAAACCTCCAAAAGCATGGAGGTTAAAGAACACCCTACTAAAGAATGAATGGGTCAATCAGGTAATTAGAGAAGAAATTAAAAAACATATGGAAACAAATGAAAATGAAAATACAACAATCCAAATGTTTTGGGATGCAGCAAAGGCAGTCCTGAGAGGAAAATACATTGCAATCCAGGCCTATCTCAAGAAACAAGAAAAATCCCAAATACAAAATCTAAGAGCACACCTAAAGGAAACAGAAGCAGAACAGCAAAGATACCCCAAACCCAGCAGAAGAAGAGAAACAATAAAGATCAGAGCAGAAATAAACAATATAGAATCTAAAAAAACTGTAGAGCAGATCAATGAAACCAAGAGTTGGTTTTTTGAAAAAATAAACAAAATTGATAAACCTCTAGCCAGGCTTCTCAAAAAGAAAAGGGAGAGGACCCAAACAGATAAAACCATGAATGAAAATGGAATTATTACAATCAATCCCTCAGAAATACAAGCAATTATCAGGGAATACTGTGAAAAATTATATGCCAACAAACTGGACAACCTGGAAGAAATGGACAAATTCATAAGCACCCATCAACTTCCAAAACTCGAACAGTAAGAAATAGAAAACTTGAACAGACCCATGACCAGTAAAGAAATTGAATCAGTTATCAAAAATCTTCCAACAAGTAAGAGTCCAGGACCAGATGGCTTCCCTGGGGAATTCTACCAGACATTTAAAGCAGAGATAATACTTACCCTTCTCAAACTTTTCCAAAAAATAGAAAGGGAAGGAAAACATCCAGACTCATTCTATGAAGCCAGCATTACTTTTATTCCTAAACCAGACAGAGACCCAGCAAAAAACGAGAACTACAGGCCAATATCCCTGATGAATATGGATGCAAAAATCCTCAATAAGATACTAGCAAATCAAATTGAACAGTATATAAAAATAATTATTCACCATGATCAAGTGGGATTCATTCCTGGGCTGCAGGGCAGGTTCAACATTCACAAATCAATCAATGTGATACATCACATTAATAAAAGAAAAAAAAGAACCATATGATCCTGTCAATCAATGCAAAAAAGGAATTGACAAAATTCAGCATCCTTTCTAAATAAAAACCCTCGAGAAAGTCAGCATAGAAGGAACATACTTAAACATCATAAAAACCACTTATGAAAGCCCACAGCTAATATCATCCTCAAGCCCACAGCTAATATCATCCTCAAACTGAGAGCTTTCCCCCTGAGATCAGAAACACGACAGGGATGCCCACTCTCACCGCTGTTGTTTAACATAGTGTTGGAAGTGCTAGCATCAGAAATCAGACAACAAAAGGAAATCAAAGGCATCAAAATTGGCAAAGATGAAGTCAAGCTTTCACTTTTTGCAGATGACATGATATTATACATGGAAAATCTGATAGAATCCACCAAAAGTCTGTTAGAACTGATACATGAATTAAGCAAAGTTGCAGGATACAAAATCAATGTACAGAAATCAGTTGCATTCTTATCCACTAACAATGAAGCAACAGAAAGACAAATAAAGAAACTGATCCCATTCACAATTGTACCAAGAAGCATAAAATACCTAGGAATAAATCTAACCAAAGATGTAAAAGATCTGTATGCTGAAAACTATAGAAAGCTTATGAAGGAAATTGAAGAAGATATAAAGAAATGGAAAAACATTCCATGCTCATGGATTAGAAGAATAAATATTGTTAAAATGTCAATACCATCCAAAGCTATCTACACATTCAATGCAATCCCAATCAAAATTGCACCAGCATTCTTCTCGAAGCTAGAACAAGCAATCCTAAAATCTGGATGGAACCACAAGAGACCCCGAATAGCCAAAGTTATATTGAAGAAGAAGACCAAAGCGGGAGGCATCACAATCCCAGACTTTAGCCTCTACTACAAAGCTGTCATCATCAAGACAGCATGGTATTGGCACAAAAACAGACACATAGACCAATGGAATAGAATAGAAACCCCAGAACTAGACCCACAAACGTATGGCCAACTCATCTTTGACAAAGCAGGAAAGAACATCCAATGGAAAAAAGACAGCCTCTTTAACAAATGGTGCTGGGAGAACTGGACAGCAACATGCAGAAGGTTGAAACTAGACCACTTTCTTACACCATTCACAAAAATAAACTCAAAATGGATAAAGGACCTGAATGTGAGACAGGAAACCATCAAAACCTTAGAGGAGAAAGCAGGAAAAGACCTCTCTGACCTTAGCCGCAGCAATTTATTTGACACATCTCCAAATGTAAGGGAATTAAAAGCAAAAGTGAATTACTGGGACCTTATGAAGATAAAAAGCTTCTGCACTGCAAAGGAAACAATCAATAAAACTAAAAGGCAACCAACAGAATGGGAAAAGATATTTGCAAATGACATATTGGACAAAGGGCTAGTATCCAAAATCTATAAAGAGCTCACCAAACTCCACACCCGAAAAACAAATAACCCAGTGAAGAAATGGGCAGAAAACATGAAAAGACACTTCTCTAAAGAAGACATCTGGATGGCCAATAGGCACATGAAAAGATGCTCAACGTCGCTCCTCATCAGGGAAATACAAATCAAAACCACACTCAGATACCACCTCATGCCAGTCAGAGTGGCCAAAATGAACAAATCAGGAGACTATAGATGCTGGCGAAGATGTGGAGAAATGGGAACCCTCTGGCACTGTTGGTGGGAATGCAAACTGGTGCAGCCACTCTGGAAAACAGTGTGGAGGTTCCTCAGAAAATTAAAAATAGATCTACCCTATGACCCAGCAATAGCACTGCTAGGAATTTAGCCAAGGGATACAGGAGTGCTGGTGCATAGGGGCACTTGTACCCCAATGTTTATAGCAGCATCATCAACACTAGCCAAATTATGGAAAGAGACTAAATGTCCATCAACTGATGAATGGATGAAGAAACTGTGGTTTATATACACAATGGAATACTACGTGGCATTGAGAAAGAATGAAATATGGCCTTTTGTAGCACCATGGATAGAACTGGAGAGTGTTATGCTAAGTGAAATAAGTCATATAAAGAAAGACAGATACCATATGTTTTCACTCTTATGTGGATCCTGAGAAACTTAAGAGAGACCACGGGGGAGGGGAAGGAAAAAAAAAGAGGTTAGAAAGGGAGGGAGCCAAAACATAAGAGACCCTTAAAAACTGAGAACAAACTGAGGGTTGATGGGGTGGTTGGGAGGGTGGGGAGGGTGGGTGATGGGTATTGAGGAGGGCACCTGTTGGGAAGAGCACTGGGTGTTGTATGGAAACCAATTTGACAATAAATTTCATATTAAAAAAAACACCCAAAAATTAAATAATCCAATTAAAAAATGGGCAGAAGACATAAACAGACTTTTCTCCAAGGAAGACATCCAGATGGCCAACAGACACATGAAAGGATGCTTAACATCACTCATCATTAGGGAAATGCAAATCAAAACTACAATGAGCTATCACCTTGTACCTGTCAGAATGGCTGAAATCAAAAACAGGAAATAAGTGCTGGTGAAGATGTGGAGAAAAAGGAACAGGAAAAATGCAAACTGGTACAGCCACTGTGGAAAACAGTATGGAAGTTCCTCAAAAAGTTAAAATTAGAACTACCCTGTGATTTAGTAATCACGCTACCAGGTATTTATCCAAAAAATAGAAAAACATGAATTGAAAGGGATACATGCACCCCAATGTTTATTGTAGCATTATTTATACTAGCCAAATTATGGAAATAGCCCAAGTGGCCATCAATAATTAAAATGATAAAGAAGATGTGATATACATGATTATTCAGCCATAAAAAATGAAATTATTATAATTATTCAGCCATAAAAAAGAATGAAATCTTGTCATTTGCAACAACATAGATGGAGCTATAGAGTACAATACTAAGCAAAATAAGTCACTCAAAGAAAGACAAATAACATATGATTTCACTCATATGTGGAATTTAAGAAACAAAATAGATGAACATGAGGAGGTGGGGGAAGAGAATAAAGGGAAACAAACCACAAGAGATGCTTAATGACAGAGAACAAATTGAGACTTGATGGAGGGAGGTGGGTGGGAGATGGGCTAGATGGGTGATGGGTATTAGGGAGGGCACCTGTTGCAATGACCATTGGGTGTTGTATATAAGTGATGAATCACTGAATTCTACTTCTGAAAATAAACAAGTGAATAATAAATAAATAAATAAATAAATAAATAAACAAACAAACAAACAAAAATGAAATAAACAAAGAACCCAGAAGAAGAGAGTGATATGGAGCAAGCAGCCATGAGAAGAGCAGGAATCTTCAATGAGAAGAGCAGTAACTTCAGTCAAAGGAAATCTCACAAAGAGAAACCAATTGATAAATACCCTGACCTCATTGTCACTGCTTCCCATCTCCTGATGGGACTCCCAGTAGCCAGACCTATTTGGAAGCCAGAAGACAGCAGAGCCCATAGTCTATACATGTCACCCCCTGGGTAAAAAAAACAAACAAACCAGGATGGAAATGGGTGGAGAAAAGAACAACTGGAGGGGTACATAGAAGATATGTGAAACAGAGAAATAACTATCTGAGTTTTTCCATATGAGAGGCAGTCAGTGTATAGTAGAAAAATCCTTCTACTTAGAATCCTGCATATAAATTCTGTATTTACTGAATGATTGCCCAAAGGTTATATACCCCATTCAGAAAATTATTTTAAAAGACAGTCTCCATGACAAAGAAAATCTTTAAGACTTAAAAGTTCTACTAAATGAAATCCTTTTAAGAAATAAGTGCTAGGGGGCTTAGTCAGTTGAGTGTATGACTCTTGATTTTGACTCAGATCATGATCCCAGGGCCATAGATCATGCCCTGCATTGGGCTCCAGGATGAGCATGGAGCCTGTGTGAGATTCTCTCTCTCTCTCCTTGTGCTCTTCTCTCCCACTCACTCTCTCTCTCTTTCTCTGCTTCTCTAAAATAAAAAAAAAAGAAATGGGTGTTATTAATGATAATATTTTAATTACTAAATCTCATCCTTCCTATATTATAGACTCATGGCATAAATGTGAGAGATTGCTTATATACTATTTTACTATTTTACTTTTTTACAATTTTATTTTTAAGTAATCTCTATATACAACATGGGGCTAAAACTCACCACCCAGAGATCAAGACTTATATGCTCTACCAATTGAGCCCACCAGGCACCCTTACTCATACACTATTTTAAGTAATAATGTACACTGAAACTAAAATTACAAAATTATGTCCAAGTACCATGTAGAATTCAATTATAGTCACATTTTTCTTTTACCTTAAAATTATAGCTTCAGACACTGGTGCATTTGTTCACGAAAAAAAATAAAATGTTTATTTAATACCAAATATGCCAAAATTTAATACAAGTTCACATTTATACTGATAAACTCCATACATCCCATGTACATGTATACAAACACATATATATGTTTAGAGGAATTATTGCCAAAATATTTGCTTTTAACCATGGTAGGTATAAGTAAAATAAATAAAATGTACATGAACATTCCAGTCTTTCCTAGTATATAATACTGTCAACTATCAGACAGATCTCATTGGAACAAAGATCATACTGGTGACAAGGAGGCCAAATAGAAGCTTATTGAAGTAATACAAGTAAGAATTGAACTAAGCCAATGAAAATGGAAATTGAAGAGCTTGAGGTGGCAAATGGTGAAGGAGCATTCAAAAACTATTAAGAAGAAATCATTTAAAGTCAGTGATTTATTGGATATGATACTGGATATTAAGGGATACGTAAGAGATAGAAATCTAAGATGATACACAATGCTGCATTACCCAGTGATCAAGTCACTTTCACATATAGTGATGTGAAATATCTGTGGAACATCCAAGCAGAAATGCCAAAGAGGCTATTATTTTAGCTCAGGGCCAGACAGCTAAAATATTAGGTTCAGATATTAATATGTGATCAACTCCTTACCCATTCAGACCACGCTGATGGATTTCTTAAAGTTAAGTATTTTAAGTAAGATACTTATTGCTAGTACACACATACAAAAAATCCTTTATAACATAAATACTACATGTGTTAGCAGAAATGGATTTCAGCTTATGGTAGATTCACACATTATTTATCTTTTACTGGCTTTTATTGCTTTAAACTATGAATTCAAAGAAGAGAGAGCATTTAGATGCTGATGCTCAGATGCTGGGTGGACTTACAGTCTATAAGCCCAAACTCCCCATTTCTTCATTTATTCAAAGTCATAGGTCTGGAGAATTGAAAGGCTATCAACAAAGTACCCCTGGCCATTTATTCAGTCCAAGCAGGTGATACCATCACTCTTTGAATTCTAACAACCAAGGAGAGAATGGTGAAGTGAGTTGAGCCAAACTTGAGGCAGCAGAGATAGAAGACAGGTGGGAGCTATCGCTCCATAAATTCACATCAAAAAGGGCACTGACTGCCATGAATTTGGATTATCACTAACAGATCCTTTGGAGTAAATAATAGGTCTAATCAGATATACCTAATATACATGTATAGAACATTCTGCCCAAAAGCCGCAGAATACACATTCTCCTCAAGCACACGTGGAACATTCTCCAGAACAGAGCATATGTTAGGTCACAAAACAAGTCTTAAAAAAAAATTAAGAACACTGAAATCATATCAAGCATATTTTATGACCACAATGGAATGAAACTAGAAATCAATCGCAAGAAGAAACTTGGAAAATTTACAAATATGTGGAGATTAAACATGTTCCTGCACAACCAGTGAGTCAAAGAAAAAGTCAAAACATTAATAAAACTGTATCCTGAGACAAATGAAAATGGAAATATAGTATACCAAAACGTATGTGATGCTGCAAAGCAGTTCTAAGAGAAATATGTACTGATAAATGCCTAAATTTTAAAAAGAAGAAAGATCTCAAATAAACAACCTAACTTTACAGCTGAAGGAAATAGAAAAAGAAGGTCAAATTAAGCCCAAAGTTAGTAGAAGAAAGGAAATAACAAACACCACAGCAGATATAAATGAAATAGAGGCTAAAAAAAAATTTTTTTAAAGATCAAGAAAGAGCTGTTATTTTGAAAACATAAACAAAAATGGCAAAATTGTAGCTACACTAAGTAAAAAACAGAAGGCTCAAATAAATAAAATGAGACATTACAATTGATAACTTAAAAACAGTAAGGATTATAAGAAATTACTATGAACAACCACATGCCAACAAACTATATGCCAACCAATTAGATAACCTAGAAGAAATGGATAAATTTCTAGAAAGATACTACTTACCCAGACTGAATCATGAAGAAAAAGAAAATCCAAACAGACTAATTACTACTAAGGACATTGAATCAGCAACAAAATCGTCTCCAAAAGCAAAGTCCAGGACCAGATGGCTTCACTAGTGAATTCTACCAAACATTTAAGGGAGAATCTCAAGGCCAGCATTACCCTCATACTAAAGCCAGACAAGGACACTATAAGAAAAATTATAGGCCAAAATCCTTAATGAACATAAATGCAAAAATCCTCAACAAAATATTAGCAAACCAAATTCAACAATGCATTAAAAGGATCACAGGGGCACCTGAGTGGCTCAGCCAATTAAGCATCTGATTCCTGATTTTGGCTCAGGTCATGATCTCACAGTTGGTGAGTTCAAGCCCTGTCAGGGTCTGCACTGAGAACGTGGAGCCTGCTAGGGGATTCTCTGTCTCCCTCTCTCTCTGCCTCTCTCTGGCTCACATGCACACTCTCTGTATCTCTCTCTCCAGAAATAAATAACCATTTAAAAAAAGGATCATTAACCATGATCAAGCGGCATTTGTTCCAGGGATACAAGGATGGTTTAACATCTACAAATCAATTAATAAGATACACCACAATAACAAAATGAAGAATAAAAGGCATATGATCATCTCAATAGATGTAGAAAAAGCATTTGACAAAATTTAACATCCTTTCATGATAAAAAAAAAAAAAAACTCAACAGACTGGGTACAGAAAGAATGTACCTCAACATAATAAATGCCATATACAACAGGCCCACATGTAACATCATACTCAATGATGAAAAGTTTTAAGTTTTTCCTCAAGATCTGGGGGGAAAAAAAGGATGCCCTCTCTTGCCACTTTTGTTAAACATAGAGGTAGAAGTCTTAGGCACAGAAATTAGGCAACACAAAGAAATAGAAGGCACCCAAATAAGAAAGGAAGAACTAAAAGTCTGTTTATGGATGGCATGACATTATATATAGAAAACTGTATGCACACGCACACACACAAACTATTAGAACTAACAAATTCAGTAAAGTTGCAGGATACAAAAATCAACAAAAAAAAATCAGATGTGAATATCCGCAAAACAATTAACGTGATTCATCACATCAATAAAAGAAAGGACAAGAACCATATGATCTTCTCAATAGATGCAGAGAATATCCGCGAAAAAATTAACGTGATTCATCACATCAATAAAAGAAATGACAAGAGCCATGTGATCTTCTCAATAGATGCAGAGAAAGCATTTTACAAAATACAGCATACTTTCTTGATAAAAACCCTCAAAAAAAGTAGGGATAGAAGGATCATACCTCGAGATCATAAAAGCCATATACGAACAACCCAACACTAATATCATCCTCAATGGGGAAAAACTGACAGCCTTCCTCCTAAGGTCAGGAATAAGACAGGATGTCCACTCTCGCCAGTGTTATTCAACATAGTATTGGAAGTCTTAGCCTCTGCAATCAGACAACGCAAAAAAATAAAAGACATCCAAATTGGCCAGGAGGAGGTCAAACTTTCACTCTTCGCAGAACATGATACTCTATATGGAAAACCCAAAAAATTCCACAAAAAAAGTGCTAGAACTGATTCATGAATTCAGCAAAGTTGCACGATATAAAATCAATGCACGGAAATTGGTTGTATTCCTATTCACCAACAATGAAGCAACAGAAAGAGAAATCAAAAAGTCGATCCTATTTACAATTACACCAAAAACCATAAAATACCTAGCAATAAATCTAACCAAAGAGGTGAAAAATCTATACACTGAAAACTATAGAATGCTTATGAAAGAAATTGAAGACACAAAAAAAATGGAAAAAGATTCCATGCTCCTGATAGGAAAAACAAACATTGTTAAAATGTCAATACTACCCAAAGCAATCTACATATTCAATGCAATCCCTGTCAAAATAACACCAGCATTCTTCACACAGCTAGAACAAACAATCCTAAAATTTGTATGGAACCAGAAAAGACCCTGAATAGCCAAAGCAATCTTGAAAAGGAAAAACAATGCAGGAGGCATCACAATCCCAGACTTCAAGCTATACTACAAAGCTGCAATCATCAAGACAGTATGGTACTGGCATAAGAACAGACAGATCAATGAAAGAGAATAGAGAGCACAAAAATGGACCCACAAACGTATGGCCAACTAATCTTTGACAAAGCAGGAAAGAATATCCAATGGAATAAAGACAGTCTCTTCAGCAAGTGGAGCTGGGAAAACTGGACAGTGACATGCAGAAGAATGAACCTGGACCACTTTCTTACACTATACACGAAAATAAACTCAAAAATGGATGAAAGACCTCAATGTAAGACAGGAAGCCATCAAAATCCACAAGGAGAAAGCAGGCAAAAACCTCTTTGATCTTGGCCACAGCAGCTTCTTACTCAACATGTCTCCAGAGGCAAGGGAAACAAAAGCAAAAATGAACTACTGGGACCTCATCAAAATAAAAAGCTTCTGCACAGTGAAGGAAACAATCAGTAAAACTAAAAGGCAACCCACAGAATGGAAGAAGACATTTGCAACCGACATATCAGATAAAGGGTTAGTTTCCAAAATCTATAAAGAACTTATCAAACTCAACACCCAAAAAAACAAATCATCCAGTGAAGAAATGGGCAAAAGACATGAATAGACACTTCTCCAAAGAAGACATCCAGATGGCCAACCAACACATGACAAAATGCTCAACATCACTCATCATCAGGGAAATACAAATCAAAACCACAATGAGATACCACCTGACACCTGTCAGAATGGCTAACATTAACAACTCAGGCAACAAGAGATGTTGGCGAGGATGCGGAGAAAGAGGATCTCTTTTGCATCGTTGTAGGGAATGCAAGCTGGTGTAGCCACTCTGGAAAATAATATGGAGGTTCCTCGAAAAACTAAAAATAGAACTACCCTACGACTCAGCAATTGCACTACTAGGTATTTATCCAAGGGATACAGGTGTGCTGTTTCAAAGGGACACATGCACCCCAATGTTTACAGCAGCACTATCAACAATAGCCAAAGTATGGAAAGAGCCCAAATGTCCATCGATGGATGAATGGATAAAGAATATATGGTATATATATACAATGGAGTATTACTCGGTAATCAAAAAGAATGAAATCTTGTCATTTGCAACTACATGGATGAAACTAGAGAGTATTATGGTAAGTGAAATTAGTCAGAGAAAGACAAAAATCATATGACTTCACTCATATGAGGACTTTAAGAGACAAAACAGATGAACATAAGGGAAGGGAAACAAAAATAAGATAAAAACAGGGAGGGGAACAAAACATAAGAGACTCTTAAATATGGAGAACAAACAGAGGGTTACTGGAGGGGTTGTGGGAGGGGGAAATGGCTAAATGGGTAAGGGTATTAAGGAATCTACTCCTGAAATCATTGTTGCACTATATGCTAACTAATTTGGATGTAAATTTTAAAAAATAAAATTAAAAAAAAAACCAGTTGTGTTTCTATACACTAACAATGAACCATCAGAAATAGAAATTAAGAAAACAATCCACTTATATTAGCATCAAAGAGAATAAAAAAATTTAGGAATAAATTTAACCAAGGAGGTGAAAGATCTGAAAACTATAAGACATTGATAAAAGAACTGAAGAAAACACAAATATATGGTAAGATATCTCATTTTCATAGATCAGAATAATTTGTATTTTTCAAATGCTCATACTACCAAAGTAATACACATATTCAATGCAATTCCAATCAAGATCACAATGGCACTTTTCACATAAATAGAAAACAATCCTAAAATTTGTGTGTAACTGTAAAAGAATCTAAATAATCAAAGCAATCTTAGAAAGAAGAACAAAGTGACAGATATCACACTTCCTAATTTCAAACTATATTACAAAATTCGAGCAATCAAAACAGTCTGATATTGGCATAAAAACAGATACATATATCAATAAAACAGAATAGAAAGCCCAGAAATAATCGCATGCAGATATACCCAATTAATTTTTGACAAAGGAGCCAAGAATATACAATGGGAAAAGAACAGTCTCTTCAATAAGTGGTGTTGGGAAAACTGGGCAGCCACATGCAAAAGAATGAAACTGTACCACTATCTCACACCATACAAAAAGTCAACTCAAAACAGATAAAAGACTTGGATGCCAGGCTTGAAACATAAAACTCCAAGGAAACATCGTGGGTAAGCTCCTTGACTTTGGTCTTGCCCATGACTTTTTTTGGATTTGACACCTAAAGCAAAGGTAACAAATGGAAAAATAAATAGGTGGGACTGCATCCAACTAAACAGCTTCTGCACAGCAAAGAAAACATAAACAAAATAAAAAGACAACCTACTGTGTGGGAGAGAATATTTGCAAACTGTATATCTGATAAGAGGTTAATAATGAAAATATACAAGGAACTTACACAACTTAATAGCAAAAAAAAAAAATTCCAGTTGAAAAACAGGCAAAGGACATGACAGATATCTTCCAAGAAGACATGCAAATAGCCAGCAAGCACAAACAAAGGTCCTCAATATCACAAAGTATTAGGAAAATGCAAATCAAAACCACAATGAGCTACCACCTCAGACCTGTCAGAATCTCTATTAGCTGGGGCGCCTGGGTGGCTCAGTCACTTAAATATCTGACTTCAGCTCAGGTCATGATCTCAGTTTATGAGTTCAAGCCCCCCAATCTGGTTATGTGCTGACAGCTCAGAGCCTGGAGCCTGCTTCAGATTCTGTGTCTCCCTCTCTCTCTGCTCCTCCCCTACTCATGCTCTGTCTCTCTGTCTCTCAAGAATAAATAAACATTAAAAAAAAAAGAATATTAGCAAAAAAGGCAGGAGATAATATGCTAACTGTTGGTGGCAATGTAAATGGGAATGTTCAAAATGGAAAACAGTAAGAGATTCCTCAACAAGTTAAAAATGAAACTACTATATGATCCAGCAATTCCACTTCTGGGTATATATTCAAATGAATGAAATCAGGATCTGGAAAAGGTATCTGCTCTCTTCTGTTCATTGCTGTATGTTAACAATATCCAAGGAATGGAAACAATCTAAGTGTCCATCAATGGATGAATGGGTCAAGAAAATGTGATATATATATATACACAATGAAATATTATTTAGCTATTTAAAAAAGGAAATCCTGTCATTTGCAACAACATGGAGAAAACTGGAGGATATTTTGCTAAGTAAAGAAAGCCAGACAGAGAAATAACACATACTGCATGGTATCATATACGTGGAATCAAAAAAAAAAAAAAAAAGGTCAAACTCATAGAAACAGAGTAGAATGCTGGTATGCTGGTTGCCTGGGTCTAGAGGGTAGAGAAAGTAGAGACAGGCTGGTAAAACTTTCAGTTATAAGATGAATTAGTGCTGAGCATGTAATGCATAACATGGTCACTATAGTTGATAACATTCTAAGATGTGATTGAAATTTGCTAAGAGAAAAGAATTTAAATGCTCCCTCCCCTGCAAAAAAGGTGAAGTGACTAGTGTGTTAATTAACTCAATGGGTAGAATCCTTTCACACTGTCATATATCACATTGTATATTTTTCAATTTATTACAATTTTATGTCAGTTACATCTCAATAAAGCTGAAGAAATAAGTAAAGATCTTTGACTTTTACGGGAAAAAAAAGGTAATAACCGAAATCACTGGCAAATGTTGCCACCCAGGGAACATGCATAGAGCAAATGGCTGAAGAAAGAATCTTAGGGAATACTGCATTTAACATGTACTATAGCCAGGAATACCTATTACATTAAAACAAATCATATTCATGTTCCACAGAAATACCTTTTAAGTACTTTTGAGACTAAAAAACTTTAATAAGGTTAACTGAAACAAACACAAAATGTAACATTTTATCACTATTTGGTACCATAAACTGACAAATCCCTCTCTTCTCCCTCCTTGGCCCTACTTGAGGTGGCTGAAGACAAGATGAGTGGGTCTTTTACATGCTATTTTTTGCCACTACAACTGCCTCATGGGTTTTGCATTTCTATCAGCTGTATCTAAGCCACTGTGTTCACTGAGTATATCACACACAGTCCATTCCAGTTGGAAGACTGGGAAGAGGAACGGGAGAATCTTACTTTCTTGTTTTTCTGTGTTTACCTTCATTCCCCATGCTTTTTGTTTTTCCTGCCAGACCCATTTCCTATTTTGATTATTTCCTTTTCCTAGCTTTCCAACCAAACCTCTGAACGGTTTCTTCCCCGCCAGTCTTCCCATCACACCCAGCTCTATGAAACATTTGTACATTGCAATTCCAGGTGCTGCGACAAGAAAATGTCATTTTCTCCTTCAATATAAGGTCAGAGGTAAAGTGGGACCATTGCCAACAGAAGATCTCTGAATCGCTCTGCACCATTTCTTGCCACTGCAGACAGAGCTGGGGCAGGGCTCACAGGCAGGATGCTAAGCCTGATGGAGCAGGAGAAGGAAGAGATATGTGAAAACAGCTGATTACTGAAGAAACAGAGAAGTAGGAAACTGACATTCATGACTAATGTGTGAATTTTTGATGAATCGCTAAACATAGTCTCAACTATCCAGCTCAATAAATAAATACAGTATGTTGAAGTTAAGATTTCTGTTCTAAAAATTACTAATGGCATCATTACCAGTTTCTACAAAGCCCTTAAGTAGAAGAGGGTGCTTGTCAGCTGACTGCTATTTTGAATATATCCAATTGAAATCTGATCCCTTCTTTCTGCCCATCTTTTTCATCACTCTCTCTGACTTTCAGCTCTGGGTAACTGATCTCAGCTAATCTTTTTTTCCCTGATGGCAGAGGAGAGGAAAGCATTAGAAGCCTGTGCCTCTGTGCAGCCATCTATTATCAGCTGAAGATGTGGCAGATACAGAAGGGGAAATCAGACTGCAGGGTCTTTATCTGACCTTCACTGTTTCTATCTATTTTAGGTTAGAAAAGGTTTTAGAAGTTAGGGCTATTTCATGCAGCATATCATAAATTCCGGGAGAGGTATGCAAAATTGTGAAGGCAGAATTCATAAATGGTGTCCTGTGACCATTTTCTCCTCTTTCTCTAATTGTTCAAAAGGTTTATGGTGTTAAATCTGACTGTCAACAGTCTATAAAAATAATTTATATTTCTAGTGATGACAGAAATTTCATGAAATCATGAATCTCAGATTGGAGAGTTCTCAGAAATAATCTATCCAATTTAAATAACATCAGATAAGAAGACATACAACAGAAAACAATAAACAACAATCTTGTGCGTGTATTCTAATATAATCTTTGCTAGCAATCTACCAAGAATAATTGGCCAGGAGTTCTGATTTGAGCAGGACATACCCAGTTTTGATCATCTTTATGTTCCCACTGTGTGAATTGTATTCCCCGAAAGTTCTTATGTTGAAGCCCTAACCGGCAGTGTGATGGCATTGTGAAATGGGGCCTTTGGGAGGTAATTAGGATTAGAGGTCATAAGAGTGGGGCCCTCATGTGGGATTAGTACCCTTAAAGGAAGAGAAAGAGATAGAAGGCAGCGTCTGCAAGCCAAGGACAAGGCTCTCACCAAGAACCAAATCAGCTAGCACCTTGATCTTGGACTTCTCAGCCTCCAGAGCTGTAAGAAATAAATGTTAAGCCACCCAGTGTATAGCAACCCACCCAGACTAATAAAGTGCCCAGGTGGTAAAATAACTTGCTTAACCAAAAAGTAACCAAAATCACCAAAAATAATTTAAATTATTTCCCAAAGTTACCTTAATTGTTCCTAGACAGAAACAGTATCATATG